>NC_045797.1:0-300000 GCF_009873245.2 Balaenoptera musculus | reverse complement strand
GGTTCCTGCCGCAGAACGTGGGGGAGATGTGATCTTGCCTGAAGCTCCGTTTTGTTTTTCCGTTTGCACGACCTGTTTCTCACGAGCTTCTACGTCAGTGGGCATTTGGGGGCAGGGACATCCCGCCGGACCTGAATATGAGTCCTGCCCGCATTTCTGTGTCCGGGTGCCGACTGTGCCTTCGTGAAGACTTAATGCACTTCACCCAACAGGCGATGCCCAGTCACCAGAGGGCAGGCTCAGCAAGGGAGGCAACGGAGGGGAGGAGCGGTGGGGCTCCCAGGGAGCAGGACTTCAGTGCCCTTTGGGTGGCCCCGCCGGGATCCGGGTCTGCACCCCAAAGCATGATCTGGGCGCTGGGGTGTGGTCACTGGGATTTTCCTCCACGGAGATAGGTAGGTGCATAGGGACCAGCTCTCCCTGATGACTCCCTCCTTTAGTGTTTTTTGAACAATTTGTGAAGTTGACATCTTGTAATGTACTACACACAAAGTGACACGTAATGTCTCAGTTTTCCTGTCATCGTCTCTGTCTTCATAACTACATAAGCAGCCACTTTGAGGCCAGACTAGTAACAATTCTTTTCCCTTCTGGGTCCTGGCATAGTGGTTGCACATAGTAGGCAGTTAGTGCGTTTGTGTAGTGTTGTTGAGTTTTGGGCCAGTGTTTCACAGAAGTGGTCAAAGTATAAGGGCTAAGCCGTCAGCCATTTCTGAGATCTTAGCTGGGACACCTTCAGCCTGTCTTCTTGGAAGCACATGGTGGGACTTAGCAAGGCCTTGTGAAACCGGCCCCTGCAGCTTCCCCGGGAGCTTCTGTGTGGTAGCCCTGCCCACAGCCTGGAGGTCCAGCTGCAGGTGGGCCCAGAAGAAAGCAGAGATGACTTCCATCTTCAGTAGACAAGCAGGGATGACAGCGTCTCAACCTGCGGCTGAAGTGCCGGCGATGTTGGAAGGAGCCAGGCCTGGCTGCCCGCTGAGTCCAAGCCTCTCCTGGGGCCTCGGTTCGCCCAGCCGGCGGAACGGCAGCCAGCTGTGCTGTGTCTGACCGTTTCTGCCCAGGCTCCAGCTGCTTTCTTTCCTTCCCATCACGTGTCGCTCACATGGGCAATAGTAACCCTGAAAACCAAGTACGTGCAGGATGGGATTTTTTTCAGCCAACTTGAGCTCCCTCCACTGGACGCTTTTTGACTCAGAATCTCTCTGTCTTCACCCGCCGTCCACTCATCCTCATCCTGCTCAGGGACACAGGTTCCTCAGGCCTCCCTGTCCCCGCAGGCTGCCTGGGCCTCCCCACCCACCTGCCCTCCCCTCGGCCGTGGCTTCGACAGGTGCCTTCGCTCAGCTTCCCTCCTGGGTATCCACATCCCTACCTTCCCTACCGAGTCATCCAGGCCAGCGACTCAGAAACTTCAGTGAGCGTCAGAGTCCCCTGGAAAGCTCCGGGCCCAGCCCCGAGTCTGACGCGGTGGGTCTGGGCGGACCCGTGTCTAAGAAATAAGTTGGGGAAGAGGCTTGTTTTGCAGATTCCACTTGGCCCCAAGGGTGGGCCTTGGCCATCGATATGGGGGCCGCCCACCCAGGCGGAAACCTGCTTACGAGGCCACCTGCCCCTTGGGTGGGCCTCCTTGGTGAAGGTGAAAGCACACTTAGCCGTGGAGAGATTTGGCTCTGGGTGTTTATAAGGTGACAGCAGAGTATGCCTTGGCTGAGGTTCAGGCCTGTGTTCAGTGCGGAAGGCACAGCGAGTCTGATTGCGCAGCTGGAAAGGGTCATGGGGCCTCCGGGTGCCTTCCCTCCAGAGCAGAGAGCATTTGTGGGGAGATGGCCCTGCAGTGCCAGCCGCCGCTTCCCCAGTGGTTCTAAGACTTGACCACGAATTACTTCCCAGATTAACCGTCTGGGCCTCCGTCGTGGTGTCTCTCCCGTTACCTTTGATTGGCACTTCTGTTTGGAAGGAGGCTGTGAGTCGCTGGTGACCTGGACCCTTCGGGGACCAGCGTGTACTTGGGGCGCCACCTTCTGCAGCCGCCTCGACTTCGCCAGTTACTGCAAAGGGAGAAAGCGCAGCTAGCTCTGGCCTCACCTTCTGCCCAGCCTCCTCAGAGAAACTCAGAGCTGTCCTCTGTTGCTTTTATTTCTTCCAAATCCTCAAAGCGAGAGCAGTTAGGAGTTACGGTGTGAAGCCGGTGAGGACTCCGTGGTCTCCCTGGGCGGCCGTTCCTGTGCCTCTGTGTCTGTTGGCGCGTCTGAGCCCTGGGCTGAAAGAGCAGGTTTCCAGCCTGTCTGAGCTGTGCCTCGCAGGCCCGCGGGGGCCACCGGCCACCCCTCCGCTCGCTCAGCCCTTCAGTCACTCTTTTATTGAGCGCCCGCTGTGTGCCAGGCCCTGGGGAGAATCGTCTTGAAACCCACGTTCTCGTTGGACGAGAGAAGGATGAAGAGAAGATGAAGCCTAGAGGGCAGTGTATCCTCTGTGCAGACAGAGCTTGAGAGGGGCCGGGAGGCTGGGGCAGGGACTGTAACGGGCTCTCCTGCTCAGAGGGCCCCTCAGAGAAGCCCCCTGGGGGCAGGAGGGGAGGGGGGAGGAGCAGCGGGCCGAGGGGGGGTGGGGGCGGGGGCCGCGGGAGGCCGGCCTGACCTTCGAGTTCGCTGCACGCACCGCAAGTGGGTGAGTCCACATCCCCGCCCTGCTCAGGGCACGGCCTTTGGGCCTCTGTCCACTGACCACCCCCAAGCCGTGCCCTTCATTTCTAGCCCTGCCTTTACCTGGGGGTTGATAGCGTAAAACGAATGTAGAGAGAACCTTCTAGGCGACAAGTTTTCAGCTGTGCTGGGTCTTGGGCCCCTGAGAGCAGCCCTGTCATCTGTCACCATCTCCCAGCCTACCCTCCAGCGGTCTCACCTCCCCGGGGTCCGTTGTCACACGTGGACCAGACCGTCTTCATGAAGGTGACTCGGGCCTCACTCCTGCCTACAGCCCCCGGGGGGCCCGTGGCTCTCAGAGTAAATCCGGGCTCCTGCCTGCAGCCCACAGGCCGCGCCTGGGCACAGAGGCGGCTGGGGGCCCAGCCCGCGCTCCTCCCGGCCTCGGCTCCCAGTCTGTGCCGCGGGGTGATGGCCTCCCCCTCCTTGGGCCTGGGTGCCAGGCGTGGAGCGGTGCTGGTGCCGTGAGGGCCGCGTGGCGACCTCGTTTCCCGTGACGGCGTGTCCAGCCCCACGTTGCGGGCAGTAGGAGCCCTCGAGTCTCCTCGCAAAATTGTATTCTACTGCGAGGGTGTTGTCTTTGAGGCTGTTGTATGGATAAGGAAGAAAATCTTTGATCCTTTAAAAAGCCATTTGGAACAGTCTCTCGTTTCATTCCGAGTGAAGGAACACTGTCATTTGGAGAATGAGGATCTGTGAACTGTGCAGGGCGGGGCCTCCGCGGGAATAATCGGGCTTCAAGTCCTGCTGGAGGCCAAGGCCAAGGTGGCGCGTGCGTGTGGGCCAGGCCAGAGCAGCCAGCCTGGGCTCTCAGGGGGCTGCACCGGTCACCTGCAGTCACCGGGCGGGGGTGCAGATTCAGATCGGAAGGCTGGGCCGTGACGCCCAGCTCCCCACGCGGGAACTGATGGCTGAGGCTCGGCTCAGGACCGGCTACAGAGAAATGATCCCCGGGGGTTAATTCACACTTCTGTAAACCTTTGTATTTAAAGGGGGACGAACGTGTGTTTGAAACCTGCTCTTGTTAGGACTTCTTATTGCTAAATTTGCAACATTGTTCCTATGTTAATATGTTCTTAAATATGTAAGTTTTGGGGAGAGTTTATTGAGTTGTCCTTGAGCTTTTAGTTACAGAGGTCTTCTTCTTCTTGTGGGATCTTAGTTCCCCAACCAGGGATCAAACCCGGGCCCTGCAGTGGAAGCGCAGAGTCCTAACCACTGGACCGCCAGGGAAGTCCCCAGAGAAGTCTTCCTACCCTGTTCTCAGATCCAGCTGAGAGAAAGATGAAAGTCTAAGAGATGGAAATTTAAGTGCTAACTTTATTACCAACAAATCTCAGTGGAGGAACATGGGTCAGATCCAGAGGCAGTGGAGCTCGCTAGCGCCTCGCCCTCAAGCATAGACCTGGGCCTCCCGCCCGAGGGCTTGGCCCCCTGGTCTAGAACTGCCGCCCTGCGCCAGCTGGGAGCAGGGAGGGGAGCCCCCAGGCCTGAGCTCCACCTGCTTAAGAAGACGGACCCACAGTGGCGTCCTCCCCCACCCCAGAGCATTCACAGGAGAGCATTCACAGGGGTGGGGGGAACGGGGCGGCCGGCCTGCCCGGGCCACCTCTGTCAGCCTTCCTCCCGCCTTGGCTGGTAGGTTCTTGTCCGCCTCTGAGCTCTCACACACCCCTGTGGCGCCCGTGGGAGTGTGGTGCTGGGGGTGAGCCCTCTGAGGCCTGTGCTCCCCGTAGAGACCCCCCAGCCGGGCTCCTAACCAAGCCACCCACGGGGAGGAAACCTTTGCCGGATCCGCCGTGAAACCTCGGCTCCCAAAGCCACTGCATCTGAACTGGGGAGCAGCAAGGTCTCTTACGGCACCTCAGGCTTTGTACGAAGTGGAAAAAACATGGTACTGCCGCGGCCTGGGAAGTCTCACCCGTACATCGGACGCTGTCCCAGCCTAATCTGCTCGTTTTGTTTTTAATGACTTCCGGATACACCTGGCTATTGTTCAAAACGGGGAAATTCAGAAAAGTGTGAAGAGGAAAATCAGAGTCACCCATAATCCTACCAGTAAATGTGAATAAAATACATGTGTAGGAGAAGAATGAATAGAAACGTTGTGAGCGTGCTGTTGTTCCCTTTATTCTTTTCTACGTGTAAATTTACATATATTGTGAACAAATTTGGGATGGTGCTGCATCAGTATTTCTGTTGCTTTCTTCATTAAATTGTGAGAATTTTCCAACGACATTGTTGGAAAATTGACAGAAGTCAGGGGGTCCTCCCGCTGGAGTCCTCCATGCCTTCCACCCACACAGAGGAGAGCCGGGCCCCGGCCTCACTGACCCCCGGCCCCCATTCCCAACCACGTGTCTCTCCAGCCCCTCTGCCTGCTGTTCCTCCTTGGACACCCAGGGCTCCCGCCTCCTGTCCCCTCCCCGGGTGTCTGCAGGCCCCTCCTTCCTCAGTAAGGACTTCCGTGGCCTCCTGAAGGCAAAAGGGCCCTGTGGGACTGGTCACCTTGGTCAGAAGTGCCCTGCAAGCGCCCAGGCAGCCCACAGCCACGCGTCCCTGGGGACCTCGCCCCGCTCGGTTCCCTAGAATGTGCACAGGAAGTGGTGCCCTGTGCCCCCCTCTTTTGCTGGAAAACAGCCTTTGTCTCCTTTAAGTTCACCTTCAGGGGGAATTACCACAGGTCCTTCAGGAACCTTGGAACCTCCAATCCGGGGCCCTCGGCTTTCAGACACACCCTGCAGAGGGGCTCAGGGCGAAGAGGGTGGCCGCGTTCCCGCAGGCGGGGTGAGCCCAGGAGGAAGGGGCGCCTCGGAGCAGGGCCGCGTTGGCAGGACAGCTGGGCTGCGGGCTGGCGGACGGCGGTCCACCCCTCATGGGGAGCACCTGGCGGCTGGCAGAGGTGGGCTTTGTCCAGCCCGGGGTGATGGGGGCTGAAGTGAATGCCATTTGCCCCTCCCCGCTTCCATTTTTAGACATCATCTCTCCCCAAATCCTTGCCTCTAATCAGCCTTTTCCTGCAATACGAGGCAGTTGTGTGCGGCTCCGGTGTTGGCCCGCGTTGGCCTTAGTGGATGGATGTTTCTCGTTTAACCTCAGGTACCGGAGAGCGGCCTCAGTTCGCCTGTTCACTTCGGCAGCAGAACTGCAGGCTCGTTCGTCACCTCAGGCACCTGGGGACAGAGCAGGCTCGAGTGGGAACGCGGGGGGCGGCGGGGGCTTGGCGGGGAGGCAGCCAGGGCGGTCGTCCTGTGATTCCGCCACACCCTCAGGGCCCCCGGCCTCGCTGCCCAGTGTGTGAAATGTTAACTCGAAGGATGGGAACCTCCTCCCACGTGGGGGCCTGTCCCACAGCAGGTGTAGGACACGCCCTGCAGTGGGTGGGGACAGCCTTGCACCTGGTGTTACAGACGTCTCGCGTTCGGCGTCCCGCTAAACACAGGCTGGGGCTGCTAGCAGGCCCGCGAGGTCACCGGCACATGCTTGTAACAAAAGGAAGGGAACAGAACCTCCCCGCCCGAACCTCAGTAACTGTAGCTGGCCTCCCAGTGTGAGAATTCGCGTGACCTAATTTTCGTGCCAAAAAAAGGTCTGATTTTTAAAGACATTTGAATCTCCAAAATGAACCCAACCCCTCCAACTGCCAAAGGCACAGGTATGCCTCACTGGACCCTGAAGATGCTGCAGGGCTGGACAAGCACCCCCACGCCGTGCGTGAGGGGAGCCGTGGTGTGTCCGGCGAGATGGAGAAGAGAGGCGTGAGCGGTGGCACTGCCGCCTGGGACTTGCTCACTTGGCGTAAGGGTCACACGAGCCTTTGGGGGGGACAGCGGCTCTCGGTCCGACGTGCTGGGCCGGTGGCCGTCAGCAGGCCACCTGCGCTCAACCAGCCCGGCCAGCTGTTGAGAGGCTTGGTGCCCGGGGCTCCAGCTGTGCCCCAGATACAGCCTTTGGGAGCGGGGAGGGGAGCTGGGGCTCCATTCTCACCACCCCACAGACGGTTTAGTTGGTGAAAGGCAGAGTGTTTTACACCCAAGCAGCACTGATCAGAATGCCCATCAGCCGCCTGCCTGCCCCTGTCAGCGAAGGGGTGCTCCTGCAGTGTCTCCTCACAGAAGCTTCGGGCAGGTGAAGACCGTTCCTCGCCAGCTGCCGAGTTTGTGAAGCTCTGAGGAATAACAGCCGCCTGCCAGCGTGACGACGTGTGCTGTCCTCAGCCCCCGGCTGGGCGGAGCGGATTAAAGGAAGCGCCAGCAGAGCCGCCGTCCAGGGTCACGTGGATGCTTCACGGGGCGGGGGCTTCCACCCTGAAGCCGGCTCTCCTGAGAGCGGCAGGGTCTCTGGGGGCTGTGGAAATGCAGAGATATGGGCACCACCCCAGGCCTGTTGAGCCGGAATCTGCGTCTTGAAAGGCTCCCGGGCGGCAGCGCCCACTGAAGTGCAGCTGGATCTGACCAGAACGGGCGGCGTGGCTCAGAGACACGTGCTGTCCCTACGTCTGAGCCCTGTCCTCCAGCCCCTGAGTCCCGGAAGGGAGGACACACATCGCTCCCCAGGGCGCGGTCACGGCCCGCTGCTCCTGTGCGGACGTGTGGGGACCACAGTCCTCCCACTGGGTCAGGGCGAAGGGGTCGGCGTGCTCGCCTGTTCCCTGTTGTTTTCATTGAAAACCGCTGGGCGCGTCCCACCAATTGCTCTTATCCTTGACGTCTTCCCCTGGGCCTGGCTTTCCAGTCTTACTCCTGTTTTAAAGGTTCCGTTCAGTCTAGAGCCCTCTGGACAGAACCAGTGGTCTGGTGACCTGCCTGCGCAGGTCTGGACGTGCGCACACTGCCAGCCCGTGCCTGGATTTCCTGATCCTGAAATTGCAGTGTCTGATACTGACTCAGCAGGGTCCCCGGAGACTGAGTGAGGGACTCCAGGCCTGCTGCTCTGGGGACGAATGGGATTATTTGAACCCAGGGGCGTCATCGGTGCCCTTATTTCTGTACAGAAGCCTGCCACATGGAAGCAGGTCTAGACCAGGTTCTGGTGCCCATAAGCAAAGGCGTCATGCGTGGCGCTTCCTGCTTCTGCTCTTCTGTTGGCCCTGCAGGCGGGCGCAGAACACGGGGTGAAGGAGGCCGGCCCGCGGGGGTCACAGGGCCCCCAAAGGCTGTGAGGGAGGGGCTTGGGCACCGGCTTGCTCTCCAAGCAGCACTGCTGACGGAGCAAATGAATAAAGCCTTAAAGCAGAGCGAGACAGCTGAGCCTGATTGGAGGCAGCGTTTCAGGGCTAATCCTGGACTTAGATCACACGGTTTGGGGCCTGGAGTGAGTTTTACAAACCCCCGCGAAGGACAGGAGTTTGTAGTGGAAATGCTGACAGCCTGTGCCTGAGCCGTCTGAAGACGGCTGCACACTCAGCGCCTGTGATCGGCTTGGCCTGTGGACACAGGGCATCCCTCCCTCTCGCTGCGCAAATCCAGCGGTGCTGCTTTTGTTTGGTTTTAACTCATCGAGATGCTGCCAGCCGCAAACCCCGGTCGGTATGCGAGGGAGGACCTGCAGGGCCAAGGGGCCCTTCCTGGCCTGGCCCACGGCTCCAGGCTCACAGGAGGACGTGGCACGGCGCCTGCACCAGGCGCCCTGCAGATCCAGAGCCGGCACCATGTGGCCTTCACCTGCCTGCAGGGACCTCGTGCCCTTGAAGGTTCCCTTGTCACACACACTTCCTCTCCTGCTCCTGTCAGGATCCAGTGTGTCCTTCCAGCACCGCCCCCGCCCCACAAAGGCTTCAAACCCTTCCTCACACTGGCACCTGGGACGGTGACCCAGCGCCAGCACTGAGCTCGCACCCTGGTCTCTGGTCTTGCTTCCCTTGGACCCCACTGTCCCCACCTGGTCTACAGGTGTGTCTTGTTCCAGGAGGGCCCTTGTTCTGCCCCCTCCCCGGACCTTGCGGGCAGGGCTCTGCCGGCAGCCTGAGGCCTCTCCACCGTGAGTCCGGTCAGCCTAGGGTGGCCGCGTGCCAGGGAAGCTGCGTCCTGCTGGTGCACGAGGTGGGGAGCACATGGGGGCCGCTCCCACACTGGGCACCCCCTCTGGGTGTTTCCCAGGCAGCCCCGCTCGGCCAAAGTGGGGAGAAGGGAGCAGCCCCTGGAAAGCACAGCTTTCCAGTAGAATGTCCAGATGCCGCCCTGGCCTTCGCTGTGTTTTCTCCGCACCGTTCATACTGGACGTGCTGTTGGAAGGGCCTGGCAGCTTGAACGCACTGGTGGCTTTGAGGCGCGAGCGGAAGGCCGGACGTGGGGTGCAGCTGCTGTCCACTGACGCCTGCCTCTCCCCTCTCTCCTTAGCTCAACGCCGCCGCCAAGCAGCTGATGGAGGTGGACAGGCTGGGCCCGGCCTCAGCGTCCGGCTGCCTCGCCGTCGTGCCCTCTGACCCCGGCGCGGGGGCCAGCGCGGCCCCGGGTCCCACTTCGGGCAGCACGGGGGCGGTCAGCGCCTTCCAGCGGCGTGTGGACAGTAAGAAGAATGCCAAGAAGCGGCACTCCTTCACAGCGCTCAGCGTGACGCACAAGTCCACACAGGCCGCCAGCCACAGGCGCTCCATGGAGATCAGCGCCCCCGTGCTGATCAGCTCCAGCGACCCCCGGGCCGCGGCCAGGATCGGGGACCTGGCGCACCTGTCCCGCAGCGCTCCCACCCAGGTAACATCGCTGGGGCGGGGCTCCCTCCTCAGCTCCGCTTGCTCCCCGTCCCCTGGTCCCCGGGTGGGTGTGAGGGAGGCCAGGCAACAGTGCTTTTTGGTGTCCCCGCCTCAGGGCCCCCGAAGCCCTGGTGGGAGGTGTGTCTTGGTCTCAGCCAGCATTCAGACAGCCCAGGGGGATGTGAGGTGCTTCTCAAGGTCCCGTCCCAGCCCGCCTCAGCCCTCTGCCTCGGGAGAAAGTCTGGCTTAACGCTGCTGTGTCTTCAGCGTCTCATGACACTGGCTGACGTGCTCCCTGTGGGCAGAACCAGAAGTGACCACGCGTGTACAGAGCCCTCCTCTGTGGCACGGGGCACTGGTTCCGTCCACCAGGGAAGCAAAGGGGGCACCTTGCTCTCAGCCAAGCAGACCAGGCAGCCCTGGAGCCAGGCTGTTGCCGAGTCCACGCTGGTCCTGCTTGCCGCGCCACAGGCCAGTCAATCGAGAGACGAAGTGTCGGAGCCAGGAATGAGATGACCGGGCCCTGGGACCCATTTTCCCGCAGTTACACTCGAAGTGAAAGTTGTGACCCGGCTCAGGACTTTAGTGAGCATCGTCAGGAAGGGTGAGAGGTCAAGGGAAGCAGTTTGCAACCTGTCTGTGGACCCGTTTAATTCACCTGTCGGGAGACAGGAGGGGTGGTGCTGAGCGCCGGTGAGTTGAGGGCCAGCCACCAGGGCGGCGAATGGCAGGTGCCAGCGTAGGTCCGTGCTCATGGGTGGGACCCAGAGGCCAACCCCGCCCCCTCTGCCCCCACCTCCGGCGCCACCTTCTGGGTCTGCATCCTCAGACACTCCAGCTGCCTGCCTCTGGCTGCCCCTCGGGCCCTGCGGTAACGCTGACCTTCACCTGGGCGCTCCTGGAGGTGCCTGTTGCCTCACAGGAGCTCTGAGCACCTTAGCGTGGCCTGAGAAGCCCTTCAGACTTAGGCCACCACCCTGCCGTCTTTCCAGCATCTCCCCTGCGCCGTCCGCACCGGCCCTGCACCTGTGCGCCCGTGCTGGCCTGGCTCCCCCCTCCCCCCGCGGCTGTTCCTGCTCCTCCCCGCGCTCGTCCCTCCTCCACCTCGCAGCACAGACACGTGGATGCGGCACAGACACGCGCCCACGTGCAGGAAAGGCCTGCGTCCCGCTCGCACCCGCCCGCAGGGCTTTCCCCCGCATCCGCCGTGGACTGTTTTGCCTTTGTCGCTTGTATTCATGGCCTTCTCCCCGACCCCTGGACTCGGAGGGACTGGACAGGGACGGGGTGTCGTCCACCCCGTGTGCTGTGTCCTGGCTCCTGACCCCCACCCGGCCGTCTCTCCTTGGGTGGCCGGGGGGCCTGAGTCAGCCGCGCTGCATTCTGAATGGTCTGAGCATGAAACACCGTGGCCCCAGGGATGCCACTTGACCTCCCCCCGTGATGGCTCCCACGGGCTCAGGGCCCACACCGCCGGCTGCCGAGAGGGCGCAGCTGTGAGGTGGCCAGCGCGCTCCCGCACGCCGCGCGTCCACCACAGGCAGCGGGGCTCCGAGGGGAGCGAGGTCGGGCTGGGCTTCCGATGCCCACCCTGATGAATCATCCCTCCCTGCCGTTTGGAGAAGTCCGGCCTCGGCCGAGGTCCTCATGAGCAGTGGAGCACCGCGGTCGCCTTGCTGCTGGGGAGGGAGGGTTCCCAGGAGGGGACGGGGAGAGAGGCTGTCTAGGCCAGCTCCACTGTTCAGAGTCCAGATGTGTGCTTGCTGAGGTCGCGGGTCAAAGCAGGAGATGATTGCCCACAGCTCAGAGCGGCCTGTCATCAGGTGACCCAGGTCGCCCCCCCGCTGCCTGGGAAGCCCCAGGGGGTGCAAGGAGCTCCTGGGCCGGGCAGCGTGGCCAGTTATGCCCCGGAACGGGCAGCCCCAATCCTCCAGGCCTGCTTCCCGCGCACGCCGCGCATCTGCCACAGGTGGGGGGCGCTGCGCCCTCACCCCGACACCCGCAGCTGCGTGGGCCGAGCCCGCCTGCCACCTGTTCGGTAGATAGAAGCCTTGCTGGGGCAGAGCCACACATGCTGACTTGCATGTTGTCTGCCCAGCTGTGCTCAGGCCACAACAGCAGGGCTGGTGGTTGTGAAGAGACCACGTGACCCAGGGACGCTAAAATTCTGACCTCCCGGCCTTGTGCAGGGACGATGGCCCAGCCCCGGGCGGCAGTGTCCCCACTGCCGTGGCAGGGGTGGGATGTGGCCGCTGGTGCACTGGCCCCTACAGGCTCCCGCGTGGAGATGTTCAGTGGCCAAAGCAAGTCCTCCAGCCTGGCTCTGCACAGTGGGGATGGGGGTGGGAAGTGGGGTCCAGGGCACCCAGGGGGAGCCCGGGTGTTTGGGAACAGCCTACGGCACCATTTCCCTGGAGGCTCCGTGTTGTCTGTAAGCTTTAACTGCTCAACGGAGAGGCCGGCAACCTCGGAGCACAAAGGTGACCCGCGGAAGCCGAAGCCGGCGTCTCTGTGCCCGCCGTCCGTGGACGGCTGTGGGCGGGACCTGCACCCAGCAGGCTCTGGCCTCGTCCAGCCAACGGCAGGCTCTCACCAGACGCGGTGTTTCTCAGCTTCAGAGAGACCACGGCGTACAGGCCGGCTTCAAATAAGCCAACAGAAGCCCTTGAGATCAGAAAGACGTGCTTTAAAATCAGTGAAAAGGGGAGTGTTTGAAATTCAGCAGCGCGAACATCAAAAGGGAGCATTTCTCTAGCGTCTGAGGAGTGAATTGGAGGAGTCCTCCTGGAAGCTTCCGGGCGTCTTTCAACGCAGCCACCTGTGTGTGGGGTGGCCTGCAGCCCCTCTCGCCGCCTCCTCTTGGGTCGGCCCAGGACAGGCTCTCAGCGGGGAGTGCGGGCACCGACGCGCCGGGCTCCCCGCTGACAGCCCACCTCCAGGCTCCTGCGCGCACTGCCCGCGGGGAGCCTGGGCTTGTGTTTCGCATTTTCAGAAAGTTACAAAGGTAATTCTGTGCCTTGTCAGGAGCAAAAAAAAAAACCAAGCGAGCACGAGACGACTAAACCGTCTCATCGTTGAGGACGTCGCACAAGAAGAGCTTCTCTGCAGACGTGGGCGGTGCCGTCCCGACTCGCTGGCTGCAGGGATGAGAACACTGGCCGCCCGGCCCGGGCGTCTCGTCCACCACGTCAGCTGCCGACCGTGTCTGTTCTGCTGCGACGTTAAGGGCAGGGACCGCCGGGCCCCGGGCCATCGCCGGCGGCTGAGGGACAGGCCCCTGGGCCTGGTGAGCTGCCGGTCCCTCCGTCCTCCCTCTCGTTTGGCGAGCTCTTGGCTAAAGGAGCAGCCCGGGCAGATGCAGGGAGGGCTCTTGGTGGACCCCAGCCCCTGGGACCAGCCGGCGCACCAGGCGACGAGGACACGGCTCAGCGCAGGGAGCGCTGCAGGGATGAGTCGTGCATTTTGTGCAAGCCGGGCAGGGAGAGGCTGCGGCCGCTGGGAGGTGGGCCTGCGGAGGAAGCAGGCGAGGCCAGAGGGGCCACTGGGGGCCGCGGCCGCTCCCGTGGGGCCCCATGTCTCCTTCAGGCCCCGCTGCAGAGGCTCGTGGCTCGTGGATGAGGACGATGAGGACGCTCAGGACCCTCCCCGCTCCCCTCGCCCGGCCCTGCCCCTCCCAGGCCCGTCATGTGGACCACGGTACGGGTGCGGCTGCACGCCCAGGCCCTGCAGCCGTGGCCCGACCATGGCCACCACCGGCCGGCGGCCCGGGAGCTCGGCCGAGACGGAAGCCGTGCTCGGACCCTCAGTGCCCGCAGGGGCCCTCCACACGGGCTCGCGGACACGTGGATGGAAGACAGACACGCTGAACGGGGCTGCGGGTTCTTGAGTCCCGCCCCTCCATAGGAGGCACCTTCTGTTTGAAGGCAGGCGACAGGTCGTTGGGATGTGAAAGTCGTGCATTTTGTGCAAAGCCAAGGACGATGCCTTCGTCTGTGGACACACGTGGAAGTGGGGAGGGGGTCTACAGTAGCTACTGGCACCTTCCTGTGGCCAAAGACCACCAAGCAGGCGGACGCGTGTGTGGGGAAGCAGAGCGAGGAGACCGCCTGTGACTCTTCTTGGTGGAAAAAGGCTCCACCTGTTGGTTCACAGCCAAGCCTCGCGATGCCCGATGGGTGAGGAGTAGCCTATAACTGCCTTCCCCCAGCCCCCAACACGTTAGCGCTTTGAGATTTTCACCCCTGAACTGAGCAGGTCTGGGGGTGCTGTTCTCCCATAGCTCTCCTTCATGATGACCCGGGGAGGCCTGTCCCGCTTTTGGCACAGCTGTGGCCGTTTGGTCCCCACTGCTGGCCCCGTGGGACGAGGGCAGAGGCTGGAGGCTTGTCCCCTCACGGCAGACGACACCTCGGCGGGCCGGCCGACTTCTCAGCATGCTGGACTGCTGCCGCGTGGTCTCTGTTTCAGCTGCCGTGTGGGCAGGAGCAGCTGGGCGCCAAGAAAACCTTACTTACAAAAGCAGGGACAGCACGGCCAGGTGTGACCTCGGAGGAGTCTGTCGACCGCCGAGCAGACCTGGACTCGGACGCTCAGGGCTGAGTCAATAGTTTGTGGGCCGGTCGGCACCTGAGGTGAGCTTGGCCTCCTGGTTGCCTCTGCCTCAGGTGGCCAGCCAGCTTCCTGGGGCTGATGGAGAGAACCGGGGACGTTCTGTCGGCACGGAGCGACCGGCTCCCTCTCCAGGACAGACCGTCTCCTCCAGGTTCCTTGGCCTCCGACCTCCAGCTGCCAGCCCAGGCCCCGCCCACCGTCCTCCCCACCCAAACCCCTGGCCCTGCAGGCTGTTGGGTGTTCTTTTTGGAACCAAGCAAAGAATCAGGCTGTAGACGTTTTATTCTGAAGTTTTCTCTGGGAAGCACGTTCCTGAGAGCCCGATTTTCACCCTGTGCTATGGAGGGGTGGTGTGTGCTGAGTAAAACATGCCCATTGCACGGCTCCTTAGGGTGATGACAGAGTTTTCTGGACACATGTTAAAAATTAAAGGGAGGTGTTTCTTCCTAGGGTCTTGGTCTGTGTCAAGGAAAGCGACTTGGAGCCCCCTTTCAGCGGGGGTGCATCTTGCCAACCGCAGACCCTTTTCTCTTTTATTAATCCCAATGGGAAATAAAAGGCCTGGTTCACAGCTACTGCTCAGGGGCCCCGGCAAATGCAGCACTGGAGCCTCTGGCATCTGGTAACAACCTGACGGTTTAGAATCAGGGTCCAGGGCCGCTCAGCATAGACTCCTGTCAAATGCCCGTGGGCTGTTGCTGAACGAGGCCTAAGGGATCACTGGAGTCTCCCACCCCATGGGCTCAGTGGCCCCAAGGACTGAGCCACCGGCATCCTCACACTGTTGGTGGCTCCCCCGGGTCGGGCTGTGCTCGACTCCTGGGCTGAGCCCCAACGCGCGTCCACTGCGAGTCAGCTGAAAGGAATTCCACCTCATCACGGTGGACCACCTTCCCACAGCGGGGCCACGCGCGCACGGGGCTGGGCCAGGCCCGGAGGGAGGGGCGGGGTGTCGCCAGGATGCAGAAGAGCCTGTCCCCGGGCTGTGGTCCCAGTTATTTCTGTCCAAAAGCAGCTGGAGCCCTCACCTCCCTTCCTTCCTCCCTGCCCGATTCCCTCTCTCCTGCCAAGCCTTCACTAATCCCCTAAGGCCCAGAGCCATTTAAAAGTAAGCCATTAAAAATCAGAGCGGAATCAGCCTAGGGGCCCTCAGCCAGGAGGAAACAGCCCCAGTCCCGCGGGAAGCCTGTTCCACGTGGTCGCAGCCGAGGGCGTGGGGCACGAGACACTCTGGCGCTGCACAGAACGACCTCAGACAGACTTCCCGTCCCACCCCGTGTGTCCTAGGAGCTGTGCGTTAGGGTGTGGCCTTGCCTCCCGTCAGCGCCGTCCTCCCGGGGCTGGGCTGCTACAACTTGGAGCCCCCTGCGACGCCTGGTGCTTGCGAGCCCTTAATCCTGAGAGGAGGCCCCCTGTGCCACGATACCCCTGAGGGTCAGCGCACAGCTGCCTCCCGGGCTCCTGGAGGGACCGCCATCTCAGCAGCCGCGTCCTGCTCTGCTGCGGCTGTGTCCTCTGCTGTTCACAGCTCAGCTGCCGGCGGGGGACACCCCTCCACCTTCCGTCGACAGGAACAGAGATGAAGACGGGACGCGGAGGAGGAGGGCTGGGACCCTGCGCCACCGGGGAGTCACAGCCTGGGCTCCCACCACCGGGCACAATGTCCCAAAGGGCCTTCATCTGGGCTCCACACCGCGTGGGGAAAAGTCAGAGCCCCGGGCTCAGTGGGCGGAGTTTTAGATGGTCTCCATCTCGATCTCGACCTTGGGAAAAAGGGTTATCACAGGTGTGGCCTCTCATGCCCCCGATCCAGCTTTAATGGAGTCTGCCGTGAAATCCCACTTATTTGCTTTGTGGCCTTTGTTGTGTCGGGTTTCAGCTGAGGGCCAGGCTCCTGGCGAAGCTGCTCCCCGTGGCTCCTGTAGGGCAGCCTCGTTGCCCCAGCGCTGGGGGAGCGCCACAGGCCTGCTGCCCCCCGACACCTGTAGCGCGGAGTTGACGGGTGGGCGTCTGGAGGCCCACAGCCATGGCCAGCCTCTCCCTCTGCCCTGGAGGCAGGCACCAGCCTCCTCTGCACATGTCGCCTCCTGTTGAACTACGGCCCAAGTGGCCGGCAGGCAGCAGGGTGCAGAGACCCCCGGTGGGCCACCTTCCAGGCACAGTGGGACTTAGCAGCCCCCATCCGGGTCATGGGGCTTCCCGTGTGGTGCCTTTGGCTGGTTGGCTGTTTCAGGAGAGCTTATTTGGCCAGGAGGCCCTTTGACAAGAGCGGGGTCACGGGTCTGGCTCCGTCCAAGCCAGTCATGTGGGCCCTGCCGCCCGGCTAAGGCCCTTCGGCCCCGCTGTGGCCAGCAGTGCCCGGGTCTGGTCAGCAGAATAGCTGATCATCAGGGTCCCCTCATAGTCCTCTCCTGCCCCTCCTGGCCCCCCACAAAGGCGGCATGGGTAGAATCCAGTAAACATGGGGTCACCTCAGCCAGAGCTTGATCTTGAAACAGACCTCAGATAATTGAACTCTGTCATTCTGTGTATCTTACTTTGAAAATGTAGTGGAAAACCACTGCTGATAGTAAAACGATGGAAAATTTGAACATACAGATTTTAAAAAATATTAACTCAAAGCCCAGCTCCTTAAGTACCGGCATTATCATTTGTATGTAAATTTCCCCATGTAAATGCACCCGTCGTTGTACAGGAACAAGCTAAACCTAGGTGTCCAGTTCCCTCACGCCATCCCGTTCACTGTGCTCCGCCAGCCCTCCACAGCCACCCGTGCAGGTCCTTCTCCCCGGTCGTGTGGGGCTGTGTTGGTTTGCGGACGGAGTCTCGGGTCAGCCCTCTCCTCCATCCGCCCTTTCTTGAGGCCGAATCTTCACCTCCTGTGGCTGCAGAAAGAATGATGCCAGCATTTCCTGAGGGCTTGCTCAGAGCTTTAAATTACTGTGTCTAATATTCCAACTAACCTAGAAGCTGGGGGCCGCGATGGCCCCATTTCCTCATCCCTCCAGGGCCTCTGTCTTCACTGCGTGATTTCCAAAGTCTTGGGAACCAGGGATTCATATTTTGTCTGGTGTTCAGTTGTTCCGGGTGGAGGGTGAATCCGGTCCCTGTCACTGACCGTGGTCGGGGCAGAAGTCCGCGGCTCCATGGCATAACCCGTCCAGGGTCGCACGCGGAGAGCTGAGGGCAGATCAACCCTGTGCTGACCCCCGAACGTACACGTCCAGGTCATGCCCGCCTCTGAGCCCCTGGCCGGCCTCCCCTGCTGCCTCATCCTCAGGGTGTCCAAGCACATCAGACTCACCGTGTCCAGCGCCCGGCTCGTGACCTCCCGCGGGTCTCGTGCTCCATCCCTTCTCGCGGCATCTCTGTTTGGCCAGTCGCAAAGGCCGGAAACTCGCTCATCCTCTTCCTTCGCGCCCTTCAGCCCCTGAATCCACTAGTTGTGTTGGTAGAGAGGGAATAACGGCCCAGACGTGTCCACGTCCTAATCCCCAGAACCTGCGAATACGTTGTCTCCCTTGGCAAGAGACAGGGAACTAGAGACGGAAGACGGTCCTGGATCCCCTGGGTCAGAGCCAGAAGCGAGAGGACTGACCGCCTGCCCTGCTGGCTGTGAGGACGCAGGCCTGTGAAATGATGACTCCGTGCTGCTTCGGGCCCTGGGCTTGCGGTCACTCGCTGGTGCCTCCCCGGGAAGCCCCTGGGGACAGGGTGGTGGGGACGCACACGGCCCCCAGCATGGGCTGCCGGGTTCACGCCCAGCCTGGGGCGCTGGCTGGCTGGGTGACTGTGAGCCACGCACCTCCTGCCTTAGGCCTGGGTTCCCTCATTTTGTCAAGTGGTGACAGAAAGCAGCACCTGCCTACAGGCTTTTCTGAGGAGTAAATGCGTTATTCCCGGCGAAGTGCTCGGAGCAGAGCCTGGTCCCTGGTGAGCTCTGGGTGGGGGGGTGGCCGCTTTGATCCCTGCTCTTACCCTCCTTACCCACGGCCTCCCGCGCATCCAGACCCCCTGTCGCCCTCTCATCACCCTGACCGCCGATCCACGACTGACCGTCCTCGGCGGAGACGTGGGCTGGTGCCCTCCCTACCAGCTGTGTCTTTGGCTTCCAGGTGCTGCCCAGGATCCACAGCTGGCTCGGAGGGGCTCCCGGGGCTTCCCCTGCCCCTGGTCCTCCAGCCTCTGCTTCCAACCTGCAAAGCTTGCCTCCTCCTCCCTCTCCCTTCAGTGGGTGCTCAAGGAGCCCCTCTGGCCACACCCAGCCTCGGCCCCCGTCGTGTGCTCTGCGGCGCTGCTCTTGCTGGCACCCCGTGTCTATAACGACCTGCCTGACGCCTGTCCCCCCACCCCAAAGAAACCCGTGAGATCGCAGGCTGTGTCTGCGCCCCCAGCTGGGCCTGGGCTCAGGTGGTCGGCGGATGCCGCCTGCCCGCTCCTCGTCAGCGAGCAGGGAGGGCCCCTCACTTGCTCGAGGGGAGCCATGGGCCTGGGTGCTGTCTCCCTGGCTGCGGGGCTGTCCCTTCCTGGGGGCAGGCGTGCCCAGCGAGCAGGAGACCCGGAGCCTCTGGGCAGAAAGGGACGTCCCCGCCTTCCTGGCTACGCAGCATCCACACGGCAGCCGCAGGGACAGGTCTGCGGAGGAGCTGGGTCCCTCTCGCAGGTGCAGAAGCTCGGGGGGAAGGCCCCGGGACGTCAGTGACCTGGGGATGCGGGCGGCGTTCTGTGTGGGTGTCGCACGTTCTCAGTCTGCCAGAAGCTCCGTGTCCTGACGAGGAGAAGCAGTTCTGACGTCCGCCTGAGGGGCTGCTGACGGGCCGTGGTCCCGGCACCCATCGTGGTCCCCGGGGGAGGGGGTTGGGAGGCTGCCTCGGAGACCAGACTCGAGGATGGAGCTGGTCAGCGATGGGCAAGAATGACCCTCCCCGCGCAGCAAGAGGGCCCTGAGGTGGTCGGTCCTGTGTGGGTTGTCCTGCCGACCCAGGCCCGTTCCAGGTGCTTCTCTGTGATTTGTGCTTCAGTGCTCTTTGTGCCCTGGGGACCCACACGTGGTGACAGGTCGCCTTCCCCACCTGCCCGGGGCCAAGGCACCAGCAGCTCCTGAGGGCTCTGCCCAAGGCTGCCCGGTTCCCTCTTCATCTGGGTCCCTGTTCCCCCGGGGTCCCTGTCCTGCCCTGTGGGGGGCCTCCAGGAGGGGAGGACACCCCAGCTCCCTCAGCTTTGAGATACCCCTGGGTGTCCCCATCTGGGTTAGTTTCCTGGAGCTGCTGTAACAAACCGGGTGGCTCAGAGCAGCAGGCAGTGCCTGCTCAGCGTTCTGGAGGCCAGAGGCCCAACGTCAAGCTGTCGGTGGGTTGGCTCCTTATGGGGCTGATGGAGACCCCACCCAGGCCCCTCCAGCATCTGCTGGCCGCCAGCACCCCACCTCCTTGGCTTGCAGACGCGTCGCCCTAGTGTCTGCTCGCCACCTTCTCCCCTCTGGTGTCTCTGTTCTTCTTTTCTGTCTCGTGGGATAATCTCATCTCAGGATCCTTGCCTGATATCACCTCTGCAAAGACCCCAATTCCAAATAAGGTCACCTTCACAGGCACTAGGGCTATGACTTGTGCACATCTTTGGGGATCAGAGTTCAACTCGCCATGCCACCCAGTACTCTGAGCAGAAAGATGGGATGCCACCTGGGGAGGGCAGGGGCGGCACGAGCCAGTGTGTGGTGAGGGGACTCGGGGGATGATACCCCTGGCAGGCTGGGTCTACGGGGTTCCCTAAGGACAGCCCAGCATCATCTTGCAGCCCAGAGCCCGCTGCTTGGCCCTCACCCAGCTCACCGCGCACCTGACACTTGGCAGGAACCTCCTGCAAGAGGGCCATCCCTCCGTCGTCTCGCAGAGTAGACCCTTGAAGCTTTGCGCGCCTTGGGTCAGGCAGGAGAGGCAGTGCTTTACATCCTGGCACCCTCTAGCTGCCCCTCTGTCCACTGCCAAAGGACCGATTTTCTTTAGCTTTCGGGGACACGGTTTCTAAATAAGCTGACGTGTTGTAGCATGAAAGGTTTTGTCTGGATTTTCTTGGCCAAACACAGGAGGAATGAATCCGAGTCCTGGCCACCCCACTGCCTCTTTCCGTGATGGACACGGCACCACGCTGTCCGAGCCAGACGTGGGCCGAGCTGCTGCGGGAGGGACGGGGGTCGCTGGCTGCCAGGCCCCCTCGGGGCTGAAGGACGGCTACTAAGCCCGGGCAGCGGAACCCGGGCCCGTGGAGGCCACAGAGTCAGGCAGCCGAGGGGGCCAGATGCCCAGACTCCGCCCGGGCTGCTTCCTGCCCCTGGAGCCTGTGTCCACTCACTGTCTCCTCTTGTCTGTTTCCAGGACGCCTCGGCCGGATGCACCCCAGCGGCTGAACAGCAGGGCACGGCTCCCAAAGTCCAGCTGCCCCTCAACGTGTGAGCTGCCGTTTATGTTTTTGGGGTCCCAGCCTTCAGCGCCTCCCCCACCACCCTGTAGCGTGTCCACGTGGGGTTTTCTAGTGTGTCACCCGCTTGGTTCCGTGCAACTCACAGGACTGATGGCGGGGCCGCCTGGCCAGCAGGCTGGCGGGTTCAACGTTACTGCCCCCCGGCATTCGGTACAAGCGGGGGGGGGGGAGGGGGTCCAGGTATTTGATGACACTTTCACTGGCCACTCAAGAAAGGGCCCCAGAGGCCCCTGAGGAGGTGGGCGTGGGCCCTGCGGGGCAGAGGGCGGCCAGAGCAGCCGGCGTCACCAACTGCCCAGATGCAGCTCTGTGGGGTTTTGTTGTTGTTTTTAATTAATTTATTTATTTATTTATTTTTGGCTACGTTGGGTCTTCGTTGCTGCGCGCGGGCTTTCTCTAGTTGCGGCGAGCGGGGGCTACTCCTCGTTGTGGTGCACGGGCTTCTCATCGTGGTGACCTCTCTTGTTGCGGAGCACGGGCTCTAGGCACGTGGGCTTCAGTAGTTGTGGCACGTGGGCTCAGTAGTTGTGGCTCACGGGCTCTAGAGCGCAGGCTCAGTAGTTGTGGCTCACGGGCCCAGTTGCTCCGCGGCATGTGGGATCTTCCCGGGCCGGGGCTCGAACCCGTGTCCCCTGCGTTGGCAGGCGGGTTCTCAACCACGGCGCCACCAGGGGAGCCCGGCTCTGTGTTTTCACAGCCCACCGCCATCCAGTGCACAGCAGCTGCATGTCATCCCCAAATCGAGCCGGATGAACCGTTGCTGGGAAGTGAGATGCTTGTCTGTTTAGAGAATCTGCTCTTGTTAAATGACAGCTCCTCAAAGACGTGCCGTTTAAAATCGCCATTTAAAGAGTGCGCCGAGGAATCACATTGCTGGCTGCTCTGTTATTTGGCAATGAGTTCAGTTACTTGAATGACCGTTTAAGGTGGAGAATATGAATTTGGCAAACAACGTGGCAAGGTAGGAAGTTCCCAAGGTCCAATATGGCCAGAGGGACACTTAGAACCTGTGTAGTGGCAGATCAAAATGGATTTCAAGCGAACGATGCCTTTTGAAAATGCAGTTTGCCAGTCTTCAGAAGGATTCCTAGAAGGCGGTTACATCCGCTGGTACAGGTTCACCTTCTTCGAGCCCAGGCCAAACGCTCACCTCTGTCAGGCGGCAGACAGGAATCCCTGAACATCCTGCTGTGACTGGGTTATTGCCGAAACCAACTAAGCCAAGGACATTGGGACCTACCTATCTTTGCATAGCTTCCTGAGGGGACGTAGGTTAGTAAGTGCTGTCTCGATGTCTTTAGGCAGAAATTCAGGCCTCACCAACACTGGACAGAAGGCACCGTCTTCCAACTAGGTCTCTGGATGAGTTCCAACGGCCTCCACTGAAACCTGGGGACGGGGCACCTGGGGAAGGATGGGCAGTGGTCTTGCTCATGAGAACTGGGTGCAGGACTGTTTACCTGAGGAAGCAGGCCTGGTCCATGGGAGACAGTGAGGCCTTACTGTAGTTCCCCAAGTGCAAGGCGGGACAGGAGAGCTCGTGAAGCATGAGGCCCGGGTGTTTCATCTTGGCGTCCCCAGCAAGATGCCTGGCATGCAGGCTGTCAGTGACTCTTCCTTGTTCAGAGAGCGCCCGATCCTCCCCTCCTGGGCGCCGAGGGTCCTGGCGGCAGCCCAGAGCCCCTGCTCTTGTACATCAGGTCAGCCACCCAAGGAGGCCGCTCTGCCTTGGAGACCCAGTTCCAGGAATATCACTCCCTGAGAGTCATCAGCACATCCTGGAGGCCTCGGCCACATACAGACTTCCACATCACTGAGGGATTTTAAGTTTGGAGGGACTTCTTTCTCCCCCTGCCCCGGCTCTGCCCTGGGGCATGAGGGGGTCAGTGTGGTCCCCAGCCCCCCGCCAACTCCCTCTGCCTCACCCCCAGAGCATGGCTGTCCCTGTTTGGGTGGAGGTTTTCATTTGGGTAACAGAAGGGAGTCAGATACATCTTTCAAAGGGTGATAAGCCTTTTGGCAGGAATGTGTCTGCTGGCCGTGGTGGTCATCAGACGGATTGTGGCCAGCCTGAGCGTAACGGACTACTGCAAGTTAATGCGTGCATTCTGTGGTTGTATGGTTTGAAATCAGAGACATCATACCTCCAGCTTTGTTCTTCTTTCTCAGGATTGCTTTGGCTATTCGATGTCTTTTGTGATTCCATACAAATTTTAGAATTATTTGTTCTAGTTCTATGCAAAATGCCATTGAAGTTTTGATAGGGATTGCATTGAATCTGTAGATTGCCTTGGAGAGTATGGACATTTTAACAATACTAATTCTTCTAATCCATGAGCACAAAATATCTTTCCATTTTTTGTGTCTTCTTCAGTTTCTTTCATCAATGTCTTATAGGTTTCACTGTTTTCACCTCCTTGGTTAAATTTATTCCTAGATATTTTATTCTTTTTGATGCAATTGTAAATGGGATTGTTTTCTTCATTTTTCTTTTGGATAGTTTGTTGCTAGATTTCTGTATATTAATTTCATATGCTGCAACTTTATAAAATTCATTGATGAGTTCTAGCAGTTTTTTGGTGGTATCTTCAGGATTTTCTATGTATAATATCCTGTCGTCTGCAAACAGTGGCAGTTTTACTTCTTCCTTTCCAATGTGGATTCTTTTTTTTTTTCTTGTCTGATTGCTGTGACTAGGACTTCCAGTATTATTATTATTTTTTAAAATTGGGGTATAGTCGCTTTACAGTGTTGTGTTAGTTTCTGCTATGCAATGAAGTGATTCAACTATACGTATACATATATCCCCTCCCTCTTAGACCTCCCTGCCACCCCCTGCCCCTGCCATCCCACCCATCTAGGTCACCACAGAGCACCAAGCTGAGCTCCCTGCGCTATACAGCAGGTTCCCACCAGCTCTCTGTTTTACACATGGCAGTGCACATATGTCAGTCCCAATCTCCCATTTCATCCCACCACCCCTCCCTGTGTCCACACATCCGTTCTCTGTGTCTTCCAGTATTATGTTGAATAAAAGTGGCAAGAGTGGACATCCTTGTCTTGTTCCTGACCTTAGAGGAATTGCTTTCAGCTTTTCACTGTTGAGTATGATGTTAGACGTGGGCTTATCATATATGGCTCTTATTATGTTGAGATATGTTCTCTCTGTATCCACTTTGTTGATAGTTTTTATCATAAGGGGATGTTGAATTTTGTCAAACGTTTTTTCAGTATCTATTGAGATGATCACGTGGTTTTTATTCTTCAATTTGTTAATATGGTGTATCACATTGGTTGATTTGCTGATGTTAAACCATCCTTGCGTCCCTGGAGTAAATCCGCTTGGTCACAGTGTATGATCCTTTTAATGTATCAATATTTTTGAATTCGATTTGCTAATATTTTGTTGAAGATTTTTGCATCTATGTTTGTCAAGGATATTGGCCTGTAATTTTCTTTTTTTGTGGTGTCCTTATCTGGATTCGTTATTGGGGTAATGTTGACCTTGTAAAATGAGTTTGGTTACCTTCCTCTTTAATTTTTTGGAAGAGTTTGAAAAGGATAGGTATTAAATCTTCTTTGAATATTTTATGGAATTCATCAGCGAAGCCCTCTGGTCCTGGACTTTTGTTTCTTGGGAGAATTTTGGTTACTAATTTATTCTCCTTACTAGTAATCAGTCTATTCAGATTTTCTATTTCTTCATGATGCAGTCTTGGAAGATTATATGTTTTTAGAAATTTTTCCATTTCTTCCAGGTTGTTGTTGGCGTATAATTGTTCTCAGCAGTCTCTTATGATCCTTTCTATTTCTTTGGTGTCAGTTTTCATTTTTCTTTTTTCATTTCTGATTTTATTGGTTTGGGCCAGTTCTCTTTTTTTCTTGATAAGCCTAGTTAAAAGTTTGAGAATTTTGTTTATCTTTTCAAAGAACCAGCTCTTAGTTTCATTGATCATTTCTATTGTTTTTTTTTTAGTCTCTATTTCATTTATTTCTGCTCTGATATTTATTATTTCCTTCCTTCTAGTAACATTGGGCTTTGTTTTTTCTTCTTTTTTCTAGTTTCTTTAAGTATAAGGTTGGATTATTTATTTGAGATTTTTCTTGCTTCCTGAGGTAGGCTCATACCACTATAAACTTCCCTCTTGGAACTGCTTTTGCAGTGATCCATAGATTTTGGATCATTGTGGTTCTATTTTCATTTGTTTCTAGGTATTTTTAAATTTTTCCTTTGATTTTTTTCAATGGTCCATTCATGTTGTTTAATTTCCATGTTTTTGTGGTTTTCCCCAATTTTTCTTTTGATTGATTTCTGGTTTCACACAATTGTGGTCAGAGAAGATGCTTGATATGATTTCCACCTTCTTAAATTTATTGAGACCTGTTTTGTAAACTGGTGTGATTAATCCTGGAGAATGTTCCATGTATGCTTGAGAAGAATGGGTGTTCTGCTGCTTTGGGATGGAATATTCTGTACGTATCCATGAAGTCCATTCTTCTCCTGAGTTTGGTGAGCATCGTTTTGACCATTACTTTTAACTCTTTATCAGGTAGATTGCTTATCTCCATTTTGTTTAGTTCTTTTTCTGAGGTTTTATCTTGTTCTTTCAATTGGAATATATTCTTCGTCCTCCTCGTTTTGCCTAATTCTCTCAGTGTTTGCTTCTATGTATTAGGTAAATCAGCTCCTTCAGCTCCCAGTCTTGAAGGAGTGGCCTTATCAGGAGATGCCCTGTGGGCCCAGAGGTGCAATCCTGCCTGGCCACCAGAGTCAGGCACTCGAGGGTCCCCTGTGTGTGCTGTGCGCAGCCTCCCATTGTGGGGGTGCTGCAGCCACTGCTGAGGCATGCTGGTGGGTGGGGCTGGCCTCCGAACGGCCGTGGGCCCAGCCGCAGCAGCTGCTGGGCACTGGTGGGCAGGGCTATTGCTCAGCTGGCTGGGAGGCCTAGCCAAAGTGCGGGGTGGGCGGGGCTTCATCAGGGCACGCCCACGGACACTAACAGGTTAGATGGAGCGTTCCAAAATTGCGCCCACCAGCCGGCATTAGCAAGGTAGCCCGAGATCACGGATATGGCTCCCACCAGAGACTCAGCCCCCAGGGACCATCCCACCTGGTCCCCGCCTCTCTGGCAGTTGCTTCAGCGTCAGTAAGTAGACTGTGAGCTGTTCAGTCTGGTATTCTTGCGCTGGTTTTTAGGTTGAGTGAGTCTGCACACTCAACTCCACTGAGAGCGGGTTTTCCATTCCCTGTGCTTCTGTAGTTTCCCTGGGTATTCTCTGTTGGTTTTCAGAGCCGGGTGTTTGGGGGCTGGTCTCTCTGAACAGGATCTAGGGTTGGGGGCTGCGTGTGGAGCTTGAATCCCTCACTCCTCAGGGAAGAGATCCGTCCCCTGTGGTCCCTCCTGACTGGATTGCGGTGGCTGGGGAGGGGTTTTCCTGGGCAAGTCCGTCTCTCTGCTTCCCCTGCCCGTCTCCATGCTGTCCTTCTACCCTTCGTGGTGGAGGCTCCATTCAGCCAGTTTTCAGGTCCCTTTCCGAGGAAGTTGTCCCACATGTGGTTGTGGACTTGCTGTGTCCATGGGGAGAGGCGAGCTCGGGAACTTGCTGTGCTGAACCCTCTCCTCAGCTGATCCTGCTGATTGTGAGTCAGCGAGCGGCACGTGTCTCGCTGACCTGAGCCCGTGCGGCCCTGGCAGCCAGAAGAACAGGAGCAGACTCCTCCCATGAGGAATGGAAAGGAACCTTGCTTGTTTCAGAAGAAATGAGCAAGCCGTCACATGGAGGCGGAAGGGTGTGAAGTTAATGACGGCGTTAGAGTTCTTTAATCACTGCTTGATTAGAGTCTGTAGACAATTAACAGCAAGTGAAGATCTTCTACAGGAAAGAGCAAGTAATACGGTGAGTGACGGCTGTTCCCAGCTGGCTGCTGTTCCCACGATGCCAGGCTCGGCGGTCACGGCTGCCACTGCCGGCCGAGGGCACCGGGAAGGGGCCTGACATTCCCCCCGCCTCACATGGGGCTGCGTCTGCCTGGATGAGGGGTCGCCTCTTCGATGGGCACGAGAGCCCCCTGCTGGCCACCAGGCTGTGGGGAAGAGGCTCTGGGATCCAGACGCTCCCACTCCTGCCTGAAATCATGTACCTTCAGTACCAACCTTGAGTGTGAACGCACAGAGGCGAATCCCGGGCCTGCTCTGCACGTGACGCAGGACCCCCTGCGTCCTCCGTGGAGGCCTGTGCTGAGTTCAAGGCCTTTGGAAGGAGTGGAAAGGGAGCGTGGGGCCCCCAGTTTCCATGAGGATCGAGGATCGTCCTTCAGTTTTCCCAGGATGGCAGCACGCAGTTCTGGTGGGCGCGGCTGAGGGCATGGGGTGGGAAGGGGTGCAAAGGATGCACCCTACCCTGTGGCCGCACTCGGACCTGGACGGAGTGACCCGGCTCACGGCAGGGACCGCAGAGCTGCAGGCGTCGGGCTGGGAGCCGGCTGGTCCCTCCGGGGCGTTTTCTTGAGTCACAACAGGGGAAACAGATGCCACGTTCCCTGGCCAGCGCCGCCCCAGCGCAAGCTGCACGCAGATGTGCGGGCCCCAAGTGCAGGAGAACGCCTGTGGGGAGGGGGGGGCAGAGGTGTTCCAGGTGAAGTCAGATTTGTTTACGTTCTACCCCCCAGCCATGCACACTGAGAGGCTGAACTTGGAATACTGAGACCAGAGGAGGGATTACTCCTCAGAGAACAAATTGAAAATAAAGATGAAGACAGCAAGGGCATTAGTGCCCTGGTGCCACTCAGCACAGGCCCCCCACATGGAGCCCCCACTCCCCGGCCTCTCCCACCCGGGCCTCTCCCCAGCCTCCCGCAGTGCCCCTCGCCCCTGCCAGGTCCCTGGGGCCACGGAACCACCAGCCTCCAGCTCACTGCTGTGTAAACACAGATTCTCCATCTTTTTGAGCCTCAGTGTGCTCAGCTGTGAAATGGGTGGGTAGCCCAGCCTCAGAGCTCACGTGGGGCTTGGGCAAGACCATGACTAATGCCAGCTTCCTGCCCTGCACCCTCGTCCTGCCTCGGCCCATGGCACCCAAGGTGGGGTGGGGCTCTGCACGCTGCCCCATGGGTGCAGCTGCCCGTCAACAGCTCCCCGTCAACAGCTCCCCGTCAACAAGGTAGGGCAGAGTTCTGACTCTGATGACTTGGAGGAGGAGGACGCCTCGTTTCCCCGGGGCTGAAGGCATTCTTGGAAGTAAGCCCCTCTGCCACGCGTGGTTAGCGCCCGAGGGGTGCCAGAACCAGTATGCATCCAATAAATAAATAGCTGAAACTGGGAAGGAAACCTCGCTTCCCCCTGTTAGACTCTGGGCGTCCCACGTGAGGAGGCGGGACGCAGAATAGATCCAGTCTGCCAGCAGACTCGCTCAGGATGCGCCTCAGCAGAGTTGGTGGTCCTGGAGGCCGGCGCCCCCGCCCCTGCGGGGCCCACAGTTGGTCCAGGCCGGGCGAGTCGGCTGGTGGTTTCAGCCAGGTGCGCCTCAGTTGCCCGTTTTCTGCCTTTATGACTTCATCAGGAACCGTGGTGTGTTTCTCTAAAGTACCAGTGGGATTTTGAAAGAAGCCTCTTCTGATTTAAAGGCTTAATCCAGATGACTTGAGGCCCACGGTTTGAAGAATGCTTATTCTTGTGTGATGGGAAGATGCTGAGAAGTCAACACAGACCTTGTTCCCTAACGGCTCGGGGATCCCAGAATGCTGAGTGAGACCATCAGCTTGTCCCCGGAAACGTTACTCTGTCGTCTGATGGCCGCTCCCCAGATCACAGACACACACACGGCTCGTCGGCTCTTCGCCGAGGTCGCTGACACTCACTTGCTTTGAAAACCTGAGTTGACTCCGCCGTGGAGGTGGGTGCTGGCGGACGCTGCGCCGGGGGTGGGGGGGCCCGCCCTGGGCAGCTGAGACCCCCGAGCCTCACGCTCGCCACCCGGGGTCTGTCCTCTCCCGGCAGGGACGGCGCCCCCTCCCACAGGAGCCCCTGTATCCACAGCTCCACGCCCCACGGCAGGTGGCCCCTGAAGTCACCCGGTCCCAGGGGCTAGAAGGGTGGGTGGGGGCAAAGAAAGAGGCCACCTGCCGGGCCCTGGTGGAGGGACCCTGACCCCCCGGGGCTGCACGCCGGTTGGTATCCGTGTTAAGAGACGCCCTTTCAGCTCCCGTCTGGGCCCCTCGTCCCGCCAGCCCTCCACCTCCCTCTGGACCTAGCGCCCTGTGGACCGACGCCTGTGTCACCCATCCTCTGCTTCTGTTCGCTTCTTCCCGTTCCTTTCTGGAGAGCAGCCCCTCTGCCTTTCCTTCCATCCTCCCGGGAGCACCTCCCAGGGCACCCCCTCCTCCTTCTGGTCCCAGCTGTGCGCTCGGACCCCAAACGAGGAAACTCATAGCCCGCTTCCCCCACTTATCCTCGTAGCCCAGCTTGTCCGGCAGAACTTGGGGCTGGATGAAACCGTTCCCAGTGCACACACACGTACACACAGCACACACACACAAGTACATACATGCACACACACGCACACACACGTGCAAATACATGAACACATGCACGCATGAACACATGCACATACACGCACATGCGGATACATACATGCACACATACACATGGACACACGTCCACACACACACCCCTTTTCCTTCAACAGTCTTGATCTTAGTCTCAAAACCAGAGTCCCTATTTTGTTCTTTCTGTAAATGTTGAGTGCATGTCTGCTTGGTGCAGACACTGCTCTAGACCCCGGGGTGGGGCACGAACAGAACATGAACGTCTCTACCCCGTGGGGAGTGCGCTGTGGGGGAGGGCAGCTGAGAGGGGAGAGCCCCAGGTGGAGGGGGCAGGTGCAAAGGTCCTGAGGCAGGAGTGTGCCTGTGTGTGCCGGGAGCACCTCAGTTTGCTGGGTCCCCTCAGCTGGACACGCACACGCACCCTCTTCTGGGTGGATCCCTGGGTTCCCTCAGCAGCAGATGGACGCAGCCGCAGGGCAGCAGGTGGCCACCCGCCAGGATCCCAGCTGAGGACAAAAGATCTGCCCCAGAAGGACAAGCTGCCAGGACTCCTCACGGGAGAAGGGAACCTGCACTCTCCACACACACCCTCCTCGAGGTCGCCCACCCTGCAGTCCCGTGGGACAGGAGCCTGGGAAGAGGGGCCTCAGTCAGCAGGACTTCAGTCCACAGACCAGGGGTTCGAGGGAGGATGCCCAAGTCATGATGCTTGCCCACGTGTCCCCCAGCTTGGCGTCCCCGGCAGCAGAATCAGAAAGACTGTTCTCACACCACCGTAGGGCAGAATGAGGCAGACGAGTGAGATCTGTGTTTCACTTTGTTTCCTTGAGAGCAGGTCTCATCCTTATCGGCTCACAGCCCCCCAGGACCAGCCCAGCGGCCCTCCCCCCATCCTCCCTCCCATCCTGCCCCCCAGTGAGGCAGTCTGGGTGTGAACACAGTTTTCATGGGACTTTGGTTTGTAGTGATTCCTCTTCGCCCTCCAAGAGGCCCCCGAGCAGCACACACGTGCAAGCAGAAGGATGACACCCAGCTCTTTGTTGATAGCCTGGCATCATGTGGCTGGCGTGAATCTTCACCCCAGACAAGGAGGTCCTCCCGATGGGGCCTCGTTCACCCTCCCCGAGGCCCCGAGTCCTTCCTCCGGTCAGATTTGTCTCTAAGACCCAGTCCATCCTCTCACACCCAGTCTCCCTCTCACAGGGGAGCAGGGTAGTGGTGAGGCCAGGCCTTCGCCTGGCGGGGCAGGGGCACCCGAGTGGCGCGGGTTTTGTTTAGTTTATCTCATTTTACTGAATTTTACAGCCGGGACGTCTGTGCTCTGCGGGGCTCTCCGCCTGTTCTAGCCTCTTCCTCCCAAGGCCCCTCTGAGCCAGGAGGCCTCCCTTCTCCTCGCCTGACCCCAGTGAGTTGTGTCCCATCTCTGCGTCACCTGCTAAGAAGGGCCTCCAGGGTCAGGAGGGTGCTCTGGGGGTCAGTGAGCTCCTGTCTCCAGGAGCCCGCCCGGGAGGTGCAGTGTGCCCATCAGGCACGTCCTGGTAGGCGGCCCAGGAGATGACACTTCTTAAAAATGCAGCTTGGGACTTCCCTGTCAGTCCAGGGGTCAGGACTCCGTGCTTCCATTGCAGGAGGCGTGGGTTCGATCCCTAGTCGGGGACCCATGATCCCGCATGTTGCGTGGTGCGGCCAAGACATATTTCTTTAAATGCATCTGGTTTCCTGCTGGAGTGAAGGCCCCGCCACTTTTCCTGCCCAGATAGCGTGAGCAGTGTATTTGCCTGAAACCACTCTCTCGTTAGGTCAAACCCACCCGTTCCACAAAGCCCCAAGGTAGCAGAGCACATACAGCTGGTGCCTGAGGGCGCAGCTTCTAAGCCCTAGGCCAGGATTCACACCACTAAATTGTTCCAAAAGGCTTAAAAGAAAAGCAGAATTTCAATTAGTCACAGATCTAAGGAGTCCCTAACTGGGCTGCCTTTTCTTTAAAAGGGCCCCTGAGTCTCTTCCAGCTTAGACGGATGGGTAAGCAGGCAGGTGAGAGGAAATGAGGAAAACCCAGCCTGGGGCTGCGTAGCTCACCCCCGTTTTCCCGAAGGCTTTCTCTTGCCCAGAGCATCAGGCATGAAGCAGAGAGAAGAGAATGAAGCGGGGGCCCAGAGAGCTGGCGCCACCATCTGGTCTGGCAGGGCTTCCAGGGCCCCGGGCGAGTCGCGTGGCCTCCGTGCGCTCCGCCGGCCGGCTCGGCGCAGGGCGTGGGGGCCGTGGCTGCTGGGTCCCCAGGAGAGCTCGGTCCCTTCCCTGCCCGCCCCTCCTGGTAGCTGCTCCCGGCTGCGCCCCCTTACCGGCCTGCCTCTCCTGCCGTAGGTACCTGGCGCTCTACGCCTACAAGCCCCAGAAGAGCGACGAGCTGGAGCTGCGCAAGGGCGACACGTACCGCGTGCTGGAGAAGTGTCGGGACGGCTGGTTCAAGGGCACAGCGCTGCGGACGGGGCTCTCGGGCGTGTTCCCGGGGAACTACGTGACGCCCGTCTCCAGGTGAGGCGCACCCACGAGGAGCAGAGCCGCGCGCGGCAGCTCCACGCGGGGGCGTGCATTCCAGGGCGGGACCTCGTGGGCACGCGGGCATGTGTGAATGCGTGTGCATGTGTGCACGTGTGAGTACAGCGGGGGGGTGTGCGAGAAGCACATGCCATTCACACACGTGAAGGCAAGATTCCATATTCCCAGAAGTTAACCATTATTATTGAGCGGAGCATTATGGATGATTAATTTCTTTTCTTCCTTGTGATTTCCTGTGTTTTACAAATTTACTGATAGTTTTTATAACCTAGGAAAAGCAAGTTTAAAAATTCGAGAGAGATGACCCAGGGTTGTCAGATGTTTCCGTGGAGGGGAGCGTCCACTGCAGGGTGGAACCCTGGATTACCCAGCCCTGGTTCACAGCCCAGGACACGCAGGTCCGCTGGAGACTCACCCCCGGGCCTCTGCTCTCTTTGGAACAAGACTTCCAGGAAGACAACTGAACAATGCCCAAACCTGCACTGACGCCGGACTGACTCGCACCTTCAAAGCAGCGGGGAGGGGAGCCATGTCACCCACGGTCCCTCCTGGAAAGGCCCACCATTTGTGAGCCCCGTGGCCCCGTGGCCCTGGACGAGGAGGCCCTTCTCCCCACAGCTGCTCCGCAGAGGCTCTGCTTCCTCGGGGCCCTCCCACATGGCCCCGGACCCTGGCGGCAGTGCCTGCCCTCCCCCACGTGTGGCTCCAGGGTTTCACGACTGAGATCCTGAGGGGACAGAAGGGATGTTTTCTCAGCTCTTAGACAAATGGAAGGCATTTGATCCCTGAAACTGGACCCCAGGAGCTTCCCAGCCCAGACCACATGCTCAGAGCTGGTGCACGGCTCAGCGCCGGCACGTGCAGGAGAGACCCTCAGAGCCCGTCTCAGGGTCCTGTGCTCTTTTGTGTTCCTGGGCTGTCGACACCAGCTTCATCTGGAAAGTATGGGGCGAAACCGCAAGTTCCCCGGCGTCCCTCAGGAGCGCAGGGCTTGTCTGCACCCTTTCCTGGAGGCCCCAGAGCCAGGAAGCTGTGTCCAGAGGGAGACGGGTCCTGCTTCCTGCCGCCTGCCGCCTGCCAGATGCGTCCAAGCCCATTCCTTCTGCATGTGTTGGGGACACACAGCTGTTTGTTATACTAAATCAAGGCAGTGGCTCTGGAACAAAATATCTGATTAGCATCATTTCTCTGTTTCTTAGGGTTCTCTTGCTGTTTCTCAAATATTCGCATCGAGAGACCATGCCGTTGTAAAGGGGGCTCTGCTGCCAGCCTGAGCTCTGGGCATTGCATGCCTGCAGGTGTTCTCTTGGTGGTGCTTCAGGATTTGTCCCTGGACCACGTGGCCTCCGTCTCTCAGGGCCTTCGTCAATTGCCTGTGTGGTGTGGTTGCATCTGTGCCCTCCCCTGATGTTATTCTGTTTATTTCCTCAGGGTTCCTGTAGGCGGGGCTGGGCCACCCCGGAATAATGCAGTCGGAGGGTCTCCGCTGGCCAAGGGGATGGCCTCAACCCTTCACCCAGGTGGTGGGAGTCTGAGTAGCCCGGCCACGGCCCTGAGGCCGGCCCTCCCCCTCACCATGGCCCAGGCTCCAGCCCAGCACCAGGCAGTCTCGCCCGCACTGGGCAGTTGTCTGCGGCACTCAGTTCAGCCAGCGGCCAGCCAAGCCCGGAGCGCCGGCACCCCCGGTACGTAGCAGGCTCCCATGGGCCTCACTCTGCTGGAAAATTTGAGGAGGGTGGTCTCAGGGTCAGAAGTCACAAGCATCCTTTTGGCCCAGGTCTCGAGCAGTCCATGGAGGGGCCTGTCGTAATCATGAACTTGTGCTAATCTTGGGATGTGTTAACTTAATCATGTTAGCCTGTTCTGGCAGCTGGAATGGATTAGAAAATTCACAGGTGTTTATACACTTCAGGTAGCCAGAGGACTGGGTTGACCAGTGAGGTTACCTTGGCGCCTCTGGGCACCCTCGTCAGCCGCTGTGGGTCACCTACATCCAAGTGCCAGGTGCTAAGGGGGTCTCCTGATTAGGCAGCACCCCCAGGACAGAGCCGGTAATGAGACAGATCCAGAGGGTCCCTTCCTGAAATGCTTTGAGGGTGGAGGGAGTGATGGCCATTGACTCTTCACCTTCATGCAGCTTCACCAATAGCCAGACTGACCGGAATTCAGGAGAATCCAGGTCGCTCCCAGTGTAGAGTGAGATGACGGAAAGTGTGGGGTGGATCGTGAAGGCGTGAAGAGGGTTTAGCACGTCTTGCTTGGAAGCTTGGCAGTGAGCTAAGAGGAGCTGCTAAGCGTGGCTCATGTGATGCTCCTGGGAGCCAGGCCAGTAACTTTCTGACACGTAGAACCAGTAACATTGTCACCGTGCAGTGACAAGGGACCAGAACAGGAGGAGGTACCTCTGAATTTCACTTAAATGACACAGAATTCCTTTTCCCACCCTAACCTTATTCTCAGAAATCATCTCTCTTCTTTTCAAAGTAAGGCTTAAAGGACAAAACGTGAATTCTTTAGAGCAGTAAAGTACACTGTTTTCTAGACTCTGGCCAGCCAGAGATGGCCCGCTAGGAGTCTCCAGAAAGCATCTCCTCGGTGTGAGAAGCCCAGACAACACTCAGCACAGTGGGGCCACAGTCCCTCCCAGTCGCGGCCTAGGGGCACGAGGGGGGCGGGTGTCCGGGCGCCCCCCGCCCCCCATTGTCGGGGAAGAATTGCTGAGCGCTGGCGGGAAGCCCAGCGTTTCAGAGCGGGCCCTGCTCTCAGCCCCGGGACTGGCCCTCGGGGAGGCGGGGCCGGCGGGGAGGCGGGGCCCTCAGGGAGGCGGAGGCGGGGGCGGGGGCGGCGGAGAGTGCCTGGCGCGGGGTCTGCTGGGGGCGCTTGTGGCGAGGCTAGGGTGGGGGCTTCGCCGCAGGGGTCGGTCCCAGGCGGAGCCGCCTGTAGCACCCAGGCAGAGGGAAGGGAACAAAGGCGCAGAAGTGGGAGAAGCGCGTCCTTGTCCTCCAGCTGGAGCGGTTCAGCGAGGGCAGCGAGCAGGGCGGGTTGAAGGCCCGAGGGGCAGCAGGGGGGCTGCGCTGGGGCCCCTCCTGCCGGGATGGTGTGCGAGGACGTGCCCCCGGCGGGTGTGGCGCGTGCTCAGCGCAGCCGCCTGTACCGTCCTGTGAGAGGATAGCCCTGGAGCGCGCAGGGCACGGAGTCAACAAGGCACATGTGATTCTTTACCAGCGGTCAGGGCCGAACTCTGGTCCAGGCCGTGGGAACCCCCAGGGCTTTCGAACAAGAGGGTGACGCTTTAGCAGACGTCACCGGGCACAGTAGGGAGGAAGAGTTGGCTTGGGGACTGGCGAGGTGCTGCTGTTCAGGTGAGAGGTGACAGTGGCCTGGCCCCAGGGATGGGGTTGCAGAACTGGGACAAAATAATGAGCTGTTGGGGGGCACAGGGGCCGCATGGAAGAGCTGGAAGGGGCAGGGCTGCAAGTGCAGTTTGCCGGTGTCTGGATTGACTGCCCTGGAGAACAGCGAAGCTGCCCCCTGACCTAGAGGTGACCAGAGGGGTCTGGTTTACGGGGGAGGGTATGGCCTGTGGCTCTGAGGGGTGTAGTGGGCGCTGGTGTGGAGTGGTGGAGTGAGGTGGAACGCGGGAGGGGCTCGGGCGCTGGCAGACCTGGACCAGCCTCCAGATGTGGGGCTCCTGTCTGTGTGTGAATCCCCCGTCGCCACGGTAGGGGGCAGTGCTGCTCGTCCGCGCCTGGCAGGTGAGGTGCTGGCGCCGGCCTGGACTCTGGACAGACATCCTGAATGTGACTCCCTTTCAGAGGACGAAACATGAGGGGCCCCTGGATCCCTTTGGGGGGTGAAGGTGGTGGTGAAACACCCAGCTTTTCAGGGGACCAGGGCGGACTTTCTGTGCCCAGTGCCCGGTCATCTGTGGGTGCAGGGTGGACTTCCTGTGCCCAGGGCCCGGTCATCCGTGGGTACAGGGTCGACTTCCTGTGCCCAGGGCCGGTCATCCGTGGGTACAGGGTGGACTTCCTGTGCCCAGTGCCCGGTCATCCGTGGGTACAGGGTGGTCTTCCTGTGCCCAGGGCCTGGTCATCCGTGGGTACAGGGTGGTCTTCCTGTGCCCAGGGCCCGGTCATCCGTGGGTGCAGGGCGGACTTCTGGTGCCTGGTGTTCAGCCTCGTGCTGGGTGGTGTTCCCAAACAGCAGCAATGGGATCTGTACCAAGGAAGCCTCATGGGTGGGCTTGGCACTGCCCTGGTGTAGAGCCTCCAAGACTGACTCTGCCATCCCAGAGACCCTGTAAATGCCTGTAGTCCTTCATATATGGATTTTTGTTGTTGTTTTGCTTAAATTAATGAAAAGTAAGGTCTGTTCTTGCAACTGGCCTCCGGGGCTCTGGGGAAGAACCAGTTGTCTCTGTCCTAAAAGAGTCTGCAGGAATGTTATCTGTGCCAGACCTCTCGCCCCAGCCGTTACCTTCCAGCTGGCCCTGGCTTAGAGCAGCTGATGGTGTTTATTTCAGCCTCTGGCTATGATGCAGCCGCGGAGCGCCTAGTGATCAAGTGAGCCCGGGAGCTCCCTGACTGCTGCTGCATGACTGGTGAGACGTGCACCCAGATGCTGGTCTCCTAGGCCCTGGGAGCACCTGAGCAGGTTCTGGGCAGCCCGAGTACCAAGCCAGGTCCCTTCTGCTTGTGAACCTCTCATCCACTCGCCCAGCCCGCCTCACGCACTTCCCTGTGCCTGGTGACCCCGAGAGGTCGGCGTGTGCCTACAGCATGGCCGCCCTGGCTCTGCACCAGGTGCCCTGCGGTGGCCTTTCCGTGCCCCGCCGTTACAGCACCCTCCCCAATTCAGAGCAGAACGTGACCTGCCCGTCTCATTTATGGAACGGAAGGAGAGCAGAATGAAAGAAATTGGCACGGCCAGGGCAGAACAACACTGCGTCTCTGTCCTCGATCACCATGGTAACCACCATGGGTGACAGGCGTGCTCTTCCATCTGTTTAATTTTACGTGTGGGAAGAGCGAGGCGCAGGATGGTTTAACGGCTTCCCCGGCGCGTTCCAGCCCAGGGCTTGTCCGCATGCTTGTGCTGCCACAGCCAGGCTACGGGAGGCTCCCCCCCATCATTTCAGTAATTAAATGCCACGGAGTTCCCACGGCACTTTCCACTTCACTCTGCATCTAGAGGGCGAGAACACACTGCTGACAGCACAGGCAGTGGATTGCTCACTGCAGTGATTGCCCGTTTCCGCAAACCCCAGCCCAGGCACCTGAGAGGCCCTCATCAGTGTTCTCAGCCCGAGCCAAAGTCAGGCAGTTGAACAAAGGCCCGATTGCACCGGCCATGGCACCGGAGGGCAAGAGCCCTGTACGGCCATTCACTCATCAGCAAAAAGCGCTGGAAGAGAGCTGGGTACCTGGGGCCTCTGCTGGGGTCCAGACATACAGAGAAGAACCAGAAACCCGTTTCTACCCCGATTCAGAGAGGAGGACGAGGAGACACACGCTTACAGTGGAATTTGAAAAGCACTGGGGTGGAGGCCTGGGGGGTACTAAGGTGCACGGAGTGGGAGGGGTACCTCACTCAGACCAGGGAGGAAAGTGGGAGCGGCTGCAGAGGGGCCTGTGAACCGTCTTCGAGAGGTGATGCCGCCTTGCTTCCTAAAGGACTGATAGGAAGTATGTGGGCTGACAAAGCAGAAAGGGAGTCCAGCAGGGGGATGAGCGAGCGGAGGGGTGGGGAGGAGAGAGACCGTGGTTTCTACGTGGGGTGACTTTATCTAATTGGATGTGACTGAGCCAGAGGTAGGAAGGAGAAGCTGGGTGTTGGTGACGTTTCCCTGCCGAGGCAAAGTTCACTTTTGGTCTTAAAGCGTCAGAGCTGAGCGTGCAGTGGTGGAGTGAGGTGGAACGCGGGAGGGGCTCGGAGCCAGCTGAGGGCTGGGGCCTGAGGACCCAAAGGGGCCCAGTGCGGGAGGGAGCAGGGCAGGACAGCTCTTCCACTGTGTCCGGGAACCTCAGTTTTTATCCTGAGGGCAGCAGGGCTCCTGAAGGGTTTTAAATAATAGATGTAACCAGATTTTTGTATCCAAAGGATAAAACTAGATTTCTGCTTACGGCTAAGATAAAGTAATGAGGTCAGGATTTACCCTTCCACCAGAACAACTGAAAAAACAGACAAATATATAACACAGTGGTTTGTGAGACACTAGATACTAGAAAACTAAGGACAGTGACCCACGGTAGATGAGAGCAAAGAGGAGGATCCCAGCTCGCTGCCTGGAGAGAAGGCCAGGCGTTGGCATGGGGAGGGTCGCGAAGGTGAGCCCAGCAGGTGCCCTGGAGGGGGTGGTGCGGAGATGAGGGTCTGGGTGACCGAGCCCCAGTGGGGAGGGATCTGCACAGAGAGAAAAGCCCAGCGGGTACACAGCATCCCTGGACCAGGACGCTGAGGACTAATAGGCAGGGGTGTGTGAGGAACGCATGGAGCCAGAAGCACAGTGACAGGAAGGGTCCTCACTCTCAGTGTCCACAGATACGCAGCTGGAAGGCGCCTGTTCCCGCCAGCCGGCTCCCAGGGCACGGGGCCGTCCGTGCAGAGGGGCCTCGCCTGGTAGTGGCAGCACCGCTCTCGTCCCACCTGTGTCTGATGGCAGTAAAGAAGCACTGGGCATGGGGAGGAGCAGGAAAACATGCCCCACAGTGACGAGATCAACCAACCAGTCAATCAAAGCTGACTCAGAACTGACACAGATGTTTGAATTAGCGGACAAAGATATTAAAACAGATGTTATAATTGCATTCAATATGCTCAGAAAGGTAAGTAGAAACATGGAAGATATGTTAAAGACCAAAATCAAACTTTAAGAAATAACTACACTGTGTGAGATCAAGAATACACTGGATGGCATTAATGGCAGGTTAGGCGTTGGCTAAGAAAATATTAGTGAACTTGAAGATATAGCGATAGAAACTATGAAAAGTGAAACAGAGATAAAAGAGAATTTTTTAAAACTAAAAGAGCATCAGTGAGCAATGGGGCAACTTCAAGTGGCCAAATATATTTTTAACTGGAGTCCCCAAACTAAAGGAGAAAAGGGTGGGACAGAAAAATTATTTGAAGAAATAATGACCAAAATTGTTCTAAATTTGATGAAAACTGGAAACTCACAGATCAGTGACAGTTGGCGAATCCCAAGCACAAGGAACATGGAGGAAACTACACCAAGGCAAATTATCATCAAATCGTTCACAATCTGTGATGAAGAAAACCTTAGAAGTAGCAAGAGAAAAAAACACATGTGAAGTAGGAAAAAATAAGGATGAAGGTAGATTTCTTGTCAGGAATACTGCAAGTGAGAAGACAGTAGGAAACTAAATAAATCCTGAAAGAAATGAATCTGTCAAGTTAGGATTCTATACGCAGTAAAAGTACCTTTCATAAATGAAAGCGGGACTTCCCTGGTGGTCCAGTGGTTAAGAATCTGCCTTCCAATACAGGGGACACGGGTTCGATCCCTGGTTAGGGAACTAAGATCCCACACGCCGAGGGGCAACTAAGCCTGTGTGCCACAACTAGAGAAGCCTGCGTGCCGTAACGAAGACCCAGTGCAGCCAAAAAAATAAATAAATAAATAAATAAATGAAAGCAAAATAAAGAATCATTCAGACACAGTAAAGCTAAAAGATTTCATCACCAATGGACCCACACTATGAAAAATGTTGAACAACGTTCTTTAGGAAGAAGGGAAATGACACCAGTTGGAAATGGGAATCTATACAAAGGAATGAGGAGAACTAGAAATGGTAACTACATGGATAAATGCATAAGATTTTTTCCTTACTATTTAAAAATCTTTAAAACTGACTGTTTAAACAAAAATAGAAATAGTGCAGTTTGGGATTAAAAATGTGTATAAAAGTAAAGTATGTGATGGCAGATGCACAGAGGGTGGGAGGGGAGGCCCAGAAGCACCGTGCACATTGTCGGGAGTCTTGAGTCTGTTCGTGTGCTGTGTGAGGACGTGTAGGTAGGTGACCATAAACTAGAGACGCAGGCAACCGCTAAACGTCAAAGCAAAGAGTTTCAGCAAACAGGCTAACAGAGGCGATAAAATAGAATCACAGAAGCTTCCATTAATCCAAAAGAAGGTGTAAAAAGAGGGGAACGGGAACGAAGTACATGGGTCAGATAGAAAACTTGTAGTAAAATGTAGGTTTATACCTAATCATATAAATAATCACATTAAATACAAATCATCTGAATAGCCTCAAGTAGAATTCAGAGATTGTTACAGAAAAAAAAAAAGACAAGACCCAACCATATGCTGTGAACAGAAAGCAGATTTTAATACTTTAAATATAAAACCATAAATCAGTTAAAATTAGAAGGACACACAGTTGATCCCATTATTCGCAGTCTCTGTGGTTTTATGGTGTTCTGTAAGGTTTCCATGATCACTGAATTAGTGAATACTGAGCTGTGGCCCCTAAGTGAGATGTGTGCGTCTCCAACAGACTACAATCTTAAATACTAAAAACAACCCATCAGGGTAGATTCTATTTTCTTTCTTTTACAAAAGAGAAAATGAGGTTCAGAAGTATTAAGTGACTTGCCTGAGGCTGCCTGACTAACAGGTGACGGAGTCAGGATCCAAATTGATTCAGAATTGATAAACCTCGAGACAGATGGATAAAGAATAAAGAGAGATACACAAGTTATCAACACCATGGATAATAAAACTGACATCACTTCAGATTCTGCAGAATGATAAGGGATTATTATTTTTAAAAACTTTATGCCAATAAACTTAACAAATTAGACAAAATGGATATATTTCTTAAAAGACACAATTTGATGACTTAAGGTGAACTAAAAAACCTGGATAGACCTCTATTTATTAAAGAAATTGAATTAGTTTAAAACCTTTCACAAAGAAAACTCCAGGCCTAAGTGGCTTCATTGATGAATTATACCTATTGGTTAAGGAAGGAATTATAACAATTCTACGGAAACTCTTCCAGAAAATTGAAAAGAAGAGAGAATGCTTCCTAACTCTTTCATGAAGCCAGCATTACCCTCATAACAAAACCAGACAAAGACATTAAAAAGTAAAACTACAGACCAATATCACTCAAAACATAGGTGTAAAAGTTCTCAGCAAAATTTTAGCAAGTAAAATACAGAGATAAGTAAAAAGGATAATACATCATGATCAAGTAGAGTTTATCCCAGGAACTTAAGGTTTGATTAATGTTTGACAGTCAATACAATTCAATGTATTAACAAACTCAAAAATGAACATAATATCATTTCAGTAGATGTGGAAAAAAATTTTGACAAAATCCAACATAAATTAGACAGAGTAGGATTCAGAACAAAGATGTGCATCAAATGACTCAAGTTTTTTTGCTGCGCTGTGCACGTCTGCATATTAAAACTCTCAGAAAATGAGAAAAGAGAAGTGAGCTTCTCAGCCTGATAAAGGGTATATGTGAAAACCCACAGCTAACCTCAGACTTAATGGTGAGAAACTAAAAGCTGGGACTTCCCTGGTGGCACAATGATTAAGAATCCACCTGCCAATGCAGGGGACACCGGTTTGAGCCCTGGTCTGGGAAGATCCCCCATGCCGCCGCAGAGCAACTAAGCCCATGCGCCACAACTACTGAAGCCCGCGCACCTAGATCCTGTGCTCTGCAACAAGAGAAGCCACCACTCGCCGCAGCTAGAGGAAGCCCGGATGCAGCAACGAGGACCCAACACAGCCAAAAATAAATAAAATTAATTAAAAAAAAAACAAACTGAAAGCTTTCCCCAGGGTCAGCGTCAAGGTAGGGATGTCCACTCTTACCAGTTCTATTCTACATTGTGCTGTTAAATTCTAGCCAGAACAGTTAGTCAAGGCAGAGGAAGAAGAGGTGTGGAGATGGGAAAGGAAAGAGTAAGACCATCTGTGTTTGCAGATGACGTGATCTTGTACATAGAGAACCTTAAGGAATTCACAGTCACACAGACACAGACAAAGATTTTTTTAGAGACAATAAATTAGTTTCAGCAAGGTTACAGGATACAAGATCAATATACAAAAGTCAGTTTTGTTTCTCTACACCAGCAATGAATAATTGGAAATTGACATTTAAAAAATGATACCAATTTTAATAGCATCAAAAATATAAATTACTTAGGAATAAATCTGACAAAAGATGAGTAAGACCAGCACAATGAACACTCCAAAATATTGCAAGTTAAAGAAAGAAAGAAGTCTTAAATAAGTAGAGAGGTATACTTTATTCAGGAGTGAGAAAACAGTATTGTTAAGGTGTTTATTCGCCAAAAACTGACCTATAGCTTCAATGGAATACCAATCAAGATCTCACCCAACTTTGTGGTAGAAATTGACAGTCTGGTTCCCAGATTCATACAGGCATGCAGAGGACCTAGAATAGTTAAAACAACCTTGAAAAGAAAAAGTTGGAAAGCTAACACTGATTTCAAGACATATTAAAAAGCCACAGTGATCAGTGTGATATTGGTGTGAAGAGAAATGGCTAGATCAATAGATACTTTTTCTGAAAACAGAAAAGTGTCCATTAAGTTTGGTGACAGGGGAGTCATAATTGATCTTGTCCAGATACATTTGATGGAATGATGGGGTGAGAAACCGTATTTCAGGAGACAGAAGTGAGTCGAGGACTCCTGGAAGCATGGAAGAGTGATTCATGTGGAAATCCCACCCCCTTCTGCTGTGAACACAGAGAGGTTGGTTGGTTTTTGATACTTAAAGAAGCAACTCTGGATGTAAACAAATGGGACACGAGAGGGTTGATATGCTGGCCTCCTGGGTTCCGGGATGAAGCAGGTGGTGGTGGCTTTCCCCTCCTGCAGGAGAACATGGACAGGCAGCCCCTGGAGGGCGTCAGGGGTCCAAGCCAGGTGCACTGGTCTAAGGGCTGAGCCCCCTCCTGGGAGTGGTCAGTACGGAGCCCCTGCCTGGGATGAGGGAGGGAATGGAGCCCCACCTGGACTTGGAGCTGAGTCTGGCTCTGGCCTGAGGGCTAGATCTGCACCTTTCCTGCAGGACCAGACTCAAGCCACCTGATTACACCTGGTTCTGAGGGGAGGTCCCAGAGGCCAGGCAGAAGCAGCAACAAAACTGCAGGAGGGGATAAAAGAGGGAAACAGGGCAGTGAGACACTCACGCTCAGGGCGAGCCTGCACTCAGCTCGTGGGAAAGTCCTGCATCACAGAAGCCAGCAGCCTGAAGAACGGGCAGGAGAACCGAAGAAGGCTTTGAAATCGGCACATTTCAGCTCCTCCAAGAGGAAGAAGAAGGAATAACGTCCATCCCACCAAAAGGAAGAAAAAATAGTATTATGAAGAAGAAAAGTAAAACAGCAGGTAGATGGATGTGAATCAGAAACCACTGGATAGGACAGAAGCAACTTGAAGCTTTGGAAAGGCAACATATATTTAAATACGAAACCTCTGTGGGTGACACACGCTCTGGACTGGACACAGCTGAGATGGACTTGGCCACACCGGGAGCCCTGCAGAGGAGCTTGTCCAGAGATGGAGCAGAGGCGAAACGAGAAGAAAGTACACACGGGGTGGACGCCGAGCTCCAGATGACTTCTAACACGACTTTCAGAAGCAGAGAGCAGAGGCCGGGAGAGAGAATCCTCGAGGATGATCACGGCGGGGTCCCCCAGACGGAAGATGGGCTCTCGCGTGAGGCGGAATCACAGCCACAAATGCAAACCCGAACTCGCCGTAACCGTCAAGCCTCAGAGGACGAGCAGGCACCAAACACAGGCCCATCAGAGAGTCGAGGGAAAAGGAAGGAAGGGCCATGTGGACACTGTTCCGAGCCCCTAGGGGTCAAGGCAGCAGGAAAGGAGGTGCCGGTAGAGAGGAGGGGGTATGGGAGGAGGGCCTCGGGCTGGTTAGTCAGTTATAGGAGGGGCGGAGTTGAGGACAGGAGAGACGGGGCGTGGGAGGTGTCAGTGAGGGTGAAGGGTCGCCCCGTGGGACCCTGCACCCTGGAGGCTGAGGGGCTGGGTCTGGACAGAGGTTGCCCTGACGCTGGGGGAGTCTCCAGCGTCCGTTCCATCCATGAAGTGGGAAGTGATAGCCTGAGAGTAAGGAAAGGACAGAGTGGGCGATAAGGTAGGTCATTTACTCATTCACCTGCTCTCTTTAAAGCACCACTGGACCTTGGTCCTGGGAGGCAGAGTGGACCCGTGCGGGGTAGCGGGATCTGGGGCTCCAGAGCTACTGAAACAACGGGATAGAGAGGAGAGGAGGGGCAGAGACTGGGAGTAACGGCGTGGCCACGCTCGTCCTCAGCCCACGTCTGCTTTGACGTCGCTGACCAGCAGGCCCAGCAGGGCGACGGGTCGGCCGCGTGTGTCTGGGACCCACCGGGCAGGTGAGGTTGAGGGTGAATTGTACCGAAGGCCCGTGGATTCCGAGCCTCCCACCAGCCTGTGTTGTGAACCATGCCTCTCTCTCATGGAGTGTTGTTTTCTTCTCCAGCCGTTCAGTTCCGGGAAATCTGTAGAGATGTTTTAGCCAGGGTTCTCCTTTCTCAAAGATTCGTTCATTCCGAATGAATTTTATTAAGCACCTACTACGTGCCGGGCACTGTTCCAGCTGTTTGGAATACGTTAGTGAATTAGACACGAAAGTCCCACCCGTGGAGCTTACGCTGGAGTGGGGAGACGGACGGTGAGCCATCGGTCCGTGGATCCTCACACAACCGCCCCCGCTCGGCCAGCTCGAGCAGCGGGCGTGGCGGCCGAGGGCTGGGCCGCTCCACTTGCGGGTGGAGGCCGACCGGGGCCGCGCTGTCCACAGGGGTCCTCTCACGCGCAGCGGTGCCCGGCAGCCCAGGGCCTCCCTGGGCCTCTTCCGGGCTCCTGCACAGGCTTCATGTCTACGAAGGGCCGAACGGGGTGGTTCTGAAACCCTCCCGAGCGTACTGGTTCCTTACAGCAGAGAACACCAGTTCAAAGACGGGAGAAACTGGGAAGGGCCTCGTTTGCGGCAGCCTCAGAGGCCGCCTCCCGGCTCCTGGTGCGGCGGGGGCGGCCGGCTGCCCAGAGGCCTCCTTGCCCCGCCTGCGGCTGCAGCTGGGGCTGGAGACTCAGCAGAGGTGCGGGTGGAGGGCGGGCCGTGGCCCCCACGCTGCCGGCTGCAGACTCACCTCCCCCTGCTCTCTCCGCCCCTCTCTCCCAGCTGCCCACCCGGCCCAGGCCCAGGGCCGACCCACCGCCGCGGTGTCGCCCCTGCGCGCCCAGAGCCTGCCCGCCGTGGGGTCCCCGCAGCACAGCCCCCGGCCAGCCATCCCGCTCACGTCGGCAGCCTCGGCCGTCACTCCTCCCAACGTCAGCGCCGTCCACCTCAACGGGGAGGCCGGAGCGGGCCCTGCGGGCGGCCGGTCGGCACCCAGCCCCACCAGCTCAGGAGGTAGACCCGACGAGAGGAGAAGCGAAAGGGTAAGTGGCCCACCCTGGGTGGCCCAGGCCCGGCTGGTTGTCCCTCTTGGGCATCAGACGCCAATCCCGTTTTGTAAATTAAGGCTCGCATGCGGGCACCAGGCGCGTGACACAGAGGGAGGCCAAGCCAGCAAAGCGGTGGCGCTCCGGTGGCCGCAGGTTCGGGGAGGGCTGACCAGAGCCCAGCTGGTTTTCTCGCACATGAGAAAAAGTGCCCCCTCAAGATGCTTCGTTCCTCCTGTTGCAAAGTCATTGTAAACTACTCACTTTGCTGGGATTAGCCACCTTCTGCCAAGTGCCAGGACCTCTAAGAACAAATCCACGGATCTACTCACGTGCCATGTGAGCAGGGCCTTCTCCCTCAGCGTGCCGTCCTCGTGCAGTGCACAACCCGCTCAGCCACGGGGCAGCAGCCAGAGGAGGAGGCCAGCCTCCTAGTGGGTGTGGATGGCATTTCAGCTCTTCTTTAACAGTGAAGGAAGCTGGGCTGATTTCAGAAAGAAATCCGAGTCCAGGGAGCTTGCCTCCATTGCCACCAGCTAGACCTCAGGTGAGCCAGCACGAGAGTCCAGATTTCTAAGTCAGTGCTGTCCCATGAAACCATAATTCAAGCCACATATGTAACTTACAGTCTTCCAGTAAGTCACATTTTTGAAAGGTAAAACAATTTAAAAATAAGATAAAACGTGGAGTTCATTTTAGTGGTATACTCTATTAGACCGAATATCCAGAAACGTTGTCATTTCACCATACGATCTGTATAAAAAATTGTTGATGAGCTGTTTTGCCTCTTTCACATCCAAAGCCAGTGAGACGTGTCGGGTGGTCAGGCCTTGGTGCTGCCTGGGCTGTGCTGGAGAGTGGGCTGGGTCCCCGGCAGGGGCCACTCCCGTTATTGGCCTTGTTCTCGAAGCGGCTTGTTCTCACTCTCTCTTGGCTTTGCCACGGTCTGTGGATGTTTTCAAACCTCTCGCTGTAAAGCCAGCCTTTGATTAGAGTGTGCCCCTCGACCTAGATGGCAGCCTCTCCTCTCCCTCGGGGACGGTACCCAATCCAGGTGGCTCAGGCTGTCTGCCTGGGACCCCAGAGGCACACCCACCCCTCACCACCCCGTGCTCTCAGGGCCCAGGCACCTCGCAGAGATGCTCAGGCCTCCTCACCGCCTGTCCCCTGGTCCAGAGGGATGCTCTCCCCACGCTCCCTGGAGAGCGAGAGGCCTCCGTCTCGGCCACGACGGCTGCCTCCTCCTGAGACCGGCAGGTGCCTGGGCATGAAGGGACTCTTTGCTCTGTGTTTTGCGTCCACGTCTGCTTGAAGATCACCCGTCGTGGTCCACTTCTCCCACCTCGCTGCCTGGGCGGGAGACGTAGCCAGGTCTCCCCAGGAGGGCAGGTGGTCCCACCCTCTCACTTGGACGACCTTCCTGAAGACAAGCTCCCTGGGGCCTCTGACTCAGAAAGGGAAGAGCCGTGGTAGCTCCGTGACCGATTCTGGTTCTTGGCCGCAAGTTCCCTCCTTCTAGTTTGTGAGCAAGTTCCCCCTTCTAGTTTGTGAAAGAGACGGGGCTGCTGCCTGAGCGGGGTCGGGTGTTTGGGGGCCTCGTGGGGAGTGATACCCCTCCGCCCTCCTCCGTGGTCGCTGGCTCCGCTCTTAGGGGCGCTTGGCTTCGCTCGAGGCCCACGCTCCGCCAGCAGCTCCCGCCTAACGAGGAACGGCCGCGTCACCTCAGCTCAGGCGGCTCGGGTCGGCCAGGCAGCAGCCTGTGCCAGCCGAGCTGGGAGTGTGGGGTTCCCGCTGCGCTCCCGGCAGAGGTGACGTGGATCTGGTGGCAGGAAGCGGGCAGGTGTCCGCAGGGGCAGCCGTGACCGGCAGCGTCGAAGCCGGGAGACAAGCACGTCGTCTGTGTGGCTTGCTTTTCTCACCTCTCAGACACAGCGAGAAGAAGCACCGGTCTGAAAAGGCACCTGTGGGTGTTTTCCCTCCTGCACCCCCAGTTGAATTTTTCCCAACTTAGAGTGAAGCGCAAAGCGCCGCAGCTGCCGCTTCCGGCAGCAGGGCTGGCGGCGGCCGTTGGAGGGAAGCCGGGGCAAGCTGGGCGCCGGGGGCCTGTCCGCGGGGCCCTGGGCTGACCCTGCCCCTCTGAGACCAGAGCCGCAGATTGCACCCCCTGAGAGCGCGGCGGGCTGCTTCCCGTCTATCCCTGGGTGAGCCCGTCGTAGGTGCACACGTGTTTAATTACGGCAAAAGGCTTTTTTAAGGTAATTGGCAGTATTCTCCAGGCTGTTTCTGTTACTGAATTTTCCTCAGGAAAAGGCAGTGAGCTCCACTTGCACCGTCCGCAGGGACCCGAACCTCAGCGCCCGCATTCCCGGTGCCGAGCTCCGCTGAAATTCCATCCGGCCCTCAGAGCGCGGCGGCCCTGCGTGTGGAGGTGCTGCTGGCCGTCCCTGGCAGGCGGGCGTCGCTAGCTGTGCCCCTGGGGGTCGGGCCTGTCAGCCCTGCTCCAGGCGGGCCCTGCACGTGGGCCCTGCTCGGCCCCCGGGGGTGGGGGTCAGAGAGACTCACGTGCTGGCAGGAGGGCCCTGAGCCAGCGTGTGCGCCCCCCAGCCGCTCTCCCAGCGCTCTTCCCGCCCCCCGGCCTGGTCGCGCCTGGTCGCACCCGCTCCCTGCAGGGCCTGCCCTGCGGCCAGGCCGCCGGCACAGAGCAGCTCCACGGGCTGCATCCACAGGGATGAGGACCGGGAATGCAGGGCGGAGTGTGGAGCCGGGGGGCCTGGGTGGGCTGGTTCTGATCCAGCACCGGAGACTCTCCCAGAACCTGGGTCCCTTGGCCAGGCCAGGCATCTGTTCTGCTTGGGGATGGGTCTGCCTGGGGTGGCCCTGGATGGGAGGGGCCGGTGCTTCCGAGGAGACCTGGAAGTACATGTACTTCGAAGCTGCCAGTCTGAAGCAGACCCTCGGTGCAGCCGTCGAGTGCGGGATCCCCCAGCCCCCAGGGGTGGAAGGATTAGAGGCCCCCCAGGGCGTGGGGAAGACCCCAGGAGTGGAGACAGGGAGGTTTCGTCTTCGGAAGGTGCAGCAGGTGGGAGTCATATCTTCCCGTTGAAGGACTTGGATCTAGTGCTTCTGAAGGAGGGATCCTACTTTTGGGGTCATCTTTGTGGCACCCAGAAATCTCAGAGCAGGAACCAAATCTTGGAAGCCTTTTAAGAAGGTGCTCTGTAGAATTTCAGTTAACCCTTTTGCACTTAGAAAATCTATTTTGTGCTTGAAGCAACTACCAGATTTCACCTCTCATGTCCGTCAGCGGTTGTTTCCTGTCTTTGAGGTTTTATGAGCACATTAGCACCAGGTGGCGGGAATCCTTATCCCTTGGGGTGACTCCAGGGAAGGTCATCAGAAAGGGGAGTCCTGGGCCCCCAGGAAGGTGGAAGCAGCTCGCGGTCGCCCTGCAGCCGAGAGCATCTGGCGCTAGAGCCCTCCTGGCCGGCCAGCTGGACGTCACTCCCCACTCGCTTGTCTGTTTGTCACACGGCGGGCGCCGGGCCAGGCAGAGCGCTGGGCACTGGGCCGACGGCGAGGGGGCAGGCGGAGTCCAGGACGGGCACGTGGACTCAGCAGGCCTGAGGACGGGGAGCAGGGGCGCCTTGGGACTTGGGAGGCCTCCTGGGAGCTGTAGCCGAGCGAGGGCCAGAGGAGGTGGCCTGAAGGGGGGGAGCCCAAGAGCCACTGGGGGGGCGGCAGGTGGCTCAAGTCAGCGCGGCTGCCCGGCTGGAGTTGTCGGGGGCCAGGCCTGACCAAGGACCCTCACCGCCCCCTCCGCCCCTGCATCCTCACCTTCCCGCTGACCTCCCCCTGGAGCCTGGCTCTGGCCGTGCTCTCCGTGGCACCAGCGTGCTGAGGGTCTTCCTTGTGGCCCCGAGTTTGAAACAACCCATCATGCGTTACGAAACCAGCTTAGTGGGTTTGGACTAGCGTGCTTTTAGACAGAGTAGGACACGCAGCAGGAGGTCGGCAGGTCCAGCACACAGGAGGGGTCTGCGTATTTGGGGGCGTCTGTTGTTTTGTGCTCAGTCCTGATTTAAAACTTATTTCAGATAGTCTCAGGGCTCTGACTGGCAGATCCTGGAGGGTGCTGAGTGCATAGAAGGCCTGGTGACATTTGTTGACTGACGAGTGTCAGAAAAACTGCTGCCAGGAGAGTTTCACTCATGTGACTTGTGGGAAATTCTTTACTTTATGGGTCAGAAGAAAGTTAACTTTCTGCTGATGGATGAGCGAGTTTCCGTTTCGCAAAGCAATAGCGTGTTGGAACTGGAAAGAGCCTCTAAAGATGTTTGCATTAAAATGTTCATTTTTGGTGATCCTCCTGAGGCTCAGAGGTGCTGGCGCTTGCCTGGGGTCACAGAGCGTTGGCAGTGGAGCCAGCCTAACTCTGGTCTCAGTGCCGTCCGGGATCCAGGGCGCTGACTTTGGTGGCCCCCCCATCCCCATGAGGCCGTGACCTCCGGTGTTTTTGGCTCGTCCAGGAGTTGAGGGGTGAGAAGTCCAGGGTAACTGCTGGCAGGAGGCCCTGAGGTCAGCCCAGGAAAGGGGCCTGTGAGCTGGGCTGTCTGCCTTCTGGTTCCGCACGACTCGAGTGCAGCTGTAGGGGGCCCCACAGTCGTGAACCGCTCAACCGAGCCCACTCACAAGGTGTGGCCTTTGTGGCTAAGTCTCTGGGGGACGGGTTTGGGCTGACAGTCAGGAGAGTAGCAGGCGGGCCTGCCTGCCGTCGGGACCTCGTGGAAATGGGAGTGCAGGGGAACGGTCCTTTATTAACCACATCCCCCGATTCAAAGTGTGTGTATATACGGTGGGAGGGTTACAATGATACATTTAGTGAAAACTCAGGACTGTGCAATCTGAAGAAATCTTGAAGATGAAGCTCTTAGAACAACCAGGCAGCTTTTCCTAAAGCGAAGAACCACTGGTTTGTGAATTTGTTTCCCCCACTGAGCCTCACTGCACTAAGCAAGCCGTTGCCTGTGCTGTTCCTAACACGTGGACTGGGAGGGGGCTGCCGTCGCTCTGTAACCAGTGTATCAGTCGCTGCCAGCGTGTTTCCAGCTTTGAGACAGGCAGTGCCTTCCCGCCTCACACGCTGGCTGCTTCAGCCCCGCCAGCCCCACCAGCGGGGGTGGGGGAGGCGTCCTGCAGACCTTAAACCCGGGGGGAGCGGGCCGGGTCTGACCGCACCAGGACTGGGGTCCACTGCAGGCCCCGTCCTCACACTGATCTCCTGGGGGAGGACAGGCCCAAACACGGGGAGCCCCGCGATCAGTGCTGCGCCTCAGGTGTGGCTGCAGTGGAATCAGATTACGCGTGAAGCTCCGCTGAGCCCACGGCCCAGGTGGCACGTTCTCAAGGGCTTTGGGAACCCCGTCCGCTTCATGAATGAGTCGCTGAGAAGTCTGGCCGTCATCCGGTCAGCTGTGGCCGATGGAAGCCTGCGTCCTCCCGGGGACACGCGTGCTGGGCAGCCTGCACCGGCGCTGGGGTTGGCGCCCTGGCGGGGCAGAGGGCCCTTTGCTGAATGCCCTGGGCCGCTGGAGCCCCGGCGACTTCAGGCCTTCCCCTCGACTCCCTGTGGCTGGACTGCCCTCTGTGGGAGGAGGAGAGCTGGCATGTGGTGGGTGAGTCATCTTCAGGCAGAAAATGAGCCCATCCTGAAAGCACGAATCCCAGCTGTCCAAACAGTGACATCAGAGGTTTTACAGGCGACTTATTTTTGGAGGCGATATGCCACTGGAGCGTCCCTCCCTGTGACAAGGGCAAAGGCCCTGAGTGGGACAGGATGGGGCCTCCTGGGTCAGCAGAGAGCTCAGAGGCAGCCTGGGACCTTCTCCTTTGCTCTCTCAGGAAGGCCTGGCCACCCCCAGTTCTCCTTTTACTGCCCCTGGCCTTTGTCCTGGGCTGAGACTCAATCCAGCTACTTCTGGGTCTCAGCTTGGTGCGGTGCTGGTGAGCCTTTCAGGGCACAGATGTGCCCATGAGGGCCCAAGGTCAGGCATCTAGTAACCACTGGGCGTAAAGCTAGGCCCTGTTGGCCAGTGAGGGCCCACACCCTCTCCTCTGCCCTGTTGGGCAGCTTCTCCTTCTGGGTGCCCAGGTGTTCAGGGTACAGCGGAGGATGGGGGAGGAAGCAGGAGCCAAAACTACTACATAACCAGTGAAACCTGAATTTGGAGAAAGAAGGCACAAACGGATGAGTGAGTATGGCGGTGAGGCTGGGGTGAGGCAGCCTGCCGTGAGGGCTCGGGCGAGCTTCCTCTGCCGCGGTTTCCCCATCAGTAAGATGGCACGATGGCGCCTCCCACCCTGGGGTTTGGAGGGGGGAAGGGAGGTAATCTCATACATGCTTAGCACAGGTATTTGGACAAAACTATTGGAGATCATTCTTAGGAATTTGATAGTTCATTGAAGGCCAGATCCCATAAGAATTGTGGGATAGATACAGATGTGAAACTTGTATCCCCAAGGCTTCTAAGGAAAAATTAAAAGGGGATTTGATTTTGCAGTTTCAGAAGAAGGACACTTAATGTTGCCAAATCGAGACACGTAGGCTACTCGAGATGAAGCCAAGTTAGTTGGCATTCTGTTTGTGAAATGGTACATGTTCATCTCCTCACCGGAGGCTCCATTTCCTGTGTCCACCAAGAAACATGGGTAGAAAGGGTTTTTTTTAAGTTGTCAGTTTCACACCTGACATTTAGCATGAAGGATGGATGGCGCCCAAGAAAACTATTCCAGTCAGAAATTGGGTTTCTGCTGCAAAACAATAAACCAAAATTCATTTTTAAAATAGCAATAAACTCTAGAAATGGAAAAGAATTTGTGAATCACCTGTAATAGCCGTTCTGTAGCTCTCCCCAGAGGGCAGAAGTTACTGTAACTAATCAGAATGGGGGGTGGATTTCACACCTGGACACCCAGGGCAGCCACGAGAGCTCGCTGGTGGTGTGGAAGGTGAACATCCGGTGTGTCCGAGTGGCCACGGGTGATCCCGCCTCAGGTTGGATTCTCTTGTGCGGAATTCCACCACTGGTGCCGCCTTCCGTGATCACTGTGTCCTCATAAAGACGTGGGAGATTTTTTTCCAGTCCGTCATGCAGATTGAGTCAGCTCTAGAGTGCAGGCTCAGTAGTTGTGGTGCACAGGCTTAGTTGCTCCGCGGCATGTGGAATCTTCCCGGACCAGGGCTCGAACCCGTGTCCCCTGCATTGGCAGGCGGATTCTTAACCACTGCACCACCAGGGAAGTCCTCACGTCCTCACTTTTTATCACCTTAAACAAATCCCAAAGATTTCAGCTTGTTTAATACTAAGATGGGAATAACGTCTTCTACTAACGACTAAAAACTTAATTATTGGTTTGTTCAGTCAGAGTTCTGCACAGAAGCAGAACCAATAGGAGAGAGAGGTGCAGGTGGAAATACTCATCTGGGGGCCTGGCTCTAACGACGATCGGGGAGGCTGGAAGCTGAGACCGTGGGGCCGACAGGCTGGGACGCAGGCTGGAGTTGACACACCGTCTCAAGGCAGAAGGTCTTCCCTAGGAAACCTCGCTTGCCCTCCAGGCCCTCGACCGCTGACACCAGCCACCCAGACCATCGAGGCGCACGCTCTAAGGCGCCCCCTTCCCTAAAGCCCCTGGTTGTGGGAGTGAATCACGTCTGCGACGTGCCTTCCCCACAGCATCCAGACGAGCGGTTGACCGCTGGCCGCACAGCCTGGCCAAGCTGCCGCACAGACGGACCATCGCAATCCACCCTCGTCAGCTTGGCACCCGGGCCCAACTCTGTGACCCAGCCTTGTCTGCACATACAGTCAGCGGCGGAGCTCGCTCCTGCTGACGTGCGTGAGACCGCTGCGCTGTGAGCCACTGAAACGCATGACCCTCCCCAGGGAGCATGCCAAGTCCTCCGTGACGCTCGCGCTCCTCCTTGGTGTCCTGTAACTGAAACGCTGCGCTGTAAAGTCAGCACCGCTGATGTTCCATCATGAGGGATGGGAGAGTGAAGAAACAAGGGTATCTTACGGGTGCACCTACACACACAGCCATATTCCTAACAGAACGAGGAGGAAACCGTCATGCCGACTACAGCCCTGGTCTCTGTATCCACCTTCTCCCCCCACCCGCTCCGTCTCCCCTTCGCCCTCAGCAAGCAGCTCGGCTGCCGTGCTTCTGACCTGGTGGTGACTCAGGGCTCCATTCCTGAAGGGTCTGGGTCGTCAACGGTCCTGCCTGCCTGGGGAAACAACGGCCGTCAGCCTTTGTTTCCCACTGACCTTGAGCACAGGGCGTGGTGACACTGAGACGCCCCGTGGGGTCTCCTGGATCCAGACTCGTGGGTCCTGGAACCAGATCTTCAAAAGGCCACTCCACCCCTCCGTCAGGCTGGCTTCTTCGGGACTGTAGGAGCACGGTGAGCCTGGTGAACTCCGTGAGCAGGAGTTCGTTTTCTGTGGAGTGAGCTCTGTGATCAGAAGCAGTGCTGTGTGGGATACCGTGCGGGTGATTAAGGCATTGCAAAAGTCCACAGGGGGTAGTTTCGGCAGAAGCACTGCACGCGGGGAAGGCAGCTCCATATCCAGAACGAGTGGCTATTTCGGTGGGAACTAAACGCTGCCCCTTCCGTGGTGGAAGTGGTCCAGTGAAACCAGCCTGCCGCCGGGGAGCTGGCTGAGCACCCAGAGGATGGGCTGTGTCCGGGGCTCAGTGCTGGTCTCTGCTGCTGGCAGACAGGGCACTTGGCAGTGGCCACAGCCGGGGAGGCCTTGGTGAGTGGACGCCCATGATCATGAGCCTACACGTCATCTCCATCCCTGCCGCCACGGCCACTTTGACAGGACTGGCTGCGGAAGGAGGCTGACTGGTGTCCACAGGACGGGTCATGGAAACCCTTCCCTGCCGAGGTCGCCCTTGTGAACACCCACATGGGACACAAATGTATCTCCGTATTTTCTGCCCATTCGGAGAGGTCTGTCCACAAACCACTTTCCCACACCTCCTTGTCACCAGTTTTCCACCATGTTCCTTCCAAGTCCCTGACGGTCCAGCCAAACCACTGGCCACAGCCCGTGACTCAGTTTATAATCACACAGTCCAGTCAAAGCGCACAAGCAGATGCATGGCCTGAGATCCTGTCCCCTGGGAGGACTGCCCTTCACCTTGTCCTTCAGGGACGTCCCAGAAGGGGCTGTCAAGCTGCAGCCGTCCACTCTCAAGGACTGCCCGCATACCGTGCAGAACCAGCTGTAAACCGGCCCGAGGCTTCACTTCCTCTGTTACTGATTGTAGGGAATGAACTTCCCCAGGAGGCTAGGTTCAGGCTGGGAGAGAAGGCAGTGTAGCAGGGGTGGGGACCATGGGCCCTTGGGCCACTTCTTCATGTGACTTCCTTGTGCCCTCAGGGCCTGCTTGGGCCTTGTGCCCTCAGGGCCTGCTTCCTTGTGCCCTCAGGGCCTGATCACATATTTATCACTTCCATCTGGTGGTAAACTGCTGCTGTGCACATCCAAGTTTATGGCCTTGTGGGTCCGATAACAGCCAGTTCATGATGGGCAGCTTGGTCACATGGTACCGTGGTGACCCGTGGTCAAGCGTCCAGTCTCTGCTAAGGCCCAGTAGCAGCCAAGAGCTGTTTCTCAAGAAGAGAGTAGTTATTTGAAGAGGCTGGCAGGGCTTTGCTCCCAAACCCTACGGCCTGCCCTGGACTCACCTAAAGGGATTAGAAAGGCTCTGTTTGGTTGGTTGTTCGGCCGAAACATGGACCAGAAGGTGACATACAGCAAATTAGGCTGAAATGCCAGAGCTGCCGTGGCTCATGGCAGAGGCAGAGAGGGAGGCTGGAGTCCGCGTGGGTTTATCTCATAAGACCTGCCCACCCACCCAGGACGGAGAGAAGGGATTTGTGAGGAGGGCTCTGTGATTGCTGCCCTGCGTAGGCCAGACCCCACAGTGATAGCTGGGCACGAATTAGGAAACCAGAAAGCAACAGGGTGGTTGGGTCTGGGGCAGCGGTTACTTGCCAAGGACAAGGCGGGCACAGTTCCCACAGTGGGCAGCAGTGTCAAACCATCCATCAGAAGAAACCCACGGCATTGGGTGATGGACCCTGGTGCCCCAGGAGAGAAGCAGCTGAGCAGGCAATGGAATTCAGGCTCCACCCGTGTCAGCAGCAGAGCTCTGGGTCTAGTGAGCAGAAGTCTGGCCTGGGTCACAAAGACAGAGTCACGGCCCCGCGGTCAGTTCTCAGACTTCCAGACCCAGAACCCCTTCAGTGAAGGGGAAACCAGGACCCCTTGAGGAAGGACCCTGCTACATTGCCAACGATTTACACGGTTAATCTTTCCCTGCCTTTCCCAAAAGAACCTGCAGCTTTTTACCAGGGTGGCCGCACATTGGAGAAAAGGAAATAATCGGACACGGGCTCTGAACTGACACGAATTCCAGGAGACCCCAAATGCCACCGTGGCCCCCCAGTCAGAGCAGGGCGTCATGGAGGCCAACTGATCAGTGGAGGGTTAGCACAGGTCCCTCTCACGTGGGTCCAGTGGGTCCGCAGACCCTTTCTGTGTCCCCCCCCCACCGCCCAGGTGCCGAATGCATCATTGGAATACACGTGCTCAGCAGCTGGTGGGATCCCCCACTGGTTCCCTGACCGGTGGAGTGAGGGCTGTTATGGCGGGAAAGACCAAGTGGAAGCCACTGGAGCTGCCTCTACCTGGGAAAACAGTGAACCAAAGAAATAGGGCATTCCTGGAGGGATTGCAGGGGTCAGTGCCACCACCAAGGGCTCGAAAGATGCAGGATGGTGACTCCCACCACCTCCCCGTTCAGCCCTCCGATTTGGCCTGTGCTGAAGACAGCTGGGTCTTGGAGGGCGACAGTGGACTATCTTAAGCTTAACCAGGTGGTGACCCCAATTGCAGCTGCTGAACCAGATGTGGTTTCATTGCTTGAGCAAATTAACACATCTCCTGGTCCCTGCTTTGCAGCTCTTGATCTGGCAAATGCTCTTTTCTCCACCCCATCCCTGAGGCCCACCAGCAGTGGTTTGCTTTTACCTAGCGGGGTCAGCAACACACCTCTGCTGTCCTACCCCTCTGTTGAGGGGTATGTCAACTCTCCAGCCCTCAGTCATAGGTTAGTTCTGAGGGATCTTGATCACTTTCCCTTCCATAAACTATCATACTGGTCCATTTCATTGGTGATTATGCTGGTTGGACCTACTGAGAGAGAAGGAGCACCTACTCCAGACTTACAGGAAGACAATTGCATGTCAGAGGGTAGAAAATAAATCCAACAAAAATTCAGGGTTCTTCCCCCTCAGTGAAATTTCTAGGGTCCAGTGTGTGGAGCATGTCGAGATACCCCTTGTAAGGTGAAGGATAAGTGGCTGCAAAACTGAGACAGCCAAAAATGAGACACAATGCCTAGTGGGCCTCTCTGGATTCTGCAGCAGAGGGTGCAGAGATTTCCCATAGACCCTCACCTGTTCCCATGCACGGTATCCCCCCAGGTGGGACATCTGCCACAGTCAGTGAACCTCCGTGGGCACCCACAGTCCACAGTTTACAGAGGGTCATTCTATGGGTTTGGGCAAATATATAATGACATGTTTTCATCAATATAGTATCATACAGAATAATTTCACTGCCCTAAAAATCCTCTGTGCTCTGTCTGTTCATCCCTCCTCCCCCTAACCTCTGGCAACCACTGATCCTTTTAACTGTCCCGATGGTTTTTACCTTTTCCAGAATGTCACAGAGTTGGAATCATACTATGTGACCCTTTTCAAATTGGCTTCTGTCATTTAGTAACATGCATTTCAGGTTCCTCCGTGTCTTTTCATGGCTTGATAACTCACTTCTTTTTAGCACAGAATAATATTTCATTGTCTGGGTGGATCACAGTTTATCCATTCACCTACTGAGGGATTCTTGGTTGTTTCCAAGTTTTGGCTATTAAAAATGAAGATGATGTAAACATTGTGTGCAGGTTTTTGTGTAGACATAAGTTTTCAGCTCACATGGGTGAATACCAAGGTGTGTGATTGCTGAATCATATGGTAAGAGCATGTTTAGTTTTGTAACTGTCAAAACTGTCTTCCAAAGTGGCTGCACTATTCTGCATTCCTGCCAACAATGAAGGAGAGTTCCTGTTGCTCTACATCCTCACCAGCATTTGATGTCGTCAGTGCTCTGGATTTTCATGATTCTAATAGGCGTGCTGTGGTATCTCTTTGTTGTTTTAGCTTGCAGTTCCACGATGACATATGATATTGGACATCTTTTCATATGCTTATTTGCCTTCTGTATATCTCTTTGGTGAGGTGTTCAGATCTTTTGCCCACTTTTTAATCAGGTTGTTTATTTTCTTATTGTTGCATTTTAAGAGTTCTTTGTATACTTTTATCATAATTGTCTTTTGCAAATATTTTCTCCCAGTTGGTGGCTTGTCTTCTCATTCTCTTCACAGTGTCTTTTGCAGAGCAGAAGTTTTTCATTTTATTGAAGTCCAGTTTATCAATTTTTTTCTTTCATGGTTTGAAAGCCTTTAGTGTTGTATCCAAAAGTCATCATCAAACCCAATGTCATCTAAAATTTCTCCTACATTATCTTCTAAGAGGCTTATAGTTTTGCACTTTACATTTAAGCATTTAAGTCTATGAGCCCTTTTGAGTATAAGGTGTGTGTCTAAATTCTTGCTTTTCTTTTTTTTTTTTTGTATGTGGATGTCCAGTCGTTCCTGTACCCTCTGTTGAAAAGACTATCTTTTCTCCATTGTGTTATTGCCTTTGTTACTTTAGCAAAGATAAGTTAACTATATTTGTACAGGTCTATTTTGAGGTGCTCTGTTTTGTTCCATTGATCTTTTTCTTTTGCCAATACAATTCATCTTGCTTACTGTAGCTTTATAGTAAGTTTTGATGTTGGTAGTATGTCCTAAAACTTTGCTCTTCTCTTTCAATATTGTGTTGGCTATTCTGGGTCTTTTGCCTCTCCATGTAAAATTTAGAATCACTTTGCAAACATCCACAAAATAACTTACTGGAATATTGGTTAAGATTGTGTTGAATCTGTGTATCAAGTAGGGAAGAATGGACATCTTGACAGTACTGAATCTTCCTAGCCCTGAACAGGGACTGTCTCTCCATTTATGTAGTTCTTCTTTGATTTCATTTACCAGAATTTTCTAGCTTTCCTCTTTTAGACCTTGTACATAATTTGTTAAATTTATATCTAAGTATTTCACTTTTGGAGGTGCTACTGTAAATAATATTGTGTTTTTGATTTCAAAACGCAGTTGTTCATTGCTGGTATATAGGAAGGCAATTAACATTTTTATATTAACGTTGGATCCTGCAAACTTGCCATAACGTGTATTAGTTCCAGGAGTCTTATGTGTGTGTGTGTGTATGAATTCTTTGAAATTTTCTATGTAGGCAATCATGTCATCTGTGAACAAAGATGATTGTATTACTTCCTTCCCAACCTGTATACCTTTTATTTCCTTTTCTTGATTTAGTGTTAGCTAGGACTTCGAGTATGATGTTGAAGAGTAGTAGTGAGAAGGGACATCCTCAACTTGTTCCTAATCTTAGCAGAAAAGCTGCTAGTTTCTCACCATTAAATATGTTAGCTTAAAGTTTTCTGTAAATGTTCCTTTTCACGTTGAGGAAATTTCCCTCTATTCCTAGTTTGCTGAGAGTTTTTATCATGATGGATTTTGGTCAAATTTTTTTTCTGTATCTATTGATATGATCATGTGATTTTTCTTCTTTAGCTGTTGATGTGATGGATTGCATTAATTCATTTTTGAGCTGTGAATCAACCTTGCATACCTGAGATAAACCCCACTTGGTTGTGGTATATAATTCTTTTTAAACATTGTTGGATTCTATCTGCTAATACTTTGTTGTGGATTTTTGCATTTATAATCACGAGAAGTATTGATCTGTAGTTTTCTTGTGATTTTTTGGTCTCGTTTTGGCATTAGGATGATGCTGGCCTCATAGGATGAGTTAGGAAATATTCCTTCTGCTTTCATCTTCTGGAAGTGATTGTAGAGAATTGACATCATTATTCCTTAAATGTTTGCTGGAATTCACCAGCAAACCCATCTGGGCTGGTGCTATTTTGGGAGGTTATTAATTGTTGATTCCATTTCTTTAATAGATAGTGGCCTGTTTAGATTGCCTATTTCTTCTTGTGCAAGATCTGGCACTTTGTGTCTTTTAACGAATTGGTCTATTTCATCTAGCTTATCAAATTTGTGAGCATAAAATGATTTGTAATTTCTTTATTACCTTTTCCTATCCATAGGGTTTTTCATTTTTGACATTAGTAATTTGTGTCTCCTCTCTTTTTTTTCTTAGTTTGCTTACCTAGAGGCTTATCAATTTTACTGGTCTTTTTTTTTTAATAGATCTTTATTGGAGTATAATTGCTTCACAATACTGTGTTAGTTTCTCTTGTACACCAAAGTGAATCAGCCATATGTATACATATGTCCCTATATCCCCTCCCTCTTGAGCCTCCCTCCCATCCTCCCTATCCCACCCCTCTAGGTCATTGCAAAGCACCGAGTTGATCTCCCAGTGCTATGCAGCTGCTTCCCACTAGCCAACCATTTTACATTCGATAGTGTATATATGTCGATGCTACTCTCACTTTGCCCCAGCTTCCCCCTCCCACCCTGTGTCCTCAAGTCCATTCTCTATGTCTGCGTCTTTATTCCTGTCCTGCCCCTAGACTCATCAGAACCTTTTTTCTTTTACATTTCGTATATATGTGTTAGCATACGGTATTTGTTTTTCTCTTTCTGACTTACTTCACTCTGTATGACAGACTCTAGGTCCATCCACCTCACTACAAATAACTCAATTTCGTCCCTTTTTATGGCAGAGTAATATTCCATTGTATATATGTGCCACATCTTCTTTATCCATTCATCTGTCGATGGACACTTAGGTTGCTTCCATGTCCTGGCTATTGTAAATAGAGCTGCAATGAACATTGCGGTACATGACTCTTTTTGAATTACGGTTTTCTCAGGGTATATGCCCAGTAGTGGGATTGCTGGGTCATATGGTAGTTCTATTTTTAGTTTTTTAAGGAACCTCCATACTGTTTTCCATAGTGGTTGTATCAATTTACATTCCCACCAACAGTGCAGGAGGGTTCCCTTTTCACCACATCTGTTCCAGCATTTATTGTTTCTGGATTTTTTGAAAATGGCCATTCTGACCGGCATGAGGTGATACCTCATTGTAGTTTTGATTTGCATTTGTCTAATAATTAATGATGTTGAGCATCTTTGCATGTGCCTCTTGGCCATCTGTATGTCTTCCTTGGTGAAATGTGTATCTAGGTCTTCTGCCCATTTTTTAATTGGATTGTTTGTTATTTTGATATTGAGGTCCATGAGCTGTTTGTATATTTTGAAGATTAATCCTTTGTCTGTTGGATTAAGGATTTTTAATTTAATCCTTTGTCTGTTGTTTAATTTGCAAATATTTTCTGAGGATTGTCTTTTTGTCTTGTTTATGGTTTCCTTTGCTGTGCAAAAGCTTTTAAGTTTAATTAAGTCCCATTTGTTTTTGTTTTTATTTCCATTACTCTAGGAGGTGCGTCAAAAAAGATCTTGCTGTGGTTTATGTCAAAGAGTGTTTTTCCTACGTTTTCCTCGAAGAGTTTTAGAGTGTCTGGTCTTACATTTAGGTCTTTAATCCATTTGGAGTTTATTTTTGTGTATGGTATTAGGGAGTGTTCTAATTTCATTCTTTTACATGTAGCTGTCTAGTTTTCCCAGCACCACTTATTGAAGAGGCTGTCTTTTCTCCATTGTATGTTCTTGCCTCCTTTGTCGTAAATTAGGTGACCATATGTGCGTGGGTTTATCTCTGGGCATTCTATCCTGTACCATTGATCTATATTTCTGTTTTTGTGCCAGTACCATACTGTCTTGATTACTGTACCTTTGTGGAATAGTTTGAAGTCGGGGAGCTTGATTCCTCCAACTCCGTTTTCCTTTCTCAAGATTGCTTTGGCTACTCAGGGTCTTTTGTGTTTCCATACGAATTGTAAAAGTTTTTGTTCTAATTCTGTGAAGAATGCCATTGGTAGTTTGACAAGGATTGCACTGAATCTGTAGATTGCTTTGGGTACTGTAGTCATTTTCACAACGTTGATTCTTCCAATCCAAGAACATGGTATATTTCTCCATCTGTTTATGTCATCTTTGATTTCTTTCATCAGTGTTTTATAGTTTTCGGAGCACACGTCTTTAAGAGTGACGAGAGTGGACATCCTTATCTTGTTCCTGATCTTAGTGGAAATGCTTTCAGTTTTTCACGATTGAGTATGATGCTTGCTGTAAGTTTGTCATATATGGCCTTTATTATGTTGAGGTAGGTTCCCTCTATCCCCATTTTCTGGAGAATTTTTACATAAATGGGTGTTGAATTTTGTCCAAAGCTTTTTCTGCATCTATTGAGACGATCATATGGTTTTTATTCCTTAATTTGTTAATATGGTGTATCACATTGATTGATTTGCATATATTGAAGAATCCTTGCATCCCTGGGATAAATCCCACTTGATCATGGTGTATGCTCCTTTTAATGTGCTGCTGGATTCTGTTTGCTAGTATTTTGTTCAGGATTTTTGCATCTATGTTCATCAGTGATATTGGTCTATAATTTTCTTTTTTGTGATATCTTTGTCTGGTTTTGGTATCAGGGTGATGGTGGCCTTGTAGAATGAGTTTGGGAGTGTTCCTTCCTCTGCAATTTTTTGGAAGAGTTTGAGAAGGATAGGTGTTAGTTCTTCTCTAAATGTTTGATAGAATTCACCTGTGAAGCCATCTGGTCCTGGACTTTTGCTTCTTGGAAGATTTTTAATTACAGTTTCAATTTCATTACTTGTGACAGGTCTGTTTATATTTTCTAATTCTTCCTGATTCAGTCTTGGAAATTGTACCTTTCCAAGAATTTGTCCATTTCTTTGTGGTTGTCCATTTTATTGGCATACAGTTGTTTGTAGTAGTCTCTTATAATCCTTTGTATTTCTGTGGTGTCAGTTGTGATTTCTCCTTTTTCATTTCGAATTTTATTGATTTGCATCCTCTCTCTTTTTTTCTTGATGACTCTGGCTAAGGGTTTATCAGTTTTGTTTATCTTCTCAAAGAACCAGCATTTAGTTTTATTGATCTTTGCTATTGTTTTCTTCATTTCTATTTCATTTATTTCTGCTCTGATCTTTATGATTTCTTTCTTTCTACTGACTTTGGGTTTTCTTTGTTCTTCTTTCTCTAGTTGTTTTAAGTGTAGAGTTAGATTGTTTCTTTGAGATTTTTCTTGTTTCTTGAGGTGAGATTGAATTGCTCTAAACTTCCCTCTTAGAACTGCTTTTGCTGCGTCCCATAGGTTTTGGGTTGTCATGTTTTTGTTGCCATTTGTTTCCATGTATTTTTTTATTTCCTCTTTGATTTCTTCGGTGATCTCTTGGTTATTTAGTAGCGCACTGGCTAGCCTCCATGTATTTGTGTTTTTTACAGTTTTTTTCCTGTAATTGATTTCCCATCTCATAGCATTGTTGTCAGAAAAGATGCTTAATATGATTTCAATTTTCTTAGATTTTCCGAGGCTTGATTTGTGACCCTAGATGTGATGTATCCTGAAGAATGTTCCATGTGCACTTGAGAATAATGTGTATTCTGCCACTTTTGGGTGGAATGTTCTATAAATATCAATTAAATCTGTCTGGTCTATTGTGTCATTTAAAGCTTGTGTTTCCTTATTTATTTTTTGTTTGGATGATCTGTCCATTGGTGTAAGTGGGGTGGTAAAGTCCCCTACTACTATTGTGTTACTGTCAATTTCTCCTTTCATGGTGGTTAGCATTTGCCTTATGTATTGAGATGCTCCTATGTTGGGTGCATAAACATTTATAATTGTTATATCTTCTCTTGGATTGATCCTTTGATCATTATGTAGTATCCCTCCTTCTCTCTTGTAACAGTCTTTATTTTAAAGTCTATTTTATTTGATACGAGTACTGCCACCCCAGCTTTCCTTTGATTTCCATTTGCATGGAATATCTTTTTCCATCCCTTCACTTTCAGTCTGTATGTGTCCCTAGGTCTGAGGTGGGTCTCTTGTAGACAGCATATATATGGGTCTTGTTTTTGTATCCATTCAGCCAGTCTGTGTCTTTTGGTTGGGCATTTAATTCATTTACATTCAAGGTTATTATCAATCTGTATGCTCCTATTACCATTTTCTTAATTGTTTTGGGTTTGTTTTTGTGGGTCTTTTTCTTTTGTGTTTCCCGCCTAGAGAAGTTTCTTTAGCATTTGCTGTGAAGCTGATTTGGTGGTGCTGAATTCTCTTAGCTTTTGCTTGTCTGAAAAGCTTTTGATTTCTCTGTCGAATCTGAATGAGATCCTTGCTGAGTAGAGTAATCTTGGTTGTAGGTTTTTCTCTTTCATCACTTTGAGTATATCCTGCCACTCCCTTCTGGCCTGCAGAGTTTCTGCTGAAAAATCAGCTGATAACCTTATGGGGATTCCTTTGTGTGTTATTTTTTGTTTTGCCCTTGCTGCTTTTAATATTTTTTCTTTGAATTTAATTTTTGTTAGTTTGATTAATATGTGTCTTGGTGTGTTTTTCCTAGGGTTTATCCTGTATGGGATTCTCTGTGCTTCCTGGACTTGGGTGACTATTTCCTTTCCCATGTTAGGGAAGTTTTCAGCTATAATCTCTTCAAATATTTTCTCAGACCCTTTCTTTTTCCCTTCTTCTTCTGGGACCCCTATAATTCGAATGTTGGTGTGTTTAGTGTTGTCCCAGAGGTCTCTGAGACTGTCTTCAGTTCTTTTCATTCTTTTTTCTTTATTCTGCTCCTCTCAGTTATTTCCACCCTTTTATCATCCAGCTCACTTATTCGTTCTTCTCCCTCAGTTATTCTGTTATTGATTCCTTCTAGTGTATTTTTCATTTCAGCTATTGTGTTGTTCATCTCTGTTTGTTTGTTCTTTAGTTCTTCTAGATCTTTGTTGAACATTTCTTGTATTTTCTCAATCTGTGCCTCCATTGTATTTCTGAGATTCTGGATCATCTTTACTATCATTACTCTGAATTCTTTTTCAGGTAGATTGCCTATTCCCTCTTCATTTAATTGGTCATGTAGGTTTTTACTTTGCTCCTTCATCTGTGACATATTTTTTTGCTGTCTCTTTTTTTTTTTTTTATGAGTGGGATTGTGTTCCTGTCTTCCTGGTTGTTTGGCCTGAGGCTTCCAACACTGGAGTTTGTAGGCTGTTGTGCAGAGCTGGGTCTTGGTGCTGAGATGAGGACCTCCATGAGACCTCACTCTGATGAACAGTCCCTGGGGCCTGAGGTTCTCTGTTAGTCCAGTGGTTTGGACTGGGAGCTCCCACTGCAGGAGCTTCGCCCGACCCTCGGCTCATGAACCAAGATCCTGCAAGCTGCCTGGGGCGGCAAAAAAAAAAAAAAAAAAGAGGACAATAACAAAGTAAAAAATAAAATTAAACTAGGAAACTAACAGACATGCTAGAAAGAATATAAAAATAAAAATATAGATGAATCAACAACCGGAAGGTACCACAGTACCACAATAGTAAAAAAGAGGAGGAGGGAAAAGAAAAAAAAAAGGCGGGGGGGCGAAGGCCTTGGCTGTGGAGGCCAGGGCCTAAGCAAGGGTGTGGTTTGGGTGGTGGGCGGGGCCAATGCTCAGGACCCACAAGGCTGGAAAAGGCCCTGGGGACTGTGGGGGTGGGGCTTTAGGCTCAAGGAACAGAAGGGGCCCAGGCGTGCCCCCCACCCCTGGTCTCAGAGGGCAGCGGACCTCACTTGGGAGCCCAGCAGGCTTCCTGGGCTCGAGTGGGCCAGGCGATCGCCCTCCACTCCTCTCCCGCTCCTCTCGGAAGGCCCCTCCTGCCTACGTCTCCTGACCTCCCCGGCCTCAGGGGCTCCGACCCTGTCTGGCCTCCACTTCTCCTCCCCCCTCAGTCCCCCCACATCCTGCTGGTTCACTTGGGGGTTCCTCCCATCTCCTTGGGCGTCAGGGTCCCCCACCAGCATCCGGCAGTAGAAACGGCCCCAAGAGTTGAGTCGTAGAAGATAAACTAACCCATAACCCATGGATAACTCACCCCACCCTTTGGCACTGGAGCAGCTCTAGTTAAACTTTCCCACACCCTCCGTTGCCAGGACTGCTCGAGAAGGGTGAAGTGGATGCCGCAACTCTCCAGTCCTGTGACCCCGTCTCCCAGGTGGGCCATTTCCTCCCTGGTTACATTGGCAGCTCAGGGAGGGCCGCGTCGAGCCCCTGGCTGGGCTGAGTTCACCTGGATTCTGACACCTCGGCTTCTTCCAAATTTCCATCCTTTCCCAATCGTTCTAATGGGATAACGACAACCAGGCATGCAGTCATGATGGCGGCTCCTTAGAGAAATTTAGGGCCAGATGGAAGCCCAGGCAGGGCCCTTTTCAGGGAGGAGCCGCTGGCCCAGGGTCTGGGCTGCGGGCAGCGGCAGGAGGGGCCCGGCCAGCGGCCTCTGAACCTGGATCTCCGAGCTGGTGCCCAGCCTGGGTGTCATCTCACATTTCCTGGAAGCAGCCTGTCTGAAGAAGCACACAAAGTCCAGGAAGGAGATCCCAGCCTCCCTGAGAGCTTGCAGGGCTGCCCGTCAGCACTAATGGAAATAATAGCTTAGATTCCTAAGTGACCCTCCAAAATCCTGCATCCCCTTGACAAAGCCCCTCCCATATGGAACTGACGGGCCTGCTGCTGCCTTTCTGGTTGGATGAGGTGATTTCTACCCCTCTGTTTTGTTTAAAAAATATTCAGAAGCACATGAGCTTGGCGCACCCGAGTAGATAATGACGTGTTTATCTTTCATGTTCCGTTCCAGACCCTTTCCGAAGGATACCAGATTTTACAGAGATTTCATCTGAATGTGTTGCATTTAATCTAATAATTTGTGATAGCCCCACATTTGTTCTACAGAAAACAAGCAGAGGCCTGTTGGAAACGTACATTCAAGGCAAGGTTGTCCTACAGGACAAAGCCGAAAGCAGCCCGGACACACCCTGGAGCCAGAGGGCTGTTCTGGTTTCTCGTCTCTGCCTTTTGGCCTGACCTCCTCCGAAGCCATTTTAAAGAGATTAATGTTACGCTATAAATTCTACTGAGGTAACAGGCCTTCCTGCTTCAGTGAAAAGATGATGGCATTGGATGAGATGGCAAAGGAACAGGACCTGCTGCCGCGGCTTCTCAGGTGCTGAGTCCAGAAGAATCTGTAAAGAAGTGAAAGCTCAGCACTTTAACTCTCCCTCATTTAACTGCGTTAAAGCCCGTTAACCCTTGTCTCAGCTCTGGGGGAGTTTGCATCGTCGAGAGGCCGGCTTCTTGCCTGGAGACGTGAGTGCCACCCAGAGGTCCAGTCTGGCCATTCTGCAGCCAGGCTCCTCTGGGGACTTGGGGTTGAGACGGAGCCCTGCCTGTGCCAGACCCTCCCTCTGGCCATGGGGGCAGCTGCAGGTGGGCGCAGGCCGCTTACCAGGTGCCGGCACCTGCACCAGCATGAGTACGACGGGGGTCCACATGGGGGCAGGTAAAGCAGCACACGTGTGAGGGGACAGAGCAGGCGAGAGAGAAATGAACTCCTGGAAATGCACACCAAGGTCCAGGGAGGAGACAGCTCCCAGTCAGGGCGACAAGCACGAACAGGGCTGGCGGGGATAGGGGACTGCGGTGCCAGTGAAGAGAGGGGGGTGCCCCCCCGGCACCCCGGCCCGGCTGCCCCTGCGAGAGCCCTGAGCGCGCCTGTCTGGGAGCCCTGGGACCCCTCTCGGTGGGGCTCATCCACCGCCTTAGCCCCCAGCGCCTCTTTCCTGGGGTGTCTCCTGTCGGGGGGAAGACGCTGTCCTCTCCCTTCAGGTGCTTCTGGCACATCTGAGAATTAAATTGACAGGCGACAGATCAACAGGAGGAAATCAGAAAAGTTTAAAAGCATGCGCATGGGAGAGGCCCAGGAAAACGAACTCCCCCAATGGCGGAAGCCCTCACCTTAAATCCCATCTTCAGCCCCAGACGAAGGAGTATGTCAGGGATGGGGGTTTGGGACTCAGAGCGGGAGGGAGGCAATTCACCTGGAGACGGAAAAGCAAACGTTTGGTGAACGCGTGTTTGCTGGGCCAGGCAGGAACCGTGGACATAGAAGTTTCAGCAAACAGTTTTTACTACAGTTACCTGCGGTGACGCCCTCTTCCTGGAACAGGTCCTCCATCTACATTCTTTTAGGCAGTTAGGGGAAGGCTCTTCCTGAGTCTTTTGGGCCTTAGAATCGTAAGTGAATTCTATTTATATATATAATCATCATAATAAATTAATCCTCATGCCACAGAGACACGATTTGGGGCGCACGTTCTGTCCCCTCGCTCCTAACCGCTGACTTGTGTGGCTCGACCCCATCACACAGCCGCCCTTGCTCCTGGGGTATCACGTCCCCACACCCTAGAGCAGCCCCCCTCGGGGTCAGAAGGTCCACAGAGATGCGGGAATTGCGGTCCTGGACTGGGCCGTGGTGCCGGGGGAACCTGCCATGCCTCTGTTTGGACTCATCACCCTGGTTTTGGGGTGTGGCTCCCACTTGAGATGGACGGGGCAGGGCCAGCGGGGCGGCAGTTTTCAGAGCCCGCGGGTGTTCAGAGACGCAGGTGCTGGGGGTGCGGCCACCAAGAATCTGTGCTTGTCGCCCACCAGCACAGGACCCCGGCCACTCCCCGGGGCAGTGGGTGCGGGCACACTGTCTGTGGCTGTCCTTTCGGGCCAGGAGGAAGGGGCTGAAGTGTGAGTCTGATGGCTGTGTGTCAGGCTGGTCGAGGAAAGAAAGCCCCTGTTTTCTGGGAGTCGTTTGGGTACGAGCTGATCATGTATGTCTGCCTGGTGAGGTCCTAGCAGAGCTCGGGGCGGGGGGCTGTTTCCACGATGGACGTGGCACCCTGTTGATGGAAAACGTGGGCACAACTGAGAGCAGGACACGTGGCGCTGTGAGCAAGGCCCATGCTGGCCTGGGGGTGGGACTTCAATCAGAACGGCCCTGGGCCCGTGTCGTTGGCTTCAGGACCACGGGCAGCCCGCTGGGGGCAGCGGAGACGCGGGGCCCTCCCTGGACAGTGTCGGGGCCGGGCCCTGTACCTTGTCCAAAGTGCCGTAGATACTTCTTTGCTGCCGCAGGAGACGGCCGTGGATGGCTCCGGAGACCTGGGGTCCCTAGTGCTCGGGGTGGGGTAACTCTGGAGAGCTCCGCGGCCTTCCCAGAACCGGCCCGGCTGGCCTCCACCCCGCGTCCCAGCAGCAGACTAGCACCTTCCAGTGTTCTCTGTGGCTATGCAAGGGCTCCTGGATCATTCTTTCTTCACCTCCTCGCCCCCCGAGGAAACCCATGCAAAGGGTCCGCCGGCCCCCAGCCTCCAAGAGCTGTTCCAAGTTCAGCACCTGAGCCCCCAGGTCGCGGAGCCAAGGGTGGGGGGTGGATGGGATGCGAGAGGCGGCCTGGGTGCAGAAGGCCACCAGCCAGCATCTGCCTCAGGCCGCTGTCGGGGAGGGAGCCTGACGCCCGCACAGTCCCGCCCTGGAGGACCCAGAGCAGCCCCGGCTTCTACCCGTGGGACCCCAGCTTCGCAATAGCCAGAAGTACCTCCACCCGTGGTCGCGAGCGTCTCCTGGCCGCAGGGTCTCCCCCGCTGGGAGCCGGCGGCGTGCAGGGCAACTGAGAGCAGTGTTGGGGGCCTCCCTGCACCGGGCCGGCTGGGTGTTACCTTTCCAGGTCGCCGGAACCCTCCCTTCACTTTCAGAAGAGCCCCAGGCCCACCAAAAAATAAACAGATAAAAAATAAAAAACTCCTGCAGGAAAACCCAGCTTATTAGAACTTGGCTTGCTCCGCTGAAACTTAAGGTCATTGATAAAGCTTCAGTGAAGCACGGTGAGTTATTTCTAGAGATCCGCCGATGACTGTCCCTACGGCGAGTGCCCCTACGGTGTCTACCAGACAGCGTGGTCACTTACAAACTCGCTAAAAGAGTACATTTCTCGTTACGTGTTCTTACAAGATAAAATTTAAATTTAAAGATTAGCTTATTGGCACAGTGAAGGCTACAGAAGGTCCCACCGCAGAGAAGCCTGCCCGGCTCTCGCTCACGCCAGGCCTGCCAGCATCCAAGGTGCCACATCCTCAGGGGACACCAAGGCTGCCGGCCTGGTGCCCCTGGGGACTCGGGTGAAGGTCAAATGAGCTCACATTCAGACGAGTCCCTGGCAGCTGTAATGTAACCCAAAGCAAGGTGTTGGGACTCTTCCAATGGGTGTGAAGCTTGGCTCTGCTGTGCAAGGGCTGAGGGAGGCTGGAAATCCTTCCCCAAGGCGGGGCCTCAGGGCGCACAAGCCCACATCACGTGATGGCTGCTGGGACCTGACCCAGAGGAGAGAAAGTCACTCCCCCCTCCTCCACAAAGGCACAGCCTTCCCGCCAAAGAGCGCGTCAGCCTCTGCCCGTCAGAAAGAATCAGGAGGCCCTGTGGGTCAGCCTCACGCTCTGCCCGCCTTGCTGAGGGCCCCCTTCCAACCGGACACGTGGTGGGCTTCTCCCCGCAGGAGGTGGAGACTGAAGCAATGGGACCCCGGCCCCACAGAACCCTCCTTCCGGGTGGGCCTGCAGAGGACACCTCTCCACCCGGGGGGCCCTGCTTGCTCTGCCCACCCCCAGTGATGCTACTGGGATGGTTACAAGGCTGAGAGAGGCCCGTAGGGAGAGACCCCCGCGTGCTCCATCCCTGACAGCGAGGGGAGGGCCGCGGGGGCTCCGATGCACAGGGGAGATGAGCCGCCTGACGCGAGGAGTGGCCCTGAGCAGCCGCGGACGGTCTCGTTCAGCGTCACCCCTGTCCCTGTGGCTCCGGCTCTGCTCCTCTGGTGCTCTCAGACCTGCGTGGCTGGGGTCTCCGGGCGTCTGGCAATGCGTCCTGCCTCCGAATCAGGGCGGGCCTTCCAGTTTCCGAGGCCCCATCAGTGTGGGGTGTGACCTGGGATTTTAGGGCCCTGCAGTTTGGTTGGTTGTAGGTTGTCTGGAGGTCTTCGTGTTTCCAGTAAAAATCTGCTGAAGTTCAGTTCTGGGCTTCCTTCCGCACGGAATTCTTCTCATCTGTTACTTGTACGTGTTTCCAGTATTTCTGTAAACTTTTCCAAAGAAGTCTGTTGGGAGGTGCTTTCATTTTTCTGTCCCACACTTGTTAACTACAGTGCCTGTGCTCGAGGTGTGTGCGTGTGCGTGTGAAGCTCCCGGGTAAGGCCACGTCAGAGGGCAGGGCCGCCAGCACCCCGGCCCCGCTGCTGGGTCTGGGACGGGGAATCTTGGAGGCATCTCGTGAAGTCTGCCATGTAACACACACCCAGCCTCAGTTGTGTAGAACAGCTTTCACTTTTGGTGATGAAAATAATCAATAAACAGTCTCTGCTAAGGGTAGGAAAGAGTTTTCCTTGAGCCAAACTGAGGACTCTAGCCCAGAAGACAGCCTCTCAGGTAACCTGAGGAACTGCCCTGGAGAAGCAGGGTTTTCAGCACAGTGTTATGTCTTGTCAGAACAAAGAACATCAGGTCAGGGATGCATTCCTTCAAGGTTTAGAAAAACAACAGACCAGCACGTACTGAGTCAGTGTGGCCTTGGCCCCTGGGGAGGGAGGCTTACCATGGATGGAGGACCAGCACTGGCGTCCCGGGAAGGGAGGCATTTCATCTTTATTATTTTTTCTTTTTATAAATGTATTTATTTATTTTTGTCTGTGTTGGGTCTTTGTTGCTGCACGCGGGCTTTCTCTAGTTGTGGCGAGCGGGGGCTACTCTTCGTTGCAGTGCGCAGGCTTCTCATTGCGGTGGCTTCTCTTGTTGCGGAGCACAGGCTCTAGGCGTGTGGGCTTCAGTAGTTGTGGCTTGCAGGCTCAGTAGTTGTGGCTCGTGGGCTCTAGAGTGAAGGCTTAGTAGTTGTGGCACACGGGCTTAGTTGCTCAGTGGCATGTGAGATCTTCCCGGACCAGGGCTCGAACACATGTCCCCTGCATTGGCAGGCGGATTCCTAACCACTGTGCCACCAGGGAAGCCCCAGTCTTTACTATAACATGGACGTTCTTTACTTCTGGTCAGTGCACCCTTTTCTTTAATAATTAAAGCCGGCGTGCAGTGTGTGTTTGACAGGTCACACACAGGCTGTTTAGTCAGCACAAAATTCAAGTTAACTCACGTAGAGGCCACGACAACTTGCTGCACCTCAGCGCGGGAGAACGTCTCCCGTCGGGTTGTAATGATCCTGCTCCGGGGCTGGGCCTCGGCTGAGCGGAGGGAGGCCTGGACGCCGTGCCGGCCGGGCCGGGACCACCTGCGGGCCGCTCCCTGGCTGCTGGCGGCACCTCAGTCAGCCGTCGGTCAGACACTCGTGCGGCCCCTCCGTGGTCTCTGCTCAAGGGCGAGCTGGCGGCGTCTTCGAGCCCTGGGTCCCCACCGCGCTTTGCGGCTGGAGCCATGGAAGGCCCCGGCGCATGGCAGGGACGCGGATCCTACAAGAGGGGCCGCGTGAGGCAGACGAGGGAGGAGAGACAGCACCGTGCCGCGTCTGGAAGCTTCGCTTCGCCACGCCACCCAGGGTGACATGTGACCTTCCTCTTCCCTTGAGTCCTCGTCTGTCACAGCTCCCTCCTGTTTGGGGCTCTCAGGCTGAGAGCAAAGGATGCCCTGTTGTCCCTATTGTCCCCAAAGAGCCTGGCCTCCGGCTCCCGCTGACGTCCCGGCAGCGGCCTGGGTGCGGGTGGCCCGCGGCCCCGTCCACACCTTCCGCCGGTCAGACCTGCACACCCACTGCCCTTCACCTCCTTTTTTCTCAGTTGAATTACGCCATCAGCCTCTTCACACCGGGGAGGGGCATGGCCTGCTTTGAGAAGCTACTCATGCCCAGCCTGGCAAATCCAGGGGCTTCACAGAGCCCAGAAGCCACCTCGGTTCAGACCCCTGAGGTCCTTCACGGCCCAGCACGTGACACATCCGGGTAGGGACAGACCTTCAGACCATTCTCCTTCCTGCTCCGGGTTTGCTGGCGGCACCTGCAGCACAGCACAGGGGAGGGTCCGCTCCACCACATGTGTCATCGCAGTCCGTGGGAAGAGCGGTTTCAAACTCACTACCTGTGAGGACCGCTGCTTTAGAAGAAAAAGATCCTGGCGCGGTGCCTTTGGCTGAGGAGTGGCACTTTCCTTCCCAAACAGTAAGATGTAGCAATGGAGGGAGACTCATGTATCACTGGACGAACTGGCTGTTGCAGAAAGAAGGCTCCAAATGGCCGTGTGGTAACCATGGTGATGGAGAGGGTGCTGGTGACAGCAGGCTAATGTCTAACATGTCGTATTTCATCCGGTCCCCAGACAGCTCTCTCGGGCAGGTGCCGTCGTTACCCCCACTCCACAGGTGAGGAAACTGAGGCCCAGGAAACGCAATCACGCATTCAAGGGCACCCGGCTGGGAGGCAGGAGAAGAGCCAGGCGGTGTGGCCCCTGCCCTTCAGCATCGGGTCCTGGCCTGGGCTCTGGCCCCTGTGGAACGTGCATGGCCACAGGCCTCCCACCTTCGCTGAGCACTGGCCACGGCGCCTGCCCTGTGGTGGCCTTTGTGACGCCACCCAGGGCGCCTGGTCCTGCCCCGGGCACAGTGACAGCATCACGGGGCCACACGGCAGAGGCTGGACCACCAGGCTCTGATCCCACGTTCAGGGCCCTCTCGGGGTGCTGGCTGGGCTGGGCTCGGCCCCAGGGTGCGAGCTGCTCAGTCCTGCCCCCGGGAGGCCAGGACAGCCTGTGGGACATTGAGGAGTTGGGGATGCCAGCGCTTGCTCCTCTGATGGACCAAGGGTCACAAGAGAAGTGACCTGGCTGCCCACCCAGAGCGGCTGAACTAGATCTCGAGGTGGCACCCAGGGTCCATTGCTCAGGTTTCCTGCCGTGGAGGCTGGTGATGGGTGCAGGTCACACCATGACCCTCATTGAACATGGGCTGATCTCTGGGCCAGATGGGGGTATGCAGGGTGCTGTTCCTCATAAGTCAGGGTGATGTGTGCGGTTACCGCCAGTGTCTGGTGGACAGCGGGTGCGGGAGCCCAGGGCTGGCAGGAGAGCATTCTGCAGAGAAGGTGGGGCTGGGTCCAGGGAGCTCCAGCCTGAGCTGAGGGCGAGCTGGGGCCAGGTCAGCCTTGGACGCGTGCTTGTGCTCAGGGGGCGCTGGCTGGGGACCGGGTGGGCTCAGCAAACACTGAGTAAGGCCCTGGGGCACGGGGCAGAGTAGGGCCTGGCGGGTGAAGGACGAGCAAAGCCTCCTCCTCCTCATGCACCAGCGGCCACGGGGACAGGTGGTGAGGTGGCCGAGAGAGTCTGGGATTCTGCAGCCAGAGACCGGGGTCCATCCCCGTCGTCTCTCTGGACTTGAATTTCCTCTCTCTCATTGAGGTAGCTGTGGCCCTTTCAGACTGGATGTGTGTGTCCCCCCAGAATTCATAAGTTGAAGCCCCAGTGTGTGGGGGGGCCCTTGGGGGGTAATTAGGGTTAGATGGGTCATGAGGAAAGGCCACGTGACCACCTGACAGACGGCACCGTCTGCAGGCCAGGAGGGTCCTCACCAAGGACCCATCCATGCTGGCACCCCCAGCCTCCAGAACGGCGAGAAAAGACAGGTGGATTAAGCTGCCCAGGCTGTGGTACTGGGTTATGGACACCTGAGACAACCGATACAGATTTTGGTTCCGTGAGTGCGGCAGGGGCTTCTGTTACAAACCCTGAAAATACAGAAGCAGCTTTGGAACAGGTGACGGAGAGAGGCTGGGAGGCTTGACGTTTGGCCTTAAAGGCAGTTCTGGCGAGGGTCCTTCGAGAGTGATCGTGAACAGACTCTGGTAGGTGCGTGAATGCTAAAGGACATCCAGGTGGAAGGAGGGACACGCTACTGTTAACGGCAAGGAAGGCAGCCCTGGTTAGAAAGTGGCAAAGAGGGCAGCCTAGCTGTGTCCTCGTGTCTTGTAGAAGGTCGATGTTGGATATTTAGCTGAGGAGATTTCTGAGCAGCATTGAAGGAGAGGCGTGGTTCCTCCTGGTGGCTGGCTGTTAAATGCAAGAGGAAAGAAATGAGTTGATTGTTAACCAAAAAGACCAGAGCTTGGACATTTGGAAAACCCTTAGCCTCACCATACTGTGCAAAATGAGAAAGCGTGCTCTGAAGAGATGCCAGGGATGTGGCCAAACCACCATTCGATAAAGAGACCACGGGTGCAACTCATGGACTAAACCAGCCGTCGCAGACGAGCCAGGAATAGAGGTGGGATTAAAGCACCAAGGACTCTGCCAGCCTGAACTTCGGGGGTCAGAGGAAGCAGGGTGGAGGGGAGGACGGCTGTGGGGCTCCTTGGATTCTGCAGGACCAGACCACAGGGCTGTTTGGCTGCAAACATGCACTCTTCTTCCGGGAAAGGTATGAAGGGCCCTGAAGGCTGTTCAGAGGTGGCCTCTGACCAAAGCCGGGGCGGAGAGGGGGGCCTGGAAGAGAGGCGTTGACCAAAGAGGATTGTTCTCCAACTTGGGATCTAGTGGAACTTGCCTGGCTAAGTTTTGGACTTGCTTGGACCTGTCACCCCCTCCTCTTCCCATTTCTCCTTTTGGGAATGGGAATGTCTATTTTCTGCCTTCCTCACCTTTGCATTTGGGAAGCATGTAATTAGTTTGGTGTCACAGGCTCACAGCTGGAGAGGAAATTTGCCTCAGGATGAATCATAGCTCGAGCTCACCCACATCTGATTTAGATGATATTTAGATGAGACTTTGGACTTCAGACTTTTCTAAGTTAAAATTAAAATACCATATTATATCATATTAGGTATACCACATAGTGAATTGATATTTTTACACATTATGAAATGTTCACCCCGAGAAGACCAGTTTTCATCCGTCACCATACAAAGTTGTTGCAGTGCTATTTTTTTTTTAATTAATTAATTAATTTATTTATTTATTTATGGCTGTGTTGGGTCTTCGTTTCTGTGCGAGGGCTTTTTCTAGTTGTGACAAGCGGGGGCCACTCTTCATCGCGGTGCGCGGGCCTCTCACTATCGTGGCCTCTCTTGTTGCGGAGCACAGGCTCCAGACGCGCAGGCTCAGTAATTGTGGCTCACGGGCCCAGCTACTCTGCGGCATGTGGGATCTTCCCAGACCACGGCTCGAACCCGTGTCCCCTGCATTAGCAGGCAGATTCTCAACCACTGCGCCACCAGGGAAGCCCTGTTGCAGTGCTATTGACTACGTCCCCTATGTGTACATCGCATCCCTGTGACTTATTTATTTTATAGCTGGAAGTTTGAACCTCTTAATCCCCTTTACCTATTTCTCTCCTCCCCCAACCCCCTCCCCTCTGGCAACCAACAGTTTGTCCTCTGTATCTATGACTGTGTTTCTGTTTTGGATTATTTTTTCATTTGTCTTGTTTTTTAGACTCCACATACACATGGAATCATACAGTATTGGTCTTTCTCTGTCTGACTTATTTCACTTAGCATAATACCCTCCAGGTCCATCCATGTTGTCGAAAATGGCAAGATTTCATTTTTTTATGGCTGAGTATATATATACACATTGTTGTCCATTGTATATATGTACCACATCTTCTTTATCCATTCATCTATCAGTGAGCACTTAGGTTGTTTCCATATCTTGACTATTATAAATAGTGCTGCAATGAACAAGGGGTACATATATTTTTTCTAATTAGTGTTTTTGTTTTCTTCAGATAAGTACCCAGAAGTGGAATTGCTGGATCATATGGTAGTTCTATTTTTAATTATTTGATGAACCTCCATACTGTTTCCACAGTGGCTGCACCAATTTATATTCCCACTAACAGCACACAAGGGTTCCCTTTTCTCCACACCCTCACCAACACTTGTTATTTCTTTTCTTTTTGGTAATAGCCATTCTGACAGGTGTGAGGTGATATCTCATTGTGGTTTGGATTTGCATTTCCCTGATGATTAGTGATGTTGAGCATCTTTTCATATGTCTGTTGGCCATTTGTATGTCTTCTTCGAAAAAATGTCTATTCAGGTCCTTTGCCCATTTTTTTATTGGGTTGTTTGGGGTTTTTTTTATATTGAGTTGTATGAGTTCTTTATATTTTGGATATCAACCTCTTATTGAATGTATGATTTGCAAATATCTTCTCTCATTCAGTAGGTTGCCTTTTCATTTTGTTGGTGGTTTCCTTTGCTATGCAAAAGCTTTTTAGTTTGATGTAGTTCTGTTTGTTTATTTTTGCTTTTGTTTGCCTTGCCTGATGTGCAGATCCAAAACAATCTTGCTAAGACTGATGTCAAAGAGCATACGCCTATGTTTTTAGGAGTCTTATAGTTTCAGGTCCTACATTTAAGTCTTTAATCCATTTTGAGTTTATTTTTGTATATGATGTAAGAAGGTGGTCCACTTTCATTCTTTTTCATGTAGCTGTCCAGTTTTCCCAGCACCATTTATTGAAGAGGCTGTCTTTTCCCCACTGTATATTCTTGCCTTCTTTGTCAGAGATTAATTGACCATATAAGTGTGGGTTTATTTCTGGGCTCTCTAGCCTGTCCCACTGATCTATGGAGCTGTTTTTGTGCCAGTAACATACTGTTTTGACTACTGTTGCTTTGTAGTATAGCCTGAAATCAGAGGCTGTGATACCTCCAGCTTTGTTCTTCTTTCTCAAGATTGTTTCGGCTATTCAGGGCCTTTTATATGAATTTTGGGGTTTGTTCTAGTTCTGTGGAAAATGCCATAAGAATTTTGATAGGGATTGCATTTAATCTGTAGACTGATTTGGGTAGTATGGGCATTTTAATGACCTTAGTTCTTCCATGAACATGGTATATCTTTCCGTTTATTTGTATCATCTGCCGTCACTTTCCTCAATGTCTTATGGTTTTCAGAGTACAGGTCTTTCACCTCTTTCGTTAAATCTATTCCTAGGTATTTTATTCCTTTGATGCGATTATACCTGGGATTGTTTTCTTTCTTTGTCTCTCTGATAGTTCATTATCAGCAACAGATTTCTGTATATTGATTTTGTATCCTGCTACTTTGCTGAATACACTTATTAGTTCTAAGAGTTTCTTGGAGGAGTCTTTGGGATTTTCTATATATAGTATCATGTCATCTGCAAATAGTGACAGTTTTACCTCTTCCTTTCCAGTTTAGATGCCTTTTATTTACTTTTCTTACCTAATTGCTGTAGTTAGAACTTCCAATACTATGTTGAAGAACAGTGGCGAGAGTGGGCATCCTTGTCTTGTTTCTGATCTTAGAGGAAAAGCTTTCAGCTTTTCACCATTGAGTATAATTTAGCTGTGGGTTTCTCATATATGGCCTTAATTATGTTGAGGTATGTTCCTCTATATGTACTTTGTTGAGACTTTTTATCATGAATGTATGTTGAATTTTGTCAAATGCTTTTTCTGCTTTTATTGAGATGATCATATGATTTTTATCCTTTGTTTTGTTAATGTGGTGTATCACATTGTTGGATATACATATGTTAAACCATCCTAGCATCCCTGGAATGAATCCCACTTGACATGGTGTATGATCCTTACAATGTATTGTTGGATTCAGTTTGCTAATATTTTGTTGAGGATTTTGGCATCTATATTCATCAAGGATATTGGCCTATAGTTTTCTTTTTGTGTGTTTGTGGTGCCTTTGACTGGTTTTGGTATCAGGGAAATGCTGGCCTCATAAAATGAACTTGAGAGTTTCCTTCCTCTTTAGTTTTTTGGAATAATTTGAGAAGGACGGGTATAAGTCTTCTCTAAATCTTGGGTAGGATTCACCTGTGAAGCCATCTAGACCTGGACCTTTGTTTGGGGGAGGTTTTTTGATTACTGATTCAATTTTGTTACTGGTATTTGGTTTATTTAGATTTTTCTATTCATGATTCAGCCTTGGAAGATTGTATGTTTTCATTCCCTCTAGGTTGTCAACTTTGTTGGCGTATTATTGTTCATAGTAACAATTTGTTACTCCTTTGTATTTCTGTGGTGTTAGTTGTAATTTCTCCACCTAATCACCATAGGATAATGAGGAGATGACGGTGAGGACATGGCACTCATAGGCCATATTACAGGTTTACTTCGTTTTAATGAAATGAACTGACTCCCTGAAAAATTTAATGTCACATTTTATAAATCAAATTCTATTCTCTTTGATTTCCTTTAATTTCAGAGATAATTTTCCATAATTTTAATTGACTTTTAACTGGCAACAGTTCTTAATTTAAGCTTTAAATTTTGTTTCCTTTGGCCAAGTTTTTGCATTAATATTTTATGAAACAAGGCCTCTGGGGACAGACACTATCATTTTATTATTTGTAAAATGTTTTACAGTTTTTCTATAATGAATGAACGTCTCTTTTTTTCATATTAGATTTCCAGATGACTCTTTTAAAGTAGGATGTGACTTTATTTCAGGATGTGTGAGTGTGTGCCGGTGTGCTTGTTTCCCTAATGTCACCTGTAATCCCTTCTCTAACGTAATGACATTGTTTGTATGGGAGGCAGAGTGCAGACCCAGGTGCGTGTGTAGTGTGAGAGCTGGAGCTTCTCATGCCTGCAGGCCTGGCTCCCACCCATTCCTATGCCTGCCGTGCCTGGTGAGCTCCTACTCAAACGATGGCCCTTGCCACCCAAAGTGCAACTGGAGAGGGCAGCCTCGCCTGGGGGCCAGCTAGGCAGCCAGACACACGGGTCAGAATCTCCACCCCCGTGCACCCCAGCACTTCATAGCACGACTTTAAGCCCATGCCTGTCCCCTGGGCTGGGGCACTTAGTAGGTAGGGGACACAGTCTCCTTCTTTGATCACCTTCCCATGAAGCTGGGCCCTTCCCTGTGTCTTACCTGTCTGCCGTCTTCCAGAATCACTTATCTGGTTGCACAGGTGACCATCGGCTTCTAATTGATCACTTCCTTGGTTCTAGATCAGAACCATTTCAGACCTGCTGAATCAGAATCCTTGAGGGCAGAGCCCCACATCTACATTTTATCGAACTCCCTGGTTGGTTCTTTGTACAAGTTGGAGCCGAGAGCCCTGTGTTGGTCCCTGGGCTCTCCCAAGGCAAGGCAAGGGTTAACAGGAAGTGAAGTTGATTTTATTCATTTAACAAAAATGTAATGGCAGGGAATTCCCTGGCAGTCCAGTGGTTAGAACCCCACGATTCCCTGCCGACGGGCCCGGGTTTAATCCCTGGTCAGGGAGCCAAGATCCCATCAGCTGCATGGCCCTGCCAAAAACAAACAAGCAAAGATGTACTGGGAGCTAAAGATTTTGCAAACTTGTTTTTTTGCAAACATTTAAAAATGTCCAGACACACCATAAAAACAGCAACAGAATCATATTTTTGTGAGGACTTTAATAGTTTAAACCAGCTCTTGCACTGGTCTTAAACACTCAGTGAGCCAAACGCAAAGCCGGGGTTGGACCGGGGCTGCCCTGGGCTCCTGGCGTCCAGTGCGCAGCCGCCGCGGTGAGCTCTGTCAGGGGAGGGGCAGGCAGGGTGCGGGGTGGTCAGCTGCACAGGGAGCCGGGGCGTCGCAGGGAAAGGGCCGGTCCAGCTGGGTGGCTGGGGCCGTCATTCGTCTGGGGGAGCGAGGGCCCCTTTCTCTGGAGATGTGCCCTCCGCCCCCCGCAGGCGGTGGGGGGCCAGGGGGCATTGTGTTCCCACAGTTCAGATGTTTGGGGTCCCCCAGCAAGGCTGAAATGACTGAGCCTCGGTCATTCGGAGGGTCACTGGGGTGGAAAGTGACCCGTGCTCAGGGGAGGGGAATTAAGCCAGGTGCTGAGGCGGGGCTGTGAGGAAAGCGGTGGCCCCAAAAAGCAACAGGGCGCGATTCCCCGCGCCGCCTGGGCTTGCGAAGGCCCGGGGAAACCCCAGCAAACCCGTGCTCCTGTAGCGTAAGCTGTTGGCCCAGATCCCCCCCAGCGCGCGTCCTCCCTCTCCCGCCGCCCGCGAGGGGCCCATCGGCGGGTTCTCGGCTGCGCCCGCAGACCAGGGCGGCCCGGAGGGGCTGGACCGGCCCCCGAGCCTGCGCTCCGCTCCACGGGGCGTGTGGACGCGGACGTCTGGGGAGGGCGGCGTCCGCCGAGGTCAGTGGGAGGGTGACCGGTGGTGACTGACCACGGGGACCGACAGGAAATCCCCCCGCGTGTGGGCGCCCGGCTCCAAACCCGCAGCCGCCGGCCTCGCGCGCCCTCCGTTCCCGGGGCTCCTGCGGGTCCGCGAGGCAGGCGCTCGCTGATGGAACGTGCTCGTCAGGAGGAAGGACACCCGCAGGGCCCCCCGCTGGCGAGCCCATGCCCTCCATCGCGTCCGCTCGGCGGGCGCGTATCCGGTGCCCGCAGCGTTCTCAACCCGGGCTGGACACGGGGGCGCCGGGACGTCAGAGCCACGTCCCCTGCCCGCATGGTGTTCTGGGGGAGCCCTGGGACGAGGCGGGTCGGGTGATGGCCCCCCCTGTCGTGGACGGCACCACAGGGCCACTGGGAGCCCTGGGGACCCATCACGTGGCTCTTAGTTTTATTCACCTGTGTGCTTGCTTACACACACGTGCACACATACATACACGTCATACATACACATACATATGTATACACACACGCACGTGTACATGTACATGCACACATATATATACATGCACACACACGCACGTGCACACACATGCACACATACACCCATGCACACACTTGCACATACACATACACGCACACATATATACACACATACATACACATGCATACACACATACAGTTAAATCACTTTTAAGAGTTTTGGGCTTCAGGATCGCACTTGACCATTTGATACCCTGTGGCTTTTTCTCCTGAGACCCGGCAGTGTTTGGGTGTCTGGCTGCGGCGTGGCTCCCCTTCCAGAGGCCCCGAGGGCCAGGGACCACCAGCCCACCAGAGCCAGTGCCTATCCTGCTGGTCTCAGGTTAGGAGACTGTCATCCTGGGAGCCCCTTCCTCTGCGTGGTGGCCACAGGAGCCCGGCTGCTTGGAGGACGGGGACGCCTCTGAGCCAGCTGCATGGCGCCCCCTGGTGGCCAAATGGCCGAAGCTCTCCTAAGTGTGCCCCACACACATCTCTCTTGGATGTTGGAAGAGGGCTGCCCTGTGCCACGTTCCCCGCACACCTGCTCCCCTCCAGGCCAGGGCTCGCCCGTGCCACCCGTGGACAGCATGCAGGACATCAACTTCCATCCTCCCTATCAGTACCAGTGCTGGGAGTAGAGAAAACGTCAGATTTGTTCATACTAAAGTGTTATTGACTTACCTTGAGGATATGCACATCCCTAGTAAGTGCACTTTAAGGGGATCTCAGCACCACTAACTGTCCCCAGCTTGGGCGGGCAGAGGAGTCCCCATCCAGCCACCGTAGGGTCCCGCGGGCCCCGTGACCAGAGCAGACTCTGTGGTGGCCTCACCGACTCAGGAGCTCCGTGTCAGGCTCCGTGCGCTGCCTGTTTCACACCACACCCCGTGCCAGCTAATCCGCATCCAACGTCAGAAAAGTAAATCCCAGGAGGGTCATGGAACTGTCTAGATTCTAAGACGAGCACACTGCTCTGGAAGCATCTCTGCGTGTACACACTCCTCCTCCTCCACACCCCGCACTCACACGTGCACGCACACGCGCACACGCGCACCTCGGTTCCCCGTGTGGTGCAGACCACACAGTGCTGCCGGGGCCTCCAGATGAGGCTGTGTCTGTACACATGGGTTCTGTGAGCCTGGGGCGGGGGGCGGCTAACGTGGAATAACCGGCCCCCCAGCCCACCCCCAGGTGAAGTTTCCAGGCTGGAACGCGGTCCTGCGACGGCGGGGCTGCTGTCGGATCGGCGCCTCCAGGCCCGGCTCTGTGCTGGCACCTGTGCCACATCTGGGGAAGGAAAGAGTTGGGAAAGCTTTCCGTCTCCGCTGTTCTCCTCTGAGCATCTTTACGGGACCATGTTTAGAGTTTCCTGACAGGGTCCTACCCCCTCTCTGACAACAAGGGCCTCCGGGAGAACTAACCCACTTGGCCTCCATTCTGTGTGTCTCTCTAGAAAGACAAGAAGCCCGGGCTGCTGAAGCTACTGGCCGGCGCGTCCACCAGGAAGAAGTCGCGCTCCCCGCCGTCCACCTCTCCCACCCACGACCCCCAGGCAGCGGTGGACGCCTCACTCCAGGGCGCAGTGGGGCCCGAAGTGTCCTCACTGTCGGTCCACGGCAGGGCCGGGTCCTGCCCCGTTGAGGGCGAGATGCAGGGGGCCTTGGGGTTGGAGCCGCTGCACAGGAAGGCGGGCTCCTTGGATCTGAGCTTCCCGTCGCCCTCCCGGCAGGCCCCTCTCTCCATGGCCGCCGTCCGCCCCGAGCCCAAGCTGCTGCCCAGAGAGAGGTAAGGGTGGGCCTGCGTCCTCCCGGGCCTGGGTGTGGTGGTCTGTGAGGTCTGGAGCCACGTTGGGGAACAGGGACGATGCAGGTTTCTGGGGTTTCAACCCGCCAGGCGGCCCTCACTATCCCATCGGCTCAGATAAAACTGGAGCACATTTCACATTCTGAGTTCATCTGGGTCCTGAGTTTGTATTTACAAGGGATCCATCTGGAAATCTGGTGGAGCTGATGGTGTCCTGAGCCCGGAGAGTGAGCAATGGAGTGAGGGACCTGCATCCCCCTGCCCCAAAAGAACCCACAGTGACCCCGGGCTGAGTTCCCCGTAGGCCTGAGCGAGCCCCGCCCTGGGGCAGCTCTTGTTCCAGGCTCGGCCCACTCTGACACCTGGCCCCAAGCTGCCTTCAGGGTTACACCATGTGAAATGTCCGGTATTCGTGTTTTTTGCCAAAGACAACAATTTCTTAGAGTTCAGCACAGAGTCTGCCAGGTCAGGAAACTGAGTCCCCCGAGGCCTCGGGTGGAAGGGGCCAGAGGCTGGTGTCCTGCTTGTGGGCCAGCCCATTTGAGTCATGGGTCCTTAGAGAGCCTCAAAGAGGCCTGAGGGTGCTCAGGGGAGGAAATGCTTTCCTTTCTAAGTGCCCCTCCTCCTGGGAGAGCTGCCTAAACGGTAAAAAGGGGAGCGTCGCCTGAGCACACAGTCCTGGCATTCCTGGCAGATCCTTCCCCCCCTCGGCCACACTGACCGATGCCAGCCCTTCCGTGTGGCCTGAGACACACCACACACATCACACGCACACCCAACATGTACACCACACACACACACACCAAGTGCACTCCACACACCCCCTCCTCTCTCCCTCCACTCCCCAAGGGAGCCTCCGCCTTTGGGCGGCTCTCCCACATCAGAACCTTCTTTCTTCCACGGGACCAACCCAGCTGCCTGTGATTTCTGAATGGGGGTCCCGGCCCCTCCTCTGGGTCCCAAAGTTGGGGGCTCTGGGGAATGACAGGTCCCTAAACGTGTCAAAGCTGCTCTCGTGTCTCCCTTGGGCTTCTGCCTTCCCAGATCCTCAACTTCTAGGTTCCACAAAGGGCTTAAAGACCCTGTTGTAAAGAAATCATGGGAGTCTAGGATTAACTAGGAAGTTCAGGGAATTACTCCCATTAGCTGACTCTCCTGTCTAATTGGGGATGTTGTACCCGGGGCCCTGGGCGCCCTCCTGCCCCCAGCACCCTGCACAGCTCCTTAGTGACCACTACTGCCTAGCGCGGCCCTCACCCCGCACAGTCCTCATGACTCCCATGTACCGGCCCCCAGCAGGTTGGAGCTGAGGACGTGACAATGGCAACGTCACCTTCAGGCCGGGGCAGCTCCCGAAACACCTGGACTCGGGCCGGTGGGTCACACTGACCTCGCAGCTGTGACCAGAGTCCTGCACGGAGGGCGCACCCTCACTCACACCCCAGCCCCTGTTGAGGGGCCCGCCACGGGGGGCCGTGCGTGAAGGGCAGGCTGGGCTCAGTCCACGCCCCCAACATGCATCACAATCTTGCAGCAAGAGAAACACCTGCCACTTAACAGCCATTTCACCCAAACGAGTGTCTGCTTTTTGAGTCCCGGCCCCTACATACAACATGGGGATGATAGTGCCTGGTGGCCATAATGGTTACAAAACACCTAGATTAATACCTGGAACAGGATGAATGAGTAGTGAACGCCAAGGGCAACAACCACCGGAACAACGCACGGGATGACGTGTGAGACGACGCTGTGTGACATCACGTACACGACAGTGAGGCCGTGGGGAGGGCCGTGGTCCCCGCACCTCTGCACTGATTGACGGGCCTCCCCATGTGCTCACACGCCCAGTCCGTGTGTCCTCACCTCTCGCCGGCCTCTCAGCTGTTTGGCTCTGTTGGGATTTAGAAGTTTCTTGCTTTGATCTATTGTGGGTCATGGTAGGCTCCCAAAGACGTCTCTGCCCTGATCCCCAAACCAAGAATAAGGTGGCAGATGGACCGAGCAGCTGACCGTAAAGTGGAGAGGTCGTGCAGGCCCCGCGGTGGCCCGTGTGACCTCAGGAGTCCTCGCAGGTGGACGAGGAGCTCGGCCCGCCGTCTTGGCTTTGAGATGGAGGGAGAGGCCTCCACCGGAACGCCGCAGCCTCTGGGGGCTGGAGGAGGGGAGGGGACACGACCTGCCCCGGAGCCTCCATCCCTCAACTTTGCCCCGTGAGGCTGTGTCGAACATCGGACTTCCAGAACCCCCAGATGAGACGTGTACGTCGTCAGGCGCTGTTCATGGGAATCCGTCAGAGCCGCCACAGGGACCCGAGGCGTGTGTAGACCTTAGAGTTTGGTGTCCAGGGAGTATTCTTACCATTTTCAAGGTCCTGTAGGGACACCACTGTGATGACCACAGCCCCCGATCCCAGACCTCTTGTCCTCACGGGGACCGACACGGGTGCTCTGAAGGGCCCCTCCTGTGACACGGAGGACGTGCCCAACCCCACAAGCAAAGCGACTGCATCTGCAGCGGTCGGATTCCCTTCGAATTCTGCACCTTTGGTTCCTGAGTCTGATGTCTACAGCGTGGCTGTGGGGGACGCAGCCGCTCCGGACAGTCTCTGACGTGTGACGCCAGGATCATGCCACTGTTCGCTTGGCCCTTTGGGGCCGCTGAGCGTCAGTTTCTTTCAGCGTCTTGGAAGGATCTGGACAGAAAACTGAATGCTGGTCTTGTAGACGTTCAGCCCACATCATCCATCCGGGCTCATTAAATCACGGGATTGCTCAGAAGCACCAAATTAATTTTTTTCTAGCAAATTACACTTTTAAAGTTGATTGTTTCACATCTGGCAGTTGAGGCAAAAGCTAAAACTTACGTTGGGAGCGTGAGGAATGATCTCGACGCGTTCTTTCCTGGGGAGTTGAGGGAAGGGGGCGGGTGTTCGGAGGAGGAGGATGGGCAGGAAGCCTGGGGGGGCCACGGTGCTGGTCCTGGCAGTCATGCAGCCTGGGCGCCGGGGTGTGGGAGCTGCAGTCTGCGTGTGCTGGCTAATCTCACAGGCGTTGCTGTGTCCCAGCTATCTGCAGGGATGCGGGGCTGGGAGGGCAGGAGCTGTTGTCCCCTTCCTCGCCTCGTCCACACCCTGAAAGGGACCGCGGTGGCAACTGGCCTGGCCTGCATGCTGCAGGCACCTGGGGAGGCCGGGCCGGCCTCGCGACCCGCTTCCTCTCTGCCCCCTGCTTCCACCGCCTGGAGTGGGCTGGGCCCGTGAGCTCCTAGGGCCGGGCCGGGTCTTCTGCACGTGAGCGTCTTCCCCAGTCCCCCGCACCATCCCCAGCTGGACGGGCCAGCCCCAGGCTGTGCGCAGGTGGTTGGAGGGGGATGAAGTCGGCCTCATTCGGCACCTCGGTCCTCAGGCGTCCGTGGGCAGATGCCGAGAGCCCCCGTTCCCTGGTCCCCGTCCCCCAGAATCCCGTCAGGTAGGGCCAGGGTCCCTGTCTGTGGCCTCACTTCAAGAAGAGCTGACCTGGGACCTGCTGTATAGCATCCCGGTTTCTCCACGTCCAGGAAATAGCAGGTCAGAGGCTCTGCATACGGAACCCCTTGAGGGCCCTAGGGACCCCCAGCTGCCAGACACGGATGGCCTCCGTCAGGGGCCGTTGGTCTGGCTGTGGCTGACAGGGAAGCCCGGCCCAGGGGACAGGGTCAGGCCAGGCGCTGCCAGGGAGGAGGGACAGGAGAGCCTGGAGTTCGGAGAGCGTGGGGTGGTGGCCGGAGGGAAGGGGGAGCACGGTCTGCATCTCTGGCCCAGGGAGGCCGCCTGGGCCTTTGGGGACTTGGAGGAGGACCCGGGCCCTGAGGGCGGGGCTGGGAGCAGGCAGCCGAGGACGGAGGGCGCCCGTGAGCTGCTCTCCCCGACCCGGCCCACAGGCGCTCCTGCTCTGCCAGTGCCCACGGCAGGGGTGCTGGCCAGACTGGGCCCAGGAGCAGGGGACGGGGTCAGCTGTGCGTGAGCTCCTGGCCACTGCTCCTGCAACTCTCCCAGCAGCCCTACCCTTCGACCCACCCGCCCTGAGGACCTGGGGGCGCAGTGTGGGGCTGAGGTCGGTCATGTGCGGAGGGAGAGGTGGGCGGTGCCCGGGGGTGGCAGGGACCGGCCGGCCTGGTCCATGACTGGGAAGGGCCGGTGCACTGGCAGGGGCAGGCGATGGGAGCACAGAGCCTCTTCCCAGCTTGCCTCTAGTCCGAGCGACGGGGTTCCAGCGGAGGAGGGTGGTGTGGATGGTGGGCTGGAGGCGGAGGGAGAGGAGCGTGCCTGGCGCCCGGCAGGCCCATGGGGAAGCCTTTGCTGACCCCTCCCCTCCCCTCCCCCGGCACCCAGCCCGCGGGGTCCGTGGTGCCTACGAGCTGGGGTTCGCAGGCAGCGAGAACAGGCGGCCCTGCCGGCCACGAGACCACCCACAGTGAGGATCTGCGCACGGAGCCCCCAGCTCACCTGACCAGCCCTGACCCCCGTAAGGGTGGTGGGCTCGGGGCCGGCGGGACAGCAGGACACACGAGCCCTGTGGGGTCCCCGGCTGGAGGGAGGTACAGGCAGCTCTGCCGGGCTGGGCGGCAGCGAGGGACGCGGCCCGGCCGGTCTGCCCTCGCCCTCGGGCGTCTTAGAGCAAGGCTGGTCCCCAGAGCCTCCTCCTCCCCTGAGGCTTTCTGGGCAGGTGTGGGGTGCAGGCCTTTGTCTCAGACCGCGGGAGCTGTCGAGGCCCAGGGGTCTGTTCCTGGTCGGAGCTCAGGCGCCCGGCAGGCAGAGGCACAGCGGAGACTCACATCTGCAGGTAGATCTTATGGCACGTTGGTCTGAAAACAGGGACGGAGCCCCGGAGCCCCGGAGGCGGCGGGCGGCTCACCCCTGCGTATCTGTTTCCCCAGGTACCGCGTGGTGGTCTCATACCCGCCCCAGAGCGAGGCGGAGATCGAGCTGAAGGAAGGGGACGTGGTCTTCGTGCACAAGAAGCGTGAGGACGGCTGGTACAAGGGGACCCTGCAGAGGAACGGCCGCACCGGCCTCTTCCCCGGCAGCTTCGTGGAGAGCTTCTGAGGCTGTGCCTGCCGCCCCCCAGGGACGGAGGTGCAGGGACCCCAGGGGAGCGGCCGCCCGAGGCCCCGGGTCCTTCTGGGGACCTGGCGGGGACGCCCGCACGCGCAGGACCCGGGGGCGAGGAGGTCACGGCTTCCACCCGCCCCGCGTCCTCCGACGGGGAGCAGACGCGCCGGGGCGGTTGGCTGCCGGGGTGCCCCTCTGCCGTCTGCGGGCGGGGCCGGTGGGGGGTAGGGCCCCGCGCGTTTGGAGAGTGTCCTTTGGGCGGCTCCGGGTTTCACGTGGGTCCTGATTGCTCCTCGTCTCCGGCTATACCTCAGGCACCTCCACCTGGACCCTCAGCACGGTGCCCTGGCCCGGGGTCGTCAACTGCCCCGTCCGGGCAAGGTCAGCACGTGGCTCCCGCGGGGCGAGGTGGCAGCGGTGCCTCGTGCTTTGCCACCACTGTCCCCTCTCCCTCGTGCTTCTTTCTTACATCTTTTTACTGCAAAGCTGTTAGACTTTCTAAATGTCTAACAGGTCGTTCACTGCCTATTTTTCATACATCTGGTGCTGCCTTTTTGTAAAACTAGTCAGGACTTGGTTGAGCTTGAAAGAAAAAATCTCTGGGGAGACACCAAAGGGGCAGAACTTTTACAGGCACCATGTGAACCTGGAGAGCCAGGTCTTCACAGCCTCGGTGCTCGTGGGGCCAGAGGGGCCTGGGCATTGGAGGGAGTTAGGAAAAGCCCGTGTCTTTCCACCCTTCCAGAGCCCCTGCCGCATCTGGAGATGTTCTGACGAGAGGTGGCAGTAAAGGAACGGGAGGGTGGGCCCCGGGTCAGGAGGCAGAACTTCCCTTCTGCGCTGTAGAGGGGACACCACAGCCAGCACTTCCACTGTCCAAACGTGCGGTTTTTACCACCGTTCAGATCGACTGCCTTGTGACGGTTTCTCCTTTTTTTCTTTAAATAAATAACTGCTCTGCTCTCAGTGCACACCTTGGTCTCGAGAGCAGAGCCACGAGGATAACGAGGGCTTTGAGGCGTCATGCAGACTTGCAGGTCCAGGGAGCTGGGCGGGGAAGGGCAGCTCTGATCCTGGGACCTTCCCCGTCGGGGGTCCACGAAGGGCACCCACGAGTCCACCTTCCCCCAAGCCCCGACGGGAGGAGCCCGTGAGAGAGACACCTTAGGAATACTTTCCTATCAGTTCCCAAACCCTCTCTCTCTTCACAAAGCCACTCAGGGTTAAATCAGGCTGAACACACTAGCCTTTGGGATGTCTCTGCAACAAAATCCAGAAGCCCACTCCCCGGCCTGCCACGAGGCCGTGGCAGGAACGCTGTTGTCAGAGTTCCTGTGTTGGGGTGTGACCTGGCTACTTGTTGATGCCAGGTGGCTCCACGCTGGCGGGTCGCCCCCAGGGAAAGCGCTCTTCCTCTCTCCAGGACATGATAGATTGACAGAGTTGAGAAATTTGTTCCGAATCAAAGGAAAAAAAATCCGGTTTAAATGCAGGGAGTCCCACGCACCGAGTTTATGACAGCCGGAAGGTGCGCGTTTGTCACTGGTTGCCAAATTAGTTGCCTTCTGTGCACAGAAATGCTGTGCGTGTCTACAATTATGTCATCACCAAAAACATGCGTGGATTAACATGCTGAGTGAGACACGTGTTCTCCAGTGAAACCAGAGCCGACTTCGTCCCCAGATGATAGGAACATCTTCTTTCTAAACGTAGGCAGTTACCAAGCAACAGCACAGACCGCTCCCGGCACCACCCACGTGATGCTGAGAGGCTGGCGCCTGGTGGAGGGGGCATGCCCCCCTGCAGGTGTCTTAGCAAAGTTGTCGCCAGCCTATCCTGCGCAGAGTCAGGGCTGGGCGCTGGGGCCTCCCCGGGGCCACCAACGTCGGGGCCTCCTCGCCGGCCAGGCTCCGGGGAGCATGGACACGCACGACCACCCCCCTGCTTTGGGCTGTTTTCAAACCCTTGGTCAGAAAATCAGCCCTCGTGACCAGTGAACCACAGACAGGGCAGGAGCAGAAGCAGACCCTTCTGCCAGGGGCTGTCCTGCCCGGAAGGGTCCCCTCGTCCTGGCCACTAAGATGAACCAGCCCTTCGCCTGACACCCTCAGACTCCCCAGGTCCAGACCTCACGCACCGTGGTCGTGACGTGGCCTTTGGGGCCAAGGCGACATGCTCTGAGGAGCAGGGTAGAGTCCTCAGCCACATGCACTTGACATCAGAGGACACGGAGGTGACAGGGCCATCGGGCCATCAGAGGGCCACGGGAACAGAGTCAGGAGATGGCAGCCTCACAGTGAATGCCGGGCTCTGGTGGGAAATCGTTGGCACTTTGCACAGTCACACACATGCACCCCTTGCTTCTGTTAGACACAGACGTCAGTGTGTGATTCTGGAGGGACGGACTGATGACAAACCATGATGCCTGTGTTTCCAAGTCTTTAAATAAAACTGAACGTGGAGAGGCCTGGTGTCTGGATCGGGGAGCAGTCAGGTGGGGCGGGGCTGGGCAGGAGAATCGGCAGGTGTCCCCCACGTCCCCTCTGCCAGCCTGTGGGCGCACAGCCCTGCCACCCCCAGGAGCTTCCGAGTGGGCCACCCGGGGTCTGTGTCAGGGTGGAGGGCCGCTGAGGGGACCGGGGGCGCCAGACAGCCACTCCCGGCACAGGCTGGGATTCTGCTGCTGGGGAGGAAGAACTGAGCCTGGCCAGTGGGGCTTGGGCGGCTTCTAGGACCCCCGCAGGCTCTTGCTTGCCTGGAAAAGCAGAGTGACTTTCTGTAGGTGATGCCCCTTCCTTGCTTGTGGGAAGCCTTCATGTCAGTAGTCATTCAAGTCCTGTCGGCCAGGAGTGCCTGGAATCGGCCTCCCAGACCAGCACACTCACTACCCCGCCTGTGTGTCTGGCCTCGGGTGCCTGGGCCACAGGGACCTGTCCTCTGGAACCCACCCGCAGGAGGGGCGTCAGGAGGCTGCCGACCTCCAAAGGGGGGGGCGTGGGGGCCTGTCTCCAGTGGCCAGACAGAGGGCTGCACACGGCCCAAGACCTGTCAGGGTGTTTCCTGGAGGAGACCCCGCTGCCCTCCTGGCCGGGCCTCCCACCCAGAGCCTTTGACCGTCACATCACTGGAGCTGGAGGGGAGCTCAGCCAGGAGCTACTTCCCTCTTCTATGTGAACGAACACAGTGAACTAGCGGAAGACTGGTAACACCGCCTGCAGGGTGCGGAGGGGAGGACAGCCCGTGCTGCAGTGATGAAGGCTTCACGCACTCCCCAGCAAGCTGGGCCAGAGACACGTCGCCAGGTGGGCCGTTGATGAAGAGGCCAGATCTCATGCTCAGTGCACCCCCAAGACCAGTGCCCAAGGCTGGGCACTGAGCCAGGCCCTCCGTGGAAACAGTGCGTCGGGCCTGAGGGCCGGGGGCGGCAGCGCTGTCATGACCCGCAGGCCGCCTGGCAAGTCTGACCACAGGGACGGACACGGCAACCCCCTGCCCCTGGGCCTGGAGCCACGTCCGAATCCAGGCTGGTCAGGGCAGCTGGACACTCACCTGTGAAGCAGAGACAACCCCACTGTCCACAGGGAACTGGGACTCCGCTGAGACCTCAGCCCCGTGGCTTTTGGGAGCAGGAGTCATTGCTCTGCCCCCGACACTGACGAGGTGGCACACGTTGGCCTTGGGGAAACTCAGGTCTCCTTTCCCGGGGTAGCCGCTCCACAGCCGGCCCTTCATTGGCGAGGACAGATTGGTGACACCGTGGAGTGCGCAGTGGCGGTGTTCTGCGCCCGCGCGGCCTCACCCTGCCCCATCCCTCAGACCGCACCTCCTCCCCCCAAGCCCACAGCAGAGCGAGGGCTGTTCCAGGGATCGTACCAGACGCACCTTTTCGGGCTGTGCGTCCACAGCCCCCAGTCCTCCTGGGAAGCCTGGAGCCAGACCTCCAGTCACAGGACTGAGGCTGGAAGGGACAGGGGAGGGTGTGCGGTTCAGAAAAGGGATTCTGGGTAAGGAAGGGGAGAGGAGGCCCGTGAGGAGCCCCTGCACCAGGCAGGGCAGAGTTAACAGGGCGGCAAAGCAGGAGGGGGACTGGGAGGGCAGCAGGGAGGGGCTGTGTGCAAGCGCCCTGCAGACGGAGAACCACGGCCCGTGTCCCGCTCCCGGAACCTGAGAACCTGTCAGGTTACGTGACAAAGAGGGGTTGAGGTTGCTAACCGGCCGACCCTGAGTTAGGGAGACCCTCCTGGCCCCCTGGGTGGGCCCAGAGTGCCCACGGGTCCTTGCAAGGACATCAGGGAGGCCGGAGAGCCGAGAGCCGCGCACGGGAGGCGCCCAGGGCCTACTCTGAAGCTGAAGGAACCAAAGGCTGACGCTCCTCTGACCCGGGTCGGGTCCTAAATGACCCCCGGGACCCCTCCGGGCCTTGGGCCATTTCGGGAGGGCTGGTGGGTCTGTTTGAACAGGGACAGAAGGAGGGCCAGCAGGGCAAACGGGGAGGGGGCTCCTGATGGGGAGCATCCGGAACTGCTAAGGAAGAGGCTCCAGGCGGACCGGGAGGCCCCCACGGAGGAGGTGAGCGCCGGCACCGTGCTGCCGCGGAGGGGCCACCGAGGGGGCGGCTCAGCTAGCACCGGGCAGGACGCCTGCCCCGCGAGGAGGGGGTGCGCACGGCAGTGGCAGGGGCTGAACACGGGCCAAGAAAACGGCGTGCGTGTGGGTCCCCTGGAGGGGAGCATGGGGGGGAGGCGGAAGGCGGGCAGGGGCGGGTGGGCGGCGACGGGCTCTGCCACCTGCCTCCCGCGCTTGTCCGGGGCCCAACCTGGGGTGGGGGGGGTCAGGTTCCTTCCCACGGACCCCACCCCCTGGATGAAACCTCTGCCTCGGGCTAGGCTGGGAGACAGTCCTCCCTGCTCGGTTGTTCCTGGAATGACTCTCCCGTTCCAGGGCCCTCAGGGCCTCAACTTTTTGGCACCAAACTGCCCTTTTCTCTAAATAAGCAGCTCTTGCCCTGACGGTTCCAAGAAAGAAACGAGACGGCCCCCGTAAGAGAAGACGTGCAGCCGCCCTCGTAATCAGAGGAACGGGGTCCACACGACACCGGGACCCGCAGACGGGACGCTGCTCTGCCCGCCAAGCCGCTGGGACGCAGGTGACGCCCCAGAGGGCGACCTGGCGCACCTGCGCCCCAGGAGGTGCCACGTGGACGCGGGGCCTTCGCACAGCACGTCGGCGCACGGAGCTCACGCACAGGGACGTTCACGCAGGGCCCACGCACGGCACGTCGGCGCACGGCACGTCGGCGCACGGCACGTCGGCGCACGGCACGTCGGCGCACGGGTTCCGCCCTCGGCCCTGGGAGACAGGGGTTTGCGGCGGCTCCACGCCAGTGGTTGAAGGAGCAGGTGAGGATGCGGGGGCGGCGCGCGTGTTCTTGTGAGAAGGGGACGTGGAGGAGTGAGCGTGTGTGAAGGTGGCGGGCACCGGAATGTGCTTCGTGTGTGCGCGGGAGCGGAACCTGGGCGGTGGGCGGGGCGTCTGTGGAGGTTCCTCAGCGCTGCCGTTTACTCTTTACCACGTAAATACCTGGCTCATTGGAACGTAGCTTCCCACGTCTAAGTCAGATGACCTGTTTGGAGTGAGAGTCAGAAGCTGAGCAGCCGCTGCCTCCGGCGCGGCTGAGAGGGACCCGGGGGCGCCGCGGGGGAGCAGCCTCTGAGCTGGGGGCGGGGCGGGGCTGGAAGAGGGAGGGAGAACCCGGACCCTCCCGCGGCCCCCGCCCCCACCCCAGGCCTGGCCGGGCCTTCGAGGACCGGCTTGGGGCGTGTCCTGGGACGTCGGTGCTCCTGGGCTCCGCGTCGGAAGCTGCAGTCCTGACGCTGGTTTCCGACGCGGCGGCCTCCCACCCTCTGGGCTGGATCGTGTTTGGCGGCGGCCCTCGGAGGGTCCAGGGCGCTCTCCCTTCTCGGCCCCCGTGGCCTGAGCGCTGACTTACAACGGGGAGAGGGGCAGACTCTGCAGCACCGCCGAGTTATTAGCACCGTGGCACGTCTATGCGCGCCGATGACTCAGCCCTTTAATGCGCCTCTTAAATATGCATCAGAGCCCTGATAAACATGAGTCATCCTGGGAATGACTTCGCAGCTGTTCGCCCGCCGCATCGCTGATGCATGTTTTTTCGGTGAACTCATCAAAGGACCTAGATTTTAATCAAAGGCTTCAGAATCTTCTGTTGGGGCCAAGTCAAATCCCTGTGAATCCGAAGGGAGGTCTCTGGTGGCACACCCCAGGGCTCTGCCAGTAGAGCACGCTGTAATTTAGGTAAAGGCGTCAGGGCGTGAATATCACATCTGTCAATTACCCAGAGCCTGGTGGGACAGGTGGATATAACAGATAGCAGAACCAAGGTCACAGTTTCCTCAAGGGAAGAGATTCGTGCACGACCGGAATAATTGTAGAACCTTATGTACAGAAACCTGCGGTTTATTGTGTTTGACCGACCAGCGCGACCAGGGTTCCTCCAAAAGGAGGATGTGGCATAAGTAAATGCAAAACTGCCGAGGTGGGTGCGCGGAGAGTCCTGTGAGGCGGCTCGCTTGTCGTAGGGCACGTGCAGCTGTGGCGCTTGGGGAGGGATTAGTGGTGACACAGCTGCCCCCAGGGATCAGGACTCGGAGGGGACTCCCAGGACAAAGGGGCAGGACTGGCAAGGCAGGCGGGCTTCTCCTCGCTTATAGACTAGGTTACTTTCCAGGCTTTGGAATTAATTGTCTGTTAGTACAAACGGTCAAGTTGCATTGACCAAGTAAAATTGTAAAAAAAAGTGCTCTAGATTTTATATTTTCAGAACCCTGGAACTCTTTGTTCAGATGCAGTCTTCTGTGGAAGACTAGCACGTAAAGCCGATGAAAGCAGGGCTCTTTTTCTGGAAACGGGGCGGGGGCCGGGAAACCCATCTGCGTGGGTGCTCCCCACGGTCCACGGCCCTTTGTGCGTCTCCCAGGCGAGTGGGAGCTTCTGTGCGCTGTTCCTGTAACAGCTGACAAGCCGTCGGGGGTCGGGGGCCTGCTGTTCTAATGGACTCCTGGAGGGTCTCGTTAGTGTGGTTAGACTTGGAAACGTGATCCAGAATTGAGATTGCAAAGTCAGGTTAAACAGCTGGGCAACCCCACTCAGCCCTGTCCGTCATACTCAGCAGAGGCCGTGCTCCCGGGACGCCTCAGCATTTGGTTTTGGGCCCAGTGTCTCAGCGCTGCTCGTTTCTCCTCTTTCTCGGTGCCAGGCATGAGGCCACCGTCAGGGGCTTCCCTGTGCGGCCGCTTCACAGCCTCGAGGCGGTGGCGACAGGCGTGGCCGCTGTCCCCGAGTGGAGGGGAGTTCGCGCCTGCGTCCCACTGGGACGGCTGCCTCTCTCTCCCCGGATGGCGGGCACCGACAGCCGCCACTCCCCCCGCCCTCCCGCGAAATGCATTTCCCAGACTGCCCTGCAGCCAGCCCAGGCCATGAGTGGGGACCCCCCTTCTTCCCAGCTTTCTGAAAGCTGGGGCGTGGATGTGTCAAAGCCATCTCCAGCCACGAAGACAGGAGCAAACTCTGTGGACAGCAGAGAAGGAGGAGGAGGAGGGGCTCTGACCAGCCAAGCCACGGTGGATGGCCTGCCCACGGGAGAGAGAAGTAAACGTTTGTCTGTTTAAGCCACCATCACTGGGAGACTCTTCTTCCTCTTACACCTGTGTTTTTTTTACAATCTCCACTGGGTTGCCTTCTAACCTGACGTTCTAGAATGGTCGTCTCTCCGTGGATCACAGATGGAGCAGACATTGCTGAGTGACCAAAGGCCAGTTCTGACTTATGCTTATGGATATAATGGAAAAACAGCATTGGATTTACCCTTCCGCCTGACACAACTAGGAAACCAGACAAAACACAGGACATTGGAACACAGGCGTCACAGAACAGTGATTCTCGGGAAGAAGGGGCCCTTTAGTCAGTGTGGGGTGCCATCACAGCCTGGGGGCTTAAACAGCAAGTTTAATTCCCCACAGCTCTGGAGGCTGGAAGTCTGAGATCAAGGTGTGAGCAGGGCTGGTTGCTCCGGAGGCCTCTCTCCTTGGGTCCTCACGTGGCTCCCTCTGTGCGTTGTGTCCTGATCTCCTCCTCTTATAAGGACAGCAGTCCTGTTGGATTCGAGCCCACCCGTGTGACCTCATTTGCCTTACCTACCTCTTTAAAGGCCCGACACAAAACACGACCGCGTGTTTCAGCTGCATCACACAAAATTTTTTGTCTGTTTTTGTGTTAATTAAGTTAAAAATATTTTGTAAATTTGCCTTTTTTTGGGGGGCCTGTAGGGTTTTTTTCTAAGAAGCGTGTTATTTAATTTCTGAATATTTAGGAATTTCCCAGGTATCTTTCCATTGTTGATTGCTAGTTTAATTCCATTGTGGTCAGAGTACATATTTTATACAATTTCAGCTCTCTTAAACTTATTGAGGCTGGTTTTATGGTCCAAAATACGTTCTTTTTTGGTGAATGTTCTGTGTACACTTGAAAAGAACGTGTGTCCTGCTGCTGTGGGTTGGTTGTGATCTCTAAATGTCAATTAGATCAAATTGATTGATAGTGTTGTTTAAGCCTTCTATATCTTTATAGATCTTCTTTCGACTTGTTCTGTCAGTTACAGAGAGAACATTGTTGAAGTTTCCATTTACAATGGTGGATTTGTCCTTTTAAGGTCTGTGGTATCTGCAAGTCTCTTTAATTCTATCAGTTTTTTGCGTCATGTATTTTGTCTCGGTTATTAGGTGCAAACACAGGTAAGATAGATAGGTTCTCGTGGTGAATTGGCCCCTTTATCATTTAGAAATGACCCCTTTTCTCCCTGGTGCAGTTCCTTGTTCTGAATTGACTTTGTCTTAGTTATGCTGCCACTTTAGCTTTTGTCTCATTCCTATTCTCATGAAATATGCTTTTTCTATCCTTTTAGTCTGTCTTCATCTTTAAAGTAGTGTTTTAGTAAAGTAGTGTTTCAGATAGCTGTATCTTACTTTTAAAATCCAACCTGACAGGGGCTTCCCTGGTGGTACAGCGGTTGAGAATCCGCCTGCCAATGCAGGGGACACGGGTTTGAGCCCTGGTCTGGGAAGATCCCACATGCCGCGGAGCAGCTGGGCCCGTGAGCCACAACTACTGAGCCTGCGCGTCTGGAGCCTGTGCTCCGCAACGAGAGGCCGCGACAGTGAGAGGCCCGCGCACCGCAATGAAGAGTGGCCCCCGCTCATCGCAACTACAGAAAGCCCTTGCACACAAACGAAGGCCCAACACACCCAAAAATAAATAAATAAATAAATAAATAAATTTATTAAAAAAAAAAAAAAAAATCCAACCTGACAGTCTCTGCCTGTTAACATTGGAGTGTTCTGACCATTCACAGTAACGTGATTGGGTTTAAATCTACAATTTTGCTATTTTTTGTTGTTTCATCCTTTCATTATTTCTCCCTCTTTTCCTGACTCCTTTGGATTAATTTAATATTTTTTATGTTTCCATTTTATTTCCTTTTTTGACTCGAGGCATACTTTGTTTTAAAATTTTGTGATTGATCTAGAGTTCGAAGTATGTGTATTTAGTTGTCATCGATAGTTATCACAATATTAAAGATACACATTATGCCTCTTCACATATTTTGTGAGCATTTGTTATTCGAATACACTGATTCTACCCTCCTCAGCCTTTGTGCCACTGTTTTCATACATTTTACTTCTATGTTTGTGCCAAAAATCTTGGCTCTTTGTGCACCGATGCTGAACAGAAATACAGAGTTTTGGAGGAAGGGAAAGAATAGCTTTATTCTTTGCCAGGCAAAGAGGGAACACAGCTGGCTAGGGCCTCAAGAACTGTGCTCCCTTTCAAGAGGGTAATGAGGAGTTTCATAGTAATGGTTCAAAGAGGGCGTGATCAGCTCGTGGACACTCTTCGGGTTGGTTAGTGGTGAGGTAATTGGGAGTCGGCATCATCAACCTTCTGGTTCCAACAGGTCTGGGGTCTCCGTGCTTGTGAGCAGCAGACAGTTAACTTCTCCCACCTGGAGGGGGTTTCAGTGTCTGCAAAACAGCTCAAAGATATTGTTGTGTGCATCCCTTGAGGGGGACCAGGACCCTGGCCCAAGGCTGCACTATTGTTTCCTGACTGCTCCTCTATTGTCTCTGCATCCCCTCCCTTCCCTGATTAGCATCTGTTTGAACCTGCTCCTTGGAACTCAGGGAACGTCCTGGAGGCCAAATGAAGCCCATTTCCTGTAATCAAGAAATGGAGGACACAGAAAGGCTTCTGTGCCCAGGAGCCCACAGGGCCCTGATCCGTATCATATGTTACAGAGGCCCACAATTTATTTTGATTTTGCTTTAAACAGTTGGTTATCTTAAAGCAATTTAAAAGAAATTTTTTTATTGGAGTAGAGTTGATTTACAGTGTTGTGTTAGTTTTAAATGTGCAGCAAAGTGATTCAGTTACGCATACAATTATATTTTTTTCAGATTCTTTCTCCTTGTATTACAAAATATTGAGTATAGTTCCCTGTGCTATACAGTAGGTCCTTTCAGGTTATCTGTTTTATATATAGTAGTATAATATTAAAGCAATTTTTAAAAATAAATTATTTATTTATTTTTGGCTGCGTTGGGTCTTTGTTGCTGCATGCGGACTTTCTCTAATTGTGGCGAGCGGGGGCTACTCTTCCTTGCGGTGCACGTGCTTCTCATTGCGGTGGCTTCTCTTGTGGAGCTCGGGCTCTAGGCACGCAGGCTCGGTAGTTGTGACACACAGGCTTAGTTGCTCTGCGGCAGGCGGGATCTTCCAGGACCAGGGCTTGAACCCATGTCTCCTGCATTGGCAGGTGCATTCTTAACCACTGCGCCACCAGGGAAATCACAAGGCAATTTTTAAACTAGAGAAAAACAGTCTTTTATGTTACGTGTTTACTCTTTCCAGTTACTTTGTGTAGATTTGAATTTCCTTTAGGTTTCATTTTTTTTCTGCCTGAAGCACTTCCTTTAACATTTCATGTAATCCAAGTGTGGTAGCAGTGGAGTTTTTCAGCTGTTGTTTGTCTTAATGTCTTTATTTTGCCCATATTTTTGAAAGATATTTTCACTGGCATGGAATTCTAGGTAGACTTTTTTTCATTCAGCATTTGAAAAGGTATTGTCTCTTGGTTTGCATTGTTCTTGATAAGATGTGTTTGTTCATTGTTAACCTAGTTTCTCTTGTAATAGGGAAGAACATTTTGTATTCTCTTACAAGTTAATCACTAAAGGAATGCTGCCTGTAAGCTTAAATTCTACATAACGGCCCATCTCTGGGAGCCCTGCCTCCCAGGTAATGAGCATTCAGCTCAAACACCTGTGTTTAGCCCCCAGGGAACCTCCTGAGCAGGCCCACCTGTGAATGACTGCACGAGGGAGAAATTAACACCTCCCCTCCGGAGGCTGCCGGGAACCAGGAAGTGCTTGGCTTTAGTCCCGCCCCTTGTGGTATAAAAGGAGCCTCAGTCTGACTCAGCAAGATGGTTCTTTGGGCCACGAGCCCACCATCTTGGTCTGCTGGCTTTCTGGATAAAGTCGCTATTCTTTGCCCCAGCAACTCGCCTCTGCATTTATTGGCCTGTCGTGTGGTGAGCAGGACGAGCTTGGACTCGGTAACACCGTCATTCAGACTCTCTGGAGTCTGCAAGATGTTTCCTTCTATAAGCATCTCTTTTTAAAGCTAGTATTTTTACCACGTGGGGTAACACCTTAAACGCTGAGATTAACGACTCGGCAGGGAAATGGGGAATAAAGAGGGTAAATAAGGAATCGGGCGGCCCCGGCGAGCACTCCAGGCATTGGTGTGGAGGCTGGCCGCCCTCTCCTTCTGTCATCTCGCCCGGGCGTGCCAAGTGGCTTCCTGATGCCGGAGGTCAGCGCCCTCAGCAGCTGCAGACGCGCTTTCTGGGCACCAGCCTGTGCTGACCTGCCAGGCGCTCAACGCCAAGTGTTGTGGACGAACGGCTTCCCTCTCGCTTGGAAAGACTCAGGGACGCCAGGGCTCCCCCAGCTGGGCCGGCCTCACAGGGAGGCAGGGCAGCCTCGGACTGCGGCCGCTTTCCTCTGGGCCTCACCCTCCTCCCGTCCACTTGGGCAGCAGCACCGCCCGCCTGCTCCCCAGATTTCACACGGGAGCCCCAGAAGCCGCCGGAGTGGGCGGCCCCAGGAGGAGCAGCTGGACATGGCCCTGCCCTTGAGCATCGCGGAGCAGGTGTTTCTGTTTCCTGTCAGGCCGTCTGGGTGCAGTTCTGCCTGAGTGGGGCCGGTGCCCTAGTTCTGGGCTTCATCTCACAACCCCCTCTAGTCCCACACTGAGTAGCCTTTGTCAGCAGTAAAGGGACACTCACCTTCCAGCAGCTGCGTTTTCACTTTGTTTCTCCAGAACTTCGGGGGAGGAAGCTGACCCTCGGGGCAGCCGTCATGAGCGTGGAGAAACGGCACCAAGGATGGTGCCGACCAAGTGAGCCAGGGCGAGGCTTCGTGGGACCAGGTGCTCGGCCTACCCCCGGGCTCCCGGGTCACCACTCCTGACCTGGAACCACCCCTCTCGGGACCTGAGGCCGCCGTGCCGGGGCCGGTGCCCTGGGGTGGTTTACTTGTGCGGTTGTCTCCTCCCGGGGGCCTGGGCAGGAGAACTGGAGGTTTGGGGGCACGCGGCTTTGACCTCGTGGGTGACCACGGCCTGCGGTGGCTCTGTCCACACAAGCAACCGTTTCCACAGAGGCAGGAATTTAAGCAAAGGCTGCTTGGGCCTCCCTCACTGAGGCACAGGCCACATGCAGGCACCTGAGAGTGGGTGGGCCTTGTGGAGGACCTTGACCTTGACCCCAAACCACAGTTAGATAGGCCTGGGGGCAGCAGAGCCTGAGCACAAGCCAGTTAACGAAAGGGCAGTGGCTGAGGCCGGAGGGGGCAGGCGGGACAGAGCCCAGGACACACCTTCGGGAGCCGAGATTCTTTGCTCGGTGAGACACTCGAGCCTGCCCGGTGGCCGACCCCCTCCCGTCATCGGTGGGCAGCTGTGCCACGACGCTGTGGACTCCTGGTCCCCGTGCTCTGGCCACAGCTGCATGTGGACTCGCTGCAGACACAGCCGTGTCACCTGTGAGGACTGAGGCCCAGCCCATCTTTATTTTTTGCCTCCTGAGGGGCTGCCAGCTCCGGTGACGTGTCTAATGGAAGGGGACGATTGTGCCAGCCTTGCTTGCCCCCAGCCTTAAAGGTGCTTTCAGTGTTTCATCGTAAGTGTGACGCCTGCGCTGGTTACTGTTTGCAGATACTCTTTGTCAAGTTAAGGAAGTTTCCTTCTATTTGATATTCTAAGAGTCTTTTTTTTGTTTTGTTTTCTTAAATCTCAAAGATGCTAAATTTTATCAATATTTTCTGATTCTATAGGGATGACCATATGATTTTTCTTTTAACGTTCATGCTGAGTTACACTGGTTAATTTTCTAATGTTCAAACGTCATTGCCTTCCTGGATATGAGGAACTATCTTTTTAAATATATGTTCCTGGATTCAGTTTGTTAGTAATTTGTTTAGGATTTTTGCATGTTTGTTTATGTATGAGATTAGACTATGATTGTCCTTTCTCAGAATGTCTTTATTAGGCTTTGAAATGAAAACCATGTTGGCCTTGTAAAATGAGTTTGGGATGTTTCTTTTATCCATTTTTAGGGAATGTATTTGTTTCCTATTGCTGCTGTAACAAATTACCACAAATGTAGTGGCTTTAAACAGCACAGATTTATTTATCGTACGATGTTGGTAGTCAGAACCGGACTAAAATCTAAGTGTCAGGCACAGCTGTGCCCTCTGGAGCCTCCAGGGGAGGATCCCCGTCTGCCGTTTCCAGCCCCTGGAAGCGCCCGCGTTCCGAGGCTTACGGCCTCTTCCGCATCGCAGCCAGCAGTGCTGCCCCTCCGACCCTGCTTCGCCAGCCACACGTCCCTCCAGCGGGCCCCCCGAGACCACCCAGAACCACCTCCCGGTCTCAGGCCCTCTGCAGCCTGCTGCCAGATGAGGAAGCACGCTCGCAGGTACCCAGGACCGAGGGCGTGGGCATCTCTGGGGTGGGGGCAGCGTCCCACCTACCACGGGAGAGCTGGTCAAATGCCTTTCCTCTTGAGACAGCTGAGAGGATTCGCGGCCTAAACTGTAGGGGGATTTTAGTTATGAATTGTCTTTTATTAAGAAATTTTATATTTCTTATATCAGTAAATTAATTTTTTAAATTATTTTCTGTTGATACTTTTGTATTTTCTAATATATCAGTGACACTTTAACGTCCCAGTATCTGTAGTGATACTCTGTTTTTTCATTCCCCGCTTCTGCCTTTCAATTTTCAGCCTTTAAGAAAAAAGACAGGCTTACTGAGGCCTAACGTACAGATAGTAAGAGGTGGTTGAGGTGGCCGCTTGCACGTGCTTTACGAACGTCGGCAGCCACGCAGCCCCCTCACGCCGTGGGTCTGGGGACCTGCACCAGCTGCCAGATGCCCTCCTGCCTCGGAGGCCAGGCCGCCCCCCAGCAGGGCCGCCTTTTGCCGAATATGTAGCTACACGTCAGCTTTTGGCTCAGTGTACACGACGTACCTTTTCCTATCAGGACAGAAAGCTTTAGCTCACTCTTGTAAAGTGACATAGCTGATTTAAAAAAACTTCTATGTAGAAAAATTAGAGCATGTGATTACTGATTTATTTGGGTCTAAATCTACCATATTACTAAATGCTTTTTAGCTGTCATACCTGTTTTATTTCCTTTATGTCCTTGTTTCCTTTTGGATGATCATTTATGAGACCAGTTTTCCTTCTACTGGCTTGAAAGGCACACGTGTTCCCACGCGTACGTGGTCCTTCCTGAGTCTCACGTTACCCGGCTGACGGGACTTTTATCCTCTGCCCAGTTAATGAGAACCTCCTCACGCCATGCATCCCACTCTCCCAACTTAACGTGCCACTGCAGTCTTGAATTTTTGTTCCCTATTTCTAGCTCCACAGGACATTTTCATGGGTTTACACAGCGTGTTCCTTTGTGTGTCAGTGTTTTTGAAGCGTGACCTAGTTACCCTCCTGCATATGCGGTAGTAGGACTCCTGGCCTGGACTTGAGTCCAAGCCCGCCTGCCCCTGGCCTGGCTCCTCCCCGCAACACACCTCCCCCCCCCCCCCCCCCCCCCCCCCCCGCTCCATGCGCATCTGGCCTGAGAGTCAGACTTGTGCCTGCTCGCTGGGCTGGGCTTGTGAACCCTCGTCTGCTCCCTGCCTCCGTCTTCCCAATCCTCTCTGTTCTCTGATCCTCTCCGTCCCCCGGGTGCACAGGCGTCACCGGGAGCCTGCTGTTCCCAGCATCCGGGTGGCCCTCCTGCCCTCCTGCTTCGGAAGCTGCTTCAGTCCTTCCAGGCCCAGCCACACCCACCCGCTTGCCTCCCTGTGCTCCAGGGCCAGGGGCAGGAGCCCTTGGCAGAGCGGCCGCCCCACAGGGGCCTCCTCAGTTTGCGCTCCCATTTCCTGGCCAGACGGGAAAATGGGGCCTAAAATGAGTTCATCTTCAAAATGGGGGTAGTAATCATCCCTGTAGCGCTTGGAAGCTGAAATCATAGTCTGTATGAAAGAGCTTAAAAATTCAGAGTCCTCGGTACAAAGATTAATGGTTGGTGGTGAAAGGCAGTTCTGTTTTACATGCTTTGTGGAAAAACAATAAAACATATCTAGCTTTATTTTGTTCCCAGGACATTTATTAACTTAAGCATCAGTGGATAATATCTCACTCTGTGACCCTGGAGAATTAATAAGCTTTATTTTATTTATTTATTTATTTATTTATGGCTGTGTCGGGTCTTCGTTTCTGTGCGAGGGCTTTCTCTAATTGCGGCAAGTGGGGGCCACTCTTCATCGCGGTGCGTGGGCCTCTCACCATCGCGGCCTCTCCTGTTGCAGAGCACAGGCTCCAAACGCGCAGGCTCAGTAATTGTGGCTCACGGGCCTAGTTGCTCCGCGGCATGTGGGATCCTCCCAGACCAGGGCTCGAACCCGTGTCCCCTGCATTGGCAGGCAGACTCCCAACCACTGCGCCACCAGGGAAGCCCATTAATAAGCTTTATAAAGAGCAGCTGAGCGTTATGCAGGCGGACCTCACTGTATTTGCATATCCTGTGCTGATTGGTGCCATTTTTCCAACAGCATTTGCTCACTTCGTGTCTCTGTCTCTGTGTCATGTTTTGGTAATTCTCACAGTATTTCAAACTTCCTCATCGTTATGTTTGTTACGGTGATCTGTGATCGGTGATCTTAATGTTACTACCACGGCTTGCTGCTTGCTGGATGGTTAGCATTTTTTTTAGCAATTATTAACTAAGGTATGTGCACTGTTCTTTAGACATAAGCTGTTGCACATTTGACAGACTAAAACACAGTGTAAACATAACTTTTATGTGCACTGGGAAACCAAAATTCATGTGACTGACTTTATTTCGATACTTGCTTCATTGGGTGGTCTGGACCCGAGCCCGCACTATCTCCGAGGTCTGCCTGTACTGTAATTGTTTAAAACTATTTTTGTTCTTTGCAGTGCAACTCTTCTAAAATAAAACCTTATGTGGAATCCCAGATATATGAAGTGAATTCAGGATTCACACTGCGGGCGTGCACGTGTGGCGAGTCTTCCTCACAGCAGAGTCACTAGCAGCCCAAGGTGACGGCCCTTCTTTTCAGCTCCGGGTCTGAGGTAGGTTTCCGTGACCTTTTCAACTAGGAATTGAATAACTGTTTTAACATGCCAACAACCACTCTGGCATTTAAAAGTAACTTTATTAAAGTTCAGGATAGCTGTTTATACACAGTTTGATATAATAGGCTACGAACAACCACCACTCGCAGCACATCACTGAGCTCGCCGCGTCGCTTCTGGGCTAAGGCTCAGCGGTGCGGCACTGGCCGGGCTTGGGAGGCCAGGCTACCTGCCCTCAGGGGCTCACCGACTCTCCTGCTCCCACCTTCCAGAGGCTGGGCATTACTGATCCTGAGAAGAAAGCGCAGAGCTTTTTCTGTGATGCTTGTAACTTATTTTACTAAACTGCAGAAATGCAAAAATGGAATTTAAAGTGTTGGTCCAGATAAGCTGTGCTACAAAATGAAAGGTTTTATTTGCAACTTACACAAATTCATGAAAAAAATACACTGCTCAGAATCTGACATGGGCTAAGTAAAACATTCTGTTATCTGAAAAATACTGGTAATATACCTCTGTCTTAAAGTAATTCAAACATATAATTAAATTCTCATAGTTCTGATAAGATGTTTAAGATCACAGTTTGCAAAAAGAAGAGTTACAGTAATTTTAAACGTAGTTTAGTGAATATGTAGATACATTTTATTTGTCAAGTGTAAGTATCAGTTTCATTTAGAATATTCAAGTACAAAAAATGAAAACTTATGACTTAAGAAAAAGTTAGAGGCCATTAAATCGTTCTGCAAATACTGAGGCACTGAATTCAAATATCCTTTACAATACGAATTATCTAAATTTTTATCTTTAATATTCAGATGTTCCTAGTAACATTTTTAAGAAATATTTTTAATAAGATGATCCAACTTTATTATTTATTTTCCCTGGAAGACAGTTTGAAACAAGTATGTAATATAGACTCATGCAAACAGTGTGAAGACACCCAGTTCCAAAGGTACTTATCACCAGAAAAGGGCTTATTTACCTGAGTGTTTCTGCTTTAAACATTGTTTCATCACAACAACCCATGGACCACAACACTGAAGCACATATTATGTAATTTGATGCAAAAGCTTAGGATCATGTTACCAGTTGGATAATTGTATGAAAAATTTTAAAGTTCTATAAAACTATTGAGCTTGGAGTTTCAGGTACATAATACATTTTAAAACATATTCCCAAAAGTTTACCCTTTAGTATGTACACAAAACGTTCATCTTGGAATATGTATGCAATCAGAGCCACAATATAAACGAGTCCTGTACTTTCAAAGGCACCGACACTCTTGTCACAGCAAAGGGATAGCAAGCTCTGGGCAGCAGGAGAAATGATCTCAGTTCATCACAAACCAACAACTTGAACGTCTAACAGTGAATGAGTAACATCATCCAATTTGGCTTATGTACTGACCTCATACTTTAACTGTGGCCATTTGCCAGATACAGAATAAGTGATACAGCAAGTAAAAACAGCAAGAAAATCAAAGCATACTTCTAACAGTTTAATAACTTTGCTTGTGATGATCTTCTGTGATCTGGAACCTTTGTTTTACATAAAACTGGAGCTGGAAAGAGAAAAAAAACCTTTTGATTGGTACAATAGAAAACCATATAGGAATAAAAATCACTTGTTTTACAAAGCTTTTACAGAAAGAGCAGATGTACATCGAGGATATGATAGGATATCTAGCCATGGGACTCTGGAAAAGAAAAGAAAAAACAAACACCAACATTTCTTGAGGGGAAATTTTTCTGAGCTCTCAAACGATGGGCTTGGCCCTGATTTTGCAAACAACAGCCCATACCTTACTTCCACAAGGTGATTGTAAATGGTTTTTTGCGTATGGAATAAAGTCAGGGAGTCCAAATCTAGTAACACTGGACTAAGTTGAGATGATAAGGTAAAAGACCCCTTAGCTTTATAATTCAAGGCACACTGAAAAGAAGTTATAAATTATATTTATACACTTGGTCCTATGGATCCGAGGGTTCCGCATCTGAGGATTCAACTGACTGAGGATCGAAAATACAATATTTGGGAAAAAATAACAGAAAGTTCCAAAAAACAAAACTTGAATTTGCCACTTGCTGGCAACTATATACCTAGCATTTACATTCTTTTTACATTGTATCAGGTGTTACAAGTAATCTGTAGATGATTTAAAGTGTGCAGGAAAATGTGCATAGGTTCTTTGCAAAAATTGTGCTATTGTATATGAGGGACTTGAGCATCTGTGGATTTTGGTATCCTCGGGGCCTCCTGGAACCAGTCCCCCACAGATAATGAGGGTGGTTTATCTTTTGAAATTCAGTGTATTCATTTTTTCTAGGCTCTGGGGGTGGATACATCAACGGACAAAACAGAGATCCACTCCCTGGAAGAGCTTATGTGAAAAGATCATACATGAGAAGTCCTTCTTCCCCAAAACCATAAAATCCAGAGGCCAATTAAATCCACCCAAAACCGTGTGGATTTACTTCTCCATAGTTCAAAAGTGGAAAGCTGTCATCATGGGCAATGTTGTGTTCTCCTACCTTTTTGAAGGTGACTTACAATATTCTGAAAATATCAGTCTGAAATACGATGTGGTCGTAAACCTGAGGGCTGCCCTTTGGGGCACGGGAGAACCTGAGCTCCCTACGCGGAGGGGCTGGGTGCTCAACAGAGGGAGCAAACAGGCGAAGTGATGAGGACATTTAAGTGGGAGAAGTAAAGTGAAAACAAGAAAGGAAGAAAACCTTATCTTCTAGGACTTCGGTTGCGTTGTCTTTAACACATACCCCAGACCTACAAGCCTTGGGACCATCCTCCACCTGCTACCAAGGCCGCCCCGATGCACGGGGGCCCTCTCTACCTTCCTCTGCATCTTTACGTCCACCACTCGTTTCACAAGCTCTGACATCAAAGCACAGGAGTTCCAATCGATAGCCTGGTTCCCTTATTAAAATAAAAATTCTCATAAAATCATTATCAGAATTTGTTTTAAAAAAGTAAACCTAAGAATTTTTTTTTTTATCAACTGTTATGTCTGTGACTCCCCAATATACAGCCTCTGTCAGGCATGAAATGTGACATAACTAACGGGGGGAGGGGGTGGTCAGCAGTTACTAGACGTGCCCTGGAGCAGCCAGTGTCCCCAGGTCACTGACCCTTACGTGTTGTAGCAAATTTTTATTTCGTTCATTCATTCACTTCAGACTTTCACTCAAGGATGCACGGAGCACGGAACACGTGCCAGGTGCCCTTCTAGCTGCTGGGGAATCAGTCAGCACAGCAAGAGGGACGAGCTCTCTGCTCTCAAGGAACTGACGTTTTAGCTGCAGGAGCAGACGGGAGTAAGGAGACAGGGTGAAGCGCCCTGAAGGTCGGGGCAGTGAGACGGGCGGGGGGTGGGGGGCACTTACTTCTTGCGGTCCTTGTCCTTCCTCACGTTACCACCCGGGGTCATAAAGGGCTGGTTCTGGTATATCTCGGAGGTAGCTTTCTTCTTAGAGAAAGCGATTATTTCTTCTTCCAGAAGTCTCCTCTTCTCCTCAAGCCTCAGCTTCTCCTCTTGGTGGACTCTCTTAAGGTGTTCAAACTTGGCCTGGAGCTGTGAAGTGAAGTGCGGTTCCCGCTGAGGACGTGCTGGGGCAGCCCATGCCCCGGCACCTGCCCACCGCAGCCCTGCTCACGCGGCCTGCGCGGCGACATGTGGAATTGCTCTAACTGTAATTTTGAATGAGCTCCCATGCAAAAAACGCATGAACAAAACATAAAAACAGCCTCATGCACAAACCTCAGTTTTTTAAATGTTTGACCTCGTAGAGTTTTTCTTTTGCTCTACATTTTCCCCACAAAGCCCCTTCAAATAAAGTTTCAAAAATCCATTCTTAATAAAAGTGAGGGACAAATTACAGAAGCAAGTTATCAAAAAGAGGGAAAAAAAGCCCTTATTTTCCAAATGAATTTACTACGTGGTAGTGAAATAGCTGTTGACTACGCTGGTGAACCTGTTTGGAAAGCAATTGTCAATTTAAATCAAGAACCTTAACATCTGTTATGTTTTTCCCACAGTCATTCACCTTCTTGAAATCTAAACGAAATCAAAAAGTCCTGAATTTAGATAAAAGTTTTATACCTAAAAATACAGTTGACCCTTGAACCTTGCAGGGTTGGAGACGCCAAACCCCGCCGGTTGAAGAGTCGAGTGTGTCACAGCTCCGTAAGCACAGACGGTGCAGTCCTGTGGACTCGGTGAGTGAAAAACATCCACGTATAAATGGGCCCATGCAGCTCAAACCCAGGTGGTTCAAGGGTCAGCTGTACTTGCTGGGTTTACACCATAATTGGGAAAAAACACCTGTGTCTCTAAGAGAGAACATTTTAAAATTCACTTATGCTAAATACACTCAATGCCGTCATTAAAATGAGTTTTGCCAAAGTTTGTAACAGTACAACATGAGAATTCCCTGGTTTGATTGTTGTGTTTCTGAAAAAAGATCTAGAGACTTTAGCAGGTTCCTTATGAATCAGCTGTGTGCCAAGAACACAAGCACAACATCTAGACTCTACATCAAAAAGATAACTTTGTTTTTGATTCTCTGGTCTGGTTAGATAAACTTTCAATTAGTATTTTCAGTTCTGGGCAGCAACCTAACATTTATACAAAAAGTAGGACTTGGTTTCCAGAAAAGATGGCTTATGATCACTGAGGAAGTCATCAGAGGCTGAGGGCAGAGAGAGCAGAGAGCCGTGCTGCTTCCTAATAAAGATCAGATGTTCCAGATACGGAGCGGGCTGGCCAGTGAGCCGGCAACCCTGACGGCAGAGTTTACAGAATAGGGTTGAAACAGATGAAGTAAGGCCCGAAGATTCTCTTATTCCTGAGGATGTTATTTCCAGAGGGATCAGTTCCGTAGTGTTTGCTTATGTAAATGGTTCCTTATAAAGGAAGGAACCATGTAACATAAATAAATCGGTGGTATAAATACACAGACTGGCAGCTCTCTGAGCATGCGTGCACCCCGTGGATTTGGGAGAGGAGCGGGGCAGCTGGCGGGTGACGCCTGGAAAGAGAGGCCAGAGGGCAGATTTACGTTATGTGAACAGAGATACACCTCTGACAGACACTTAAACGGAGGGTGCATACTTTATATCCTTAAATATCCTGAAAGGTTATGGAGTACTTCATATATCATTTATGAGGTTGACTAAAACTTCCAGGAAAACTATGAAGAGAAAAACGTCTTAGAAATGGGGCAGGGGGAATGTGACTTAATCACATTCTGTGGAGTTCACGGCTTTCGTCAGTGACAGTCTGCTCCACCTGCAGGAAGTGCTCAATCAAGGGCTCCAATATTCACTACAAGGCCTTTAACTCAGACACAGTTTCAAGTACTTCTGTGCTGTTGAAACTACTCACGGACGCTCTGAAGCCTCTATGGCCAGTGTGGTACGCCGCTGTCTCTTGTAAACCTGCTTCTAAGGACACTATACACGCTGTTGTTCAGTGATCCTTTCTAAAGTATCCATTTTAAAAAGTGAATACCAGAGACAACATTCCTCTCTTGCCAAACTAGTCAGTGTCTTTGACCTGACGTTGACCTCTGTACTTGGCTGGAGACCCGGAAGTGTCACTGACAAGCACCCAGCGCTGCGGCTCAGCTGCACCGAGTGCAAACCTCGCTGCTCGTCCTGGACTCCCCACGTCCAGGTTCTAGTGCAGCTGTACTTGTTTACTGAAAATTATCTAGAATACTTTGAAAAACAGGACAGGCATAAATGCTAAGTGAGCAATTAACCAAGAAACAGACTTGCATATAAAATTCAGAAGTAGTAACATTTTAATGTTGGTCATGCACTTCACCTGAGGGATGAATATAAAGTGCACTTTTTCTTGTGGTGGGGAAGGGCTGTGCATCCAGAATGATGTTAACAAAAGATGCACAAAAGAAACCATTTAAACAGTATCCTGACATGATATCTGTCCTGTGCATCTCCCTACTCCAGTTACCTGACGTTCACTGCATTTTCAGCTAACTCTGTACTATACATGAAAATCAGCCAAATTCATACAAAAGGTGAATTAAGAGGTATGTGTTTACAACCATATTGCCAAGGATATTTTAATAACAAGGCCATCTAATACAGACTTAAATAACGTTTTGGGTTACCTGCCAGTATCTTATTGATGTAACTAGCTTTGAATGTCCCACTTGGCCCAGTAGAGACCTGGTTTACACCTACCTGTTGTCCATCGTAACTACTAAAAAGCCTCCTTTCCCTCTAAAACTGCACTTAACTGACGGTAAATTATACGGCCCTCCTTGGTCCTTCAACTGATGGCTCTTTTTTTTTTTTTTAATTTTTGGCTGTGTTGGGTCTTTGTTGCTGTGTGCAGGCTTTCTCTAGTTGCGGTGAGCGGGGGCTACTCTTCATTGCGGTGCACAGGCTTCTCATTGCGGTGGCTTCTCGTTGCAGAGCACGGGCTCTAGGCCTGCGGGCTTCAGTAGTTGTGGCTCGTGGGCTCTAGAGCACGGGCTCAGTAGTTGTGGCTCGCGGGTTCTAGAGCGCGGGCTCAGTAGTTGTGTCTCGCGGGTTCTAGAGCGCAGGCTCAGTAGCTGTGGCGTATGGGCTTAAGTTGCTCCGTGGCATGTGAGATCTTCCCAGACCAGGGCTCGAACCCGTGTCCCCTGCATTGGCAGGTGGATTGTTAACCACTGCGCCACCAGGGAAGTCCTAACTGATGGCTCTTGAGTTAATCATCACTCATGCGAGTGAAGATGACCCCCAGACGCCCTGCACCAAACCTGACTCTAACATACCAGCCTTGCAGGATGAAACTGGTCATGAGGGAACTTACTAATATTATTGTAATATTAATGAAACAGGCCAGTAATCTGCTTCTAAACCTATATAATTAAAAGTTTAGAACTCTTGTGACAACTTGGTTTAAACTAACTTCATTAGTTTTAATATAATGTTCTTAACACGAAACCGCTTGAATCACAAAAATAAACATCTTTGAAGCACCTACTGACAAATAATACTTCTCTTTTTCTTTCAACCATTTGGTCACCCTGAATTTTCAATTTCCTTTTAAACAATACACATTTAAGCAAAATATTCTTATGTGGGGTTTTAAAAATTAAAATTCAACTATAAACCACTTCTACATCTTCTCTCCTCACTGGAGAAACTGAGAACCATGATGTATGAGAGAGAAACTCTTACAAGAGAAGCATCTACTAATCAAAAGAAAAATCAGCACCCTATTTCCTACTCATCACAACTCCTTCCTCAATGTTTGTATTTAAAAATAACTCCAGGGACTTCCCTGGTGGTCCAGTGGTTAAAAATCGGCCTTCCAATGCAGGGGACGCGGGTTCTATCCCTGGTCGGGAAACTAAGAACCCACATGGCGCGGGGCAACTAAGCCTGCATGCCACAACTACTGAGCTCGCGTGCCACAACTAGAGAGGAGCCCATGCATGCGCCACAAGGAAGAACCCGTGCACCGCAACGAAAGATCCCGCGTGCCGCAGCTAAGACCCAACACAACCAATAAATAAATAAATATTTTAAAATAAATAAATAAAAATAACTCCAAACTAGGGACTGTTTTCAAATAAGAGAGTGAACAAAACAGAACACCCAAATGCAATATGAGACCTAAGATTGAATTCTGGTTCAAAAACAAAAAATCACCAAACAGAAAGCAACAATAAAAGATAAACTTGGGCTTCCCTGGTGGCGCAGTGGTTGAGAATCTGCCTGCCAATGCAGGGGACATGGGTTCGAGCCCTGGGCTGGGAAGATCCCACGTGCTGCGGAGCAACTGGGCCCGTGAGCCACAACTGCTGAGCCTGCGCGTCTGGAGCCTGTGCTCCGCAGCAGGAGAGGCCGCGATAGTGAGAGGCCCGCGCACCGCGATGAAGAGTGGCCCCCCGCTTGCCACAACTAGAGAAAGCCCTCGCACAGAAACGAAGACCCAACACAGCCATAAATAAATAAATAAATAAAATTATAAAATGAGAGAGTTGACCTTAAAAAATGAAAGGAAAAAAAAAAGATAATCTTGGGACGAGTGGGGAAATTTGATTGTGCACTGGGGATTAGGAGAGTCTGTGGCATTGCTATTCCTGTTCTTAGGTGTAGTACTGGTACTGTGGTTATGGAGGAAAATGCACCTGAGCTTCAGAGATGCATGAAGTGCCTGCGATAAAGTGTTGTGATGTCTACAACCAGCTTTCAGACGACCAGGGGAACACACACACTAAAGATGGCAAAATGTCCATTCTAAATCTAGGTGTGGGGAGGGACACAGGTACCCCGTACTTTCACTTTCCCGTTGTTTGAACTTTTTCAAGATAAAGATCAAAATTCAAATTATAAACAAGATAGATTATTTATTTTACAAAACCACTTACTACAGGGTTTATTGAAATAGCAAGTACTATAAGGGTACTTAAAATAATAAATTTGTAGCATTAAATTACTTTACAAATAACTCCTCAGGACTCTTATATCAGCAAGTTCATTTGTATTAACATTTCTGTCTTCTCTTAGAGATTTCTTTTTGCAGCTCATCCTTTTTGACCCTCATCTTAAATGTGGCCATTTATTTAAAAGCAGCCATTGCAGTAAAGTCTACAGAAAATACCTTAACTCAGGTAAAACTAACATTGATCCTTGGAGAACCAGAAGCAAACCAAACGCACTGCAGACGGTTTTGCGCCCAGGCTGCCCAGACCACCCACCTCCAGGAAGCCTGACTTCAAACTCAAAGGCTGGTTAACAGCTTTCAGAGGCACCTACTTCAAACAACAATCCCAAGGACTCAAAACTCTCAGAAAAGGCTTTATCAAGCCACAGCTTAAACACTTCTGGCTCCTGGTTAAGGTATTTAAAACGCTTCTTAGTAACCTAGTCCTTTACAAGTCCTCGATAAACCACCACTTCTAATGGAAGACACCTTGTTCAAAAAGGCAACAATTTTTGTTTCCAGCCTGTGCTTTTTGTGGGAAGCCTGCATCCAAAGAGTATGTGTTAAAATACAATAGCTACTTTTTAAGGAACAACTAGTTTTCAAAACCATCTCCAAATTCTTGAGATAATTATCCCCAGGTTAACAGGACACCCCAAATAAGTGCACATCCCAGCAAACCAGCGTACTTGCCTCTCTCTCAGCTTCTTTCAATACGGCTTCTTTCTCCTTCACACGCTGCACAAACAACTGCTTCATTTCTTCCTCCTTCCTCTGACGTTCACCATAAAATTCGTGTCTTTTGGCTTCGTAGGTCTCCTGAAGACTGAAAAGTTATTTGTGGTACTCTCATGTTAGCAAGATGACGTCACAAACTTGTGAACACTCAGACGTCCGGGTTAGGCCCCGTGACCGTCACAGCACACGTGGCTCCAGGGAGCGCGGGTCTATCTGCAGGTCCCTGCTTTGCCAGTGCTCCTAGAGGTGCTCATCTCACCCCAGACGGATCCCTCCTTCCACCTCTGTTGATTCCTCCCCTCCCCTCATTGCCACGTCCGATCACCAGGCTCTGGGAGCTCAGCCTGAGACCCCGACATCACTTCAGTCCCGTCTTGTTCTGATTTCTACAGACACCGTGTTCAGCCCAACTTGACCTTTGTGCTTTTCTGCCTTCGCTACTGGAATAATCTCCCAGCTGAGCTCTAGGCTTTTCGTTCCTCTTTCTTTCATTTTGTTCTTCCTGCCACTCCTAAGATATTTCCACCAAAAACAGAGATCTCCTTATCTTTTTGCTCTGCATTAGTTATATTATCTACAGGATAGCAGCACTTCAGAAACGTCACAGTCTGGCCCAACAGACCCAATCCCCCTAAGGTTTCAGCTGTACCAACCTAACCATTGTTCCTAAGACGTGCCACACGTTTCATGCTCCAGCCACTGCCCACTTCCCAGCTCTCCCTCTACCCACTAGTCCTGTCCCTCGCTTCTCCAGTCTCCCCAGCTGGAATCCACTGTTCCTCCCAAGCACTTCCATGGCTCTTTGTTTATACCTCTTCCTGGCATTTACACCCCATCTGCCTCTCTCTCCTAACAGCTCAGCATCTCTGTAAGACCCAGCTATCCAGTAGAGCCCTCCAGATGTTTCGGTTTCTTCATAAATGTTCATCTAATGACAGAAACTGCAGGGAAGTAGAGCCAGTGTAACCAAGCAGAGCGGGGACGGTCCTGGAACTCCGCGGCCAGTGCCTGCCTGTCTGTCTTGTGGCATTTCAGAAGAACCACAGACCTTATATCCGGCAATGCAGGGCCCTTCCATTTTCAGCTCACTTGGAGAATATCCCCAAGGTTTAACAGGGAACACAGATTCACTTTCCAGCTGTGTCACAGTTAGAAATTTCTATTACTTATAAAAATATAGCTAAATAGATTTAAAATGTGATGAAATTCAGGAATTTTACTAATCTTATAACTGGAGAAATCTTTCATGGCTAGAACTGTATAAATTTAAGGAAAACAGAGGAAGAAATGTTACACCATAGCACTTACAACTGAGCATGAGTGTGTGGTACTCAGAGCATGTATTCCAAGGAGGCACAATCCTACACATTGTCTTTAAGAGCAAAGTTCATAAATGTACAGAATGCCCTAGATAACCACATAAATGCCTCTAATCTTGAGGCGTTTTGCTTTTTATAAGGCTTTTTGTTTTTCTGTGTTTGTTTTGGTCTTATTTTAAAGAAGCCTCTAAATCAATCAGGCCACCTTCGCCCACATATCACTGGTCCTACACTGGACTGATAGCCTTTAGTGGTAAACTTAGTTTAAATAATGTATTTAAATCATGTCAAATCAAAGTTTTAAAAAGTTCTCACTAATTTACTTACACAAGCACTTGAGTTGTTCAGGAGGAAAATCAAGCCACCTGGCAAAGAGAAAAGACCAAACACTTGCGGAATAGCTGCTACCAGCAGGGACTGGTCTGGACTCACTAATTCCCGCAGCGCCACGAAGAACAAGCACTAACACTGTCCTTCAGGTAAGAAGACGACACTCGGAGAGGTAAAGTCACCTGCACAAAGGGACAGAGTTAGCAAGTACAAAGCTGGGGCTGGAGCTTGATCAGACGTGCTGCAAAGCCTGTACTCCTAACCAGCATAAATCCCGCCTACAGGGATGCCTCAGCAAAAGGTAAAGAGGAAACACTGCCCCCGCGTGTTCTGCATCCATCACACAGACGCCCACTGTGACAGGTAAACTTACAGAGCCGACTGCAAGGAAAGAGACCGCACTGTCTTTCAAAAGGTGGCAATGAAACTCTGAGAGGGCCTGCGAGGAATGGCTGTGAAACTAATACAACCACTGTTGACTGCCATGGATCTGAGAATGAAAAAGAGCTCTCCTGCTGCCGTGATATTTAATGCAGCCTCCTACCCTAGTTGCAAACATCACTGATTGAAGGCAGAGCTGAAAACGAAAGAGGAAGAAAATGCATCCTTGACTGCTTGTGTCACTCAGGATCTCCCTGAGCTCCAGGTGCAGCTCTCACAGGCCTGATGAGCTTCCACCACAGACCAAGTGCAGAAAGACACAAAGTTTATGACACAAAAGATTATGCCAAACACTTAAGAAAGTCTAAAATACCACACAAATCTCCCTTCCAGACTCTTAGGGCCCAGAGCACTTCAGTGATGGCAAACAAGACTGGTTTTGTTCATCTAAAATAACTTGGGGATTTGAGGTTTATAAAAGCATGTTTCATGTAGTTTAAATAATTAAACATCAGTTAATTAAGACTACAGGGGTACACATAATGCCAGCCCCCTGGACCTCATGACAAGCGTGAGATCGGTGTGGGGACACGGGGACACGAACCATGACTCAGCACAGCCATTCAGGTGAAACGGAGATGGAGCCCCTGCGCGGCTGCAGAGAGAAAGGCCGGGCCCTAAAGAGCAGAGCGCAGCCTAACAGGCTCATGTAACTAACTGTTCTTATTGATAGATACAATACTGAGGGACAGATTTTACATGCCAGCCAAATTACAGTGACTATTGTTGTACACATCCCAAATTAAATGGGAAGATTCCTAAGAAAACAGAATACAAGTTCTTAAAACCACACTGGTGAAACCTTCCTAGACCTCAGGCTATAAAGAACTACAGGAATTTTATCAAATAATTTATTCACAAATGAGAAAGCACCAAGAGGAGAGATTTTGCTGCGCCTGACCCAAGGAATCCCGTCTCATCAGGACTGCAGGCCTGGGAAGGGCAGAGGACCGCCAGCTCCTGGGCAGGTGGGCAGGGCCTCCCTCACACTGAGCTCGAGCCCCGTCCTCCTTGCTTGTCCTCTGCGAGCAGCCTGCAGCCACTGCTCCTGCCCACTCTGTAACCTGGCCTCCACTGAAGAGCCTCCTTTCCCAGTTTTCCATTCTTCACCTGTCCAGTGGGCAGATGCTCCCCAAACTGAAGAAATGCTAAAAAACGGCTGTCCTGAGTGCCCGCCCACCATCTCTCTCTCCTGTTGTATTATTATTCTGGTTACCTTTGGCGAGCTACTCCTTCCCGTGGGATGCATTCTGGTGGGGGCCGTCAGGCTCACACCCACCCAGCCAGGACACGGGCACGTGTCCTAAGCTGGGCCCGCTGGACATCCCCCTTCCCGGAAGGAAGGCTGGAAGTGGTTAGCTCATGAGTGAAACTGGCTTTCTCCCTTCAAATCTGCAAGCCCTGGCCTGTGCTGTCCTTCTTGACTCAGATGGCCTGTTCCTCGTTGCTGTCAAAGAACGGCCAAGGGAGCAACGGGACTGTATCACGCTGCCGTACTTCCACAGCAAAACCCTCTCACCTTCAACACGGCCACCTCTCCCTCCCTTCTTGAGACGCTCTTCACTTGGCTTCCGAGACATGACCCTGCTGGTTTCCTCCTTCCTCTACCCTAGGCTTCTCAACCGCTTCTGTCTGCTTCTCCTGCTGACACACATGCAGCGGACTCAAGGCTGTTTCCAAGGCACCTTTCTTTCCAAATGTACTTCTCTCTCCAGGCATCTCACCCATACGCAGTATTCAATTAACCACCTCTTAGTGCCTGTGACTGAAGTTCATCCCTTTGGCCCAGCCCTCTCCTCTCTCCTCTGAGCTCCAGATAAACAGCCAAAGTACCTATGTGACACTGTCACTTGGATGTTTCAGAGGAAACAGGTCCCAGCTGAGCTAACGGTCTCCATCCTGCCCCACAGAACAGCCAGTGCTCCTCCAGAGACACTACCTCATGAAGGGTACAGCTACCTGCCGAGCTGAAGAAACCACTGATCCAGGCCAGCAGAAGTCTTCGTTTGGCATCTTCTGCTCCTTTACCTCGTTGTATCTGAACAGTCACTAAGTTCTTCCAATGTTAGCTTCCAGATGTCTCTCAGACCCACCCAGCTCTGTCCTTGCTGCTGGTACTTAGCTCCTCAGCACCTCCGCACACCCTCTGACGCCTCCCTCACACTGCAGCCAAGAGTGATCTTTTAAATGCAAATACGGTATCGGGATCACTGCTTCAGAGTTTGTGCCTCTCCCTGAGGACAAAGACCACATCCCCACCAGGCTGCTCTGCTCCTCCGATCTTCCTGCAGAGACTTAAAGATGCCTTTCTCTCTTTGCCTTCCAGGTCTCTGCGTATGTCTCCTCTGTTTTCCCCCAGGTAGTAAAAGCTCAGAACAATACGTGCCTCAAGGAAGTCTTCCCTAATTTTCCAGATTAAATCCAGATGCCCTCCCCCCATGATACACCACCTCTCCTTTCGTGCACATTTCACAACCATAATTCATTGTGGAATTAGTTGTTTGGTTTTGGCCTCCCTCCCCGCGAGAATGTAAACCCCATGACAGCCAGGACTATATCGTCTCATTCAGTATTACCTCACCAGCACTTAGCCTAGAGCACTGCAAACACCAGATGCAGTATTATTCACTGTTGACTCTAAAGTATCATCTCAGCCTTCACTTCTCCCCAAGCTCCAGATTCATTTATGAAATAACCTACTCTAAGTCTTCACCTGAATATTTAATAATCAACTTAAATGTAACATGTCCCAAACTTCTCAATTACCCACCAGGAAATCTACCCCTTCCCCAGTCCTGCTCATAACCATAAACATCACCACCGTTCACCCAGTTTCTCAGGTCGAAAACAGTAACTGGAGCCACCACCCTGGATTCCTCTTTCCTTTACATCCATATCCAGACCATCAAAGAGTCCTGTTGACGTCACCTTCCAGTCCCATGTGGGGACCACGCTTCTCACCACCTCCACCACTGCCACGCCAGCACAGGCCTCTGTCTGCTCGTACTTGGACGCCCACAGCAGCCTCCTGCCCGGGCCTCCTCACTCCCCCAGCCCCTGTTCACCACACAGGGCGAGACCATCTTCCTCTCTGCACCCACGGTGCACACTTAGCCAGTGACCAGCAGGAAGTGTCTGCTGAAGGGCTGAGTGGGAATTTTCATTTAAATGCGATTCTTCGGCTCCATACCCGGAAACTGTGAACCTGCATTTCTGAGTCCTCCACAGGTGACTGATGACCGATCCACCAGGCCCCTGAATCCCTCTCCTCCAGCACGCAAGGCTGCCCCGCCCGCTGTCACTCAGGATCCGCGTCTCCTTCAGGCACATGGGGACCCCTCACCACCCACAGACTTGAAAGAGCAAGAAGTGAAGCCTCCTGGGAAACACGAAGGGAAGCCAATGCTAGATGCTTTCTCTTCAGCAGAGAAAATCATTGCTTTACCAGAACTGGCCCGTAACTAGAAGCACAGCATGCCCAAAATTGTTGAGGAGCGTGAAGTACATAGAATTCTTAATTAATTACGCTACCAGAGCTAAAACACTCATTAATCTGTAGAATGGAAAAACTTCAAAGTTGAGCCTCATCTATTATTAAACTTTCCTGAAGGTCACGTGCAGTGGCAGCTGGACCCAGTGCTCCCCCCTCCTGTGGTGTTTGGTGCAGACGCGGACCCCAGGGAACGGCTGGAACGTCAGTAATGAAACGCAGAGGAACCCTTGGTCCCGTAACAGATTTAGAACAGTGTTGGTCCTGAGCAAAATCGTTTGGGAATGTGACGTCAAAACAAATCTGATTTAGTGTGTTAAGGATCAGAGTTTCACCTTTACATATTTTAATGAAAAAAAACAAACACCTTGGGGAGGTAGCAGCATATAAAATTATGAAGCAAGTTTATAACAACGCTTCACGCTGTAACCACTGAGCAAGTTACGATTCCTGTAACTTTATGGTAATATTTTCAGTCTCATCTCTGTCTCCCGACAAGAACTTTCATGCTTCCTTTACAAGATATTTTCCTAAGTGTAGTCATTCTAAAACTTCCATCAGGATAAAAAACAACAGCTTTGTAGTTGACTTAATATGATTCATAGTCCAGGTCTTTAAAATAATAATCAATACACTTTCACCTTCTTCACATAAATACAAAAATAAAACCAAATAATGAGAGATTTTTCCTTTGGGTACTCACTTCACCAGATGCTGAAATCCTGGGCTTCTGCCCTACGTCCTCCCTTCTACTTGAACTCCCTGAGTCGGACAAGGACAGAGACCTCCGAGCGCGGCACGGAAAGCAGAGGCATTAATCGTGGCAGGCGGCTCTGCGGCACGGTGTGGGAGACTCTCCGTCACCCTGGGCAGACGGAGAGGCCCACCCCACCGCCCCCCCTGGCTGCTCACCTGAGCGGCTTGCTCTCTGGGCCCATGTCGGTGAGGCCCATCTCCTCCAGTTTGCGGCGCCGGTACAGCTCGTAGTGCCTCGTGTGTGTCTCGTCTCGCAGGTCCTCCATGTTCGTACAAATGAGCATCTCCCGGAGCTTGACAAAGTCGCAGTGGTTTTCATTTTCCACTAGCCGGAAAACAGAAAACAGCAACACCGATTTTTAATCCTGACATATAATTAGTATTTGTTGAATGGACGAATAAATGAAAACACATTTGAAATAACCCAAACAGCGAAATGATCAGTCTGATTAACAGCTACGGTTGTTTCATGCAAGTAACCAAGGAAGCAATTCTTGTATTACACACACCGAATTATAGGCAATATGGATTAACAGAGGTTTGCTTAAATTTAGTAGCCAAGGATAAACAGGAAATAGGAAAGAAATACATTCTGTTCTGTACCATATGCTCCAGTCATTTCACTAATATTTTGTTAGCAGTTGATAAACCGTCCTCAGGACATTTCACATACCGCCTGAAAAGAGTATGTAATATTTTTTCACTAAAACTTCAAGGTGGTAAATTCTGCACCCTCGAGAACACCATCTGTGTCTGCTGTAAACATCAAATTCTTGTCACACAATGCCGCATTTGTGATCCTGAGTCACATGTTACTGTGACCAGTAGTTTTTAAGTACAATTATTACCTTTATATTTTCTATACATTAAAAATGTTAAGTTTTGTCAATATTTTCCACTAATTACAAAATTTGTCAACTTAAAAAAAGCAGCGCTGGGAAACCAGTACCAGCAGGGGTGATCCGTTCCCCGTCACGAATGAATGACCCAGCCAGTGCTAACTGCTTACGCATCGTAGAGTCAGATAAATGCTAAACATTTTTAGTTGGCTGACTGGTTTGTTTGGGAAATAGTTGGCAATACTTTGATGAGTAAAAATATATAAATTTACAAAGTAGTTTATTGTGTCCCAGAATTACCTAGTACTTAGTTTACGTACTATGTTTAAACAATACTATTTACACTCAAATTTTGTTCAAAGTACCCGACCAGTGCTGCCCGCCTTCTGAACGTCCTGGTGCACCTGGGCTGGTAACGTGATCTAAGACAGGAAGTAGGGAGGCTGTGCCTGGCCTCTGCAGACGTGGCTAAAACAGAACAGAGCCAACCCTTCTGACAGCCAGTCATAACCCAAAATCAGCATCACCTCCTAGAACGCATTAAATGCCCCTTTCAGGCTGTCAGGCAGCACACATATCCTCGCTTAGCTCCTTTACCTTGTACGATGCCCCAAGGGTACTGGCGAGCTTTGACCATCTTATTTCCAACTTTCACCTCATCCATACTTCCTACCACAGCAAACGGCAAGTGCCCCTGGAAAGGAGACAGGACATCAATCACATCTCATACCAGTAAAAACAGAGAAGAGAAAATTTACTAAATAACAAATGTGTTAAAGCCAAATGATCTGCTGTGCCTCAGCTTTTAAAACGTGCCCTGTGAACATGTGTTCACAACTGTTCACGTGTATGCCAACTGTTCTACAGAGTCATCTTCAGGCCCTAGAGAGAGAATTATTTACTGAGCATGCCCCACACGTATTCCTGTTTTGCTGCAAGAATACAAAAACAATTCTAGCACAGGTATCATTTCCCTCATTATTATCTTGGTCCTAAAAGACAAAGATAACGTTGAGGAAATCACACACACACACCCCCCCATATAACCAAAGTATATATATATATATATACATATATAACACTAATATAAAATAATATTTAAGTCCCAAACTAATGCTAAATACAAATGTTATAGAAATTTAGAGGAGGGAGAGGTCTCTTTGGGCAGGAAGACACAACCCAAACTGGAGACGGATCAAGCAGAATAGGAAGAACTAGCATAGTAAGGAGAAGATTTTGAACAAAGATACAATAGCTGGATTTAATGGCAGTGAGTAGACTGTCCTGTCTGAAGCTGAGGATTAATTTAGGGGAAAAGTCTAATGTAAACAGTATTATGTTTAATATTTAATAATTGACAATATTTAGTCTCTTAATTGCACCCCTCTGAAAACTTATTCCAGGTGGGCACAAAAACCAAAATTAGATACAAAGACAACACACAGGAATTAATATCACTTCCTTTACATCAGTCAGCTTTCTATATATTTAGTTTAAGTATCTTAATATGAACAAAGTATGAAAAAATCAGAGAAGCAAAAGGGGAGAAATGGAACAAACAGCTACTGAATGTCACTGTGTCAGTGACAAAGCTGTATCCTCACAACCCTTAAGACAGGTATTATTAACCCAATTTCATAGATAAGTTAACAGTCTCAGGGAGGTTAATAATTCCCACAAGAACACATGGTAAAGTCTGACTCCAAAACCCATGATCCGTCAAAATATAACCAAGTATTTAAGAAATTTGGTAGCCTCAAGTAACACAAAGAACTTAGTCATCCTCAATCATATTAAGTTATGTGTAATTAAGATATACTAAATATATTCTATATTAAAATATAAAAAAGTTATGTGAATATTTCATATGTACCTGTGACCCTGTAAGGGAGAATGAGCTTCAATACCAGATTAGAAAGCTCTCCTTAAAGATTTTAAGATCCTAAAGCATTCTGAGGGAGGCTGTAACGTCTTCTCATGTTCTTAAAGACAGGACAGAAAGGAATCTTTCTAAGGCAATTAAATATGGTTCCACAAAAGATGAATCCCGGTCTCACAGATGTATCACTTCATTTAGGTGAAAGTAGGGAGGAAAGAAAAATGCTCAAAAATATATTCTCATTATACTTTTCCAACTCTAGAAAATAAAACATTTCCCTGTACTGGACTCTTTCAAAATTCACCTTGTTTTGGAAGACAGAAGTGAAAATACATTAGTAGCAATGTTACTTATAAATCACTTTTTTCATATGTAAAACAAATAATATTCAGTTAAGAGCTTACATTCATTGAAGCATTGATTTTAGCAATAGTTTCATCATCTGTTGGGAACTGGTATATCTGAACACCATTGCTGACCAATTCACTCATGAGCTTGATCTTAAACTTCTGTAATTCAGTTTTAGAAATTGCATCTGCTTTGGCAATCACTGGTATAATGTTCACCTATTAAGAATAAAGAGAAACAAAATCTTATGATTGAGGATTTATTTTTTAATCCTGAAGTTTTTGCATTCAAAACCACTCAGTCCCTGACAAATTTCCTTGACCTAGATCAGAGGACGGGCAAACTACAGTCCACTCACTGCCTGGTTACATAAATAAAGAGTTACCGGAACCCGGCTAGGCCCATTCATTACACATTACATATTTCCTATGGCCACTTTCATTCTGTAATAGCAGAAGTGAGTAGTTGTATCAGAGGCCCATGACCTGCGGAGCCTGAAGTATTTACTACCTGGCCCTTCACAGGAAAAGCTTGCTGACTCCTGACATAGCATCACTGGCTTCATTTTTACCAGATACTCACATACAACCACTCCTACAAATGCTGGCCTTACAATAACTGCTTTTAAAAAGCAGAGCTCTGGCACTTCCCTGGTGACAACAGTGGTTAAGAATCCGCCTGCCAATGCAGAGGACACGGGTTCGAGCCCTGGTCCGGGAAGATCCCACATGCCACGGAGCAACTAAGCCCGTGTGCCACAACTACTGAGCCTGCGCTCTAGAGCCCTCAAGCCACAATTACTGAGCCCACGTGCCACAACTACTGAAGAACTCATGCTCCGCAACAAGAGAAGCCACCGCAATGAGAAGCCCACGCACCGCAACAAAGAGTAGCCCCCGCTCGCCGCAACTAGAGAAAGCCCGCGCGCAGCAACAAAGACCCAACGCAGCCATCCACGCAGCCATCCATCCATACATACATAAATAAAGCACAGCTCTTATAAAGTTCATCTTTCGTCTGAATTCAGGTTTAGAAATCTCACATTTTCTTCTCTCCGTCTGTGACAATTCCATCATACACAAAATAAATAAAATGTAAGCCGTGAGCTGAAATCAGCTGCATAATTCACTAAGAATTTTTTATTTCTTAATACTCTAAGCACTAAGTAATCAGGATGACTGATCTCAGCAGACCTACAGAACAGGCCAAGGGCCTCCTTCTGCCTCTTACTTAAGCAGGTCCCTTTTCCCAATGACTTCATCTGACCTGCACCCCATTGTCAGACTCTTACCCAGATGTTGAAAGAAGGAGATTTTACGAATACCAACTAAAAACGTTCAAGACTCAAAGGAATAACTTTCTCAGCATTATTTTTTTTTTAATTATTTTATTTTATTTTTGGTTGCGTTGGGTCTTCATTGCTGCACGCGGGCTTTCTCTAGTTGCGCTGAGCGGGGGCTGCTCTTCGTTGCGGTGCGCGGGCTTCTCACTGCAGTGGCTTCTCTTGTTGCAGAGCACGGGCTCTAGGCGCACGGGCTTCAGTAGTTGTGGCACATGGGCTCAGCAGTTGTGGCTCGCAGGGCTCTAGAACGCAGGCTCCGTAGTTGTGGCGTACGGGCTTAGTTGCTCCGTGGCATGTGGGATCTTCCTGGATCAGGGATCAAACCCGTGTCCCCTGCATTGGCAGGTGGATTCTTAACCACTGCGCCACCAGGGAAGTCCCCCTTTCTCAGCATTATTTAAAAGTCCTATCACTGGCCCGAGAGGAAGAGATGTGGGGTCCTGAAGACCGACTGACCTGCAACGCTAGTTCTGTATGATTAATGTCCCCACCAAAGAGTGATATCTCCACAAATTCAGGGGTTTGTAGGTTTTTTGGGTTATTAGTTTGTTTTTAGTGAAAGACTTAAGGCTAAGTAGTCATGTGTGTCAAGAGAGTGAGCTATCAATGTAATTTTCAGAATGAAAGTGAAAACGAAATATCATAATTCCTTTTCTATTCTTAAATGTATTTTTCTTCTCCAATTTCACACTGATTTACTGTGTACGTTTGGATTTGTTGGTCTTAAATACGTTCCAAAGGAGGTAAAGATTTTTCCAACTATCCATGAAATAAACTTTTCAGCAATTGTGGGTAAACAGCTTTGAAGATAAATTAGTCAAAGTATATAAAAATTTGATGCCAAGTTCTTTATTTCGGTATCATAATATTGATACATAGATATTCAATAAATTATGCCAAGTTAGTAACTTCTAATTGATTCCACTATTAATAGCAGAAGCAGGCCAGTGTACATACCTGATGTTAAGCTTTTTGATTGTAGCATATGGCCTGAAACTGACCTTTGCTGAGGCATCTACTTCAAAGACATCCATTCGAATAAACCCACTGCAGCTGCGGACATAGCTACTGGCTACCATCAGGTAAGGAACCGGGCAGCCCTGCCTGGAGGACCCCCCTTCAGAAAGCCTAGATGGCTGAGCCTAGAGCGACCTGCCTCTCCCTTCCCAGCCCCAATTCCCACGCTAGTGCTTTAAAGTCACCACCAAACGGGGAACCTGTGAAACCCCAGATGCCTCACCCTCAGACCCTGACAGAGGCTGAGCCCAGGTTCACGATCCCTCCCTCCCTCCCTCCCCACTTCCCCCCCACCGTGTGGCCTCGAGTGTGCTGTGCACCCTCAGGACCCGTCGGAACAACCCTTGCTCCTCAGAGTCCCCTGATGCTTGTTGCTGACGTGCATCCTGGGACCCTAAGAACCAAGAGGGCCGGCCCAGCCACGACAGTGGCCCTGGCGGACGGGGAAGTGTCACCACCCGCACAGGAGGTAACTCTCCACGCGGAGGGAGCCGCGGAGCCCTGTAGTAAGAACAAGACACACTGTCGATTTAGTCCACCCTCACACCTGCCTTCGAGGTAGATACTCTCCTGGTTCTGGTTTGAGAGGCAGGGAGACGGACGCTCGGAGGGTAGAAACCTGCCAGGAACAAGGGGCGATTAGGTGGCAGAGCGAGTACTGCAGGCATCTCTGCCGCCACCAGACAAGCGCAGCCTGAGACAGAGCTGTGCACTCTTGGGTTTACGTCCCTTGAATAAGATGGGTTTCCTGTATCAGACTCAACTATGAAAACAACCGGCTAAATGGTTAGAACATCCGATCAGGTGAACAGACTCTCACATGAGCTTCCTCCAGGCCCGTCACAGCCTGGGGACTGCGGTGCTGGTCAGAAGCCAGCCCGTCTCTGCACCGATGCTACACCCACTGGCCCGTGTGCCTTCCACACCGACTTCCGTACAGAAAGCAGCGGTGGCCAGACGCCCTTGCTGCCCCAGTCCTAGCTCACGAAATGCTCAGCCAGGTGATGCGGAGCTGCATTCCTCACACCATCAGAGGTCACAGGAGAACCCTGGAGACTTTTTTACTGTAAGACAGTAGTCTTTAACTATCTTTTAAACAAATAAAAAGAATCTGAAGTGAGTTAATTTGTGGATACTATTTTTTACAGCTCCCTGAATTTATACATAGCTCATTGGCTCCGAAATTCAAAAATAGGTTTTCTGGATAAGGTTGAAATAAAAATAATTTACTGTAATATGCGGTGAGACTTTAGACCTTGATCTTCATCAGTGAGCTTTTTCTTACTTAATAGTGTCATACAGCAAAGTTAGTGTCAAATAAATTCTATAGTTAAATGAAAATGAATACCCATATTCTGGCATGCAATTTAATCACTAAAAAAGGACTAAGATTTTATGTTAATGCTTTTTCTTTGCATCTCATCTCCCAAACTGCATTTCTCTGGAAAATATCCTAAAATTGAAAATTATCAAATGTTTTTAAAATGCACAGAATAAGAGTTATGACATATGTACATAGCATAAAGATATTTTAATAGTTCCAAGTAAATGAACTTGGAACTATTAAAATGAACTGAAGCACTATGGTTGGTCCTTTTCCAAACCCACCTTGCTGTCCAGGCTCTTCATGGTCAAGAGATCCAGTGTCTTCAGAGAGTGGCCTGTCGGGGAGATGAAGTAGAGGCACACGTGGATGCGAGAGTCGTGGTAGTTAAAGAGGGAGCGTTTGATTTTCAGCTCTTCTTGGAGATAGGCCTCAAACTGAGCGTCGATGTAGTCAACAATTGGTTGGTAGCTGAAAAAACAATTATTTAAATATTTAATACAATATATTCATGATACCTTAATAAGGTATATGCATAAATCTAAAGTTTGAGATCTGTATTTTCACCAGTGAACAGTTGCTATCTATGCTAAACAGATAACTTAAGTAATAAAACAATGTGCAAACGTGCAGGTACAAAGGCAGTACTTTGAAACCATCAGAACAACCTGTGCTTTAAACCATTTTATAGAAACAACACTGAATGTACACTAATTCCCTCTCACACTCATTCACACACTGGAGCCCTTCTGGCACGGCTTCCCACACTTGCCAGGCTGCTGAAGGAGGGTAGGCGTCTAATTGCAACCAAACTGGACATGGCATATTATTCTGCTGAGAGAAGGCATGAATATCAACAACTTAAAAGATACTTAAGTCAAATTCCATGACTCCCTGCTTCTGAAATCAGATCGTGAGGCGTGGAAAGCATTAACGTAGTAAGGAGGAAGGGCACACCCACGTGGAAGCGCCTAACTGGCGACGCAGGCATGACTTTATTCTCATTTACTTACAAGCAAGGGAAAGCCCGTCGCAGCCGACACGCGAGTCCTTGCCTGGACCCTCCTCCCGCCTGGCGTGCCTGCCCCCACAGCTGTTCCAGGCTGTTCACCCTTCAGGGTGCAGCTCACAGAACGATGCACTGCAGTCAATAGTTTGTGAACGGTCCACTTCATTTTGGTATGCTAAATCACCGCCTGTGAACCTCAACTTTCTATGCGTAACTATTCTCATCAGGCAAATCTGGGCTTCCAAGTGAAAAAAGCAGCAAACGGATCCTCTATCAAATTCCCTGGACACCTTTACACTTATCTCTGTAGCCCCCAAACGGAGCAGTAACTGTGCAGCTGAGGTAGTAATAAATGTGCACTCAGTGGAACGCCTGGCCCTGCCAGTCCTCGAGGATCATCACCTCCTTCTTTCAAACTCATAGAACTCCTGTTGTCCCCAGGCAGACGGCACGCAGTTGGGGACACAGACAGGACCTTACGCTTCTGTGCTCTCCACACAACAACACAACGGCATACCTTCACCACATCAGATGTACTATTGGGAACATATTTTCCCTCTAAAGCAAACTTTTAGGACCTAGGAAACTACCTCTAATAATGAAAATATATAATTTTCAAAAAGGAGAAAGAACAAACAGTCATTGCTTTGCCCCAGTCTATTTCCTCCTTTTATAGTTTAAATTTCATATAGAATCTATAATCAATCTTTATAATACCATAGGAGGGGCTTCCCTGCTGGTCCAATGGTAAAGTCCGCCTGCCAGCGCAGGGGACGCAGGTTCGATCCCTGGTTGGGAACTAAGGTCCCACAGGCCGCAGAGCAACTAAGCTTGCGCACCACACTACTGAGCCCACGCTCCACAACTACTGAGCCTGCGCACCTCAACGAGAGAGCCCGCGTGCTGCAAACTACAGAGCCCACGTGCTCTGGAGCCCATGCACCACAACTAGAGAGAGAAAACTCGCACACTGCAACAAAGAGCCTGCGTACTGCAACTAAGACCCGTCACAGCCCCCCCGAAAAATAATAAATACATAAATAAAATTTTTAAAAAAGAATAATTATAATACCGTAGAAATAATGACAAAAATAGTGACCTAATATAAAATACAAATAAAAATTTCATTATCAAACCTTTCCTGCAATGCTTAATAATGTACCTGGCTAATTTAGTTAGAATTTCACAAAACAATTCATGCACCATGGATCTGGCCATCATATATTTGCCATATATGCCTTGTTTTTTGTTTTTTGTTTTTTTTTTTCAACAAGACTAGTCTTGCCTGAAAATTAGTTTAAATCACTTAATATACACCAAATTGTCATATCAGGAAATAACTAAAACTATTTTTGCTGAAACACATTTAAAAAATGTGATTCAAATTACTCTAAAGAAATTAGACAACTGGATAGAAAAATGTCAATTTGTTAACAATAATAAAATATTGCTTAATTATTTAAAAACTTTAAGTCTGGGAGGAAAGGCATGGGTTTCCACAGTTGAAAATCAAATCACAGCACATAGGACAAGAAAGCAGATATCCTGAAATAAGAAAAACCTATTTTATTACAAGAGGAAAGCACGTACCTCTCTTCTTTGTTTATTTGGTCACCAAATCCCACTGTATTCACGATGGTCAATTTCAATCGAACGTTACTTTCCTGGAGTTCGTATGTCTGTGCTTTAAGTCTAACATGTGGGTAAAAATGTGAGGATTCATGGTCTTCAAAATTCGTATTAAATAATGTGTCAATCAGCGTTGATTTTCCAATTCCAGTCTCCCCTGAAAGAAATGCAGGGACATCTTCACAGGTGCACAGGATGGATGAAGAAAAACAGAACAGTAAACTCTTACAATGGTTTCACGGATTCCAAATATTTCAAATACTTCAAAGGCTGAATTGCCCCTGAAATACATACATGCGAAGGCTGGTCCACTGAGTCACCAGCAGAGCATAAAAATGAATCACGTGTGCTAAGTTACTCAGAACTCTGAAGAAAGCACTGAAATGTTTAAAGAACAAACAAAAAGTTTAAAGCAGTACAGCTAAGAAAACCAAAACTGATAGAATTTAAATAACTGAAAAAAAATCTGTAATCATGATGTTAAGTTGCTAACGTGGGCACCATGCTGCTCATGACAAGAAGGAAGTGAGCACAGGGCAGGAAGGAAGAATCTAGGGGGGCTGGGCACTTACCCACACAGAGAATATTAAAGCAGAAGCCTTGCTGAATCGATCTGTTGACCAGCTGATCAGGCAGACTCTCAAAACCAACATGGCCAGACATGGCTAAAGAACGAGTATTTTCTTTTTTTTGCTGGAAGGAAACAAAAACAACGGCAACAATTTTTTAAAGTTTTACTAAAACAGGATATAGGCACATTAGAGATAAACATAATTTATCAGAAAAAAAATTAAAGGCTTTTTGATCATTATACCTCCCCCAAGATACAACTGGTTAAGTCTGTGAGAAACCTGTGTCCAGACCCTCAAAACACACATTTCTTATTATCTTCCTATGATGAGAGTCCAGCACTACTTATGACATAAAAATATTTGATTTCCCAAAACAGGAAAATACTCAAGTAAACTACGGCATAATCATTCACAAAATGAAGTGTGTAAAAGTCATGAAAGATGTTTTTGATAAATGTTTAAGAACTTAAATTCCCACATTAAAATGTCAAGTGAAAGAGGTACAGTGTGAAATTACAGATACAGTTCCAGTCCCCAGTAACGGCAGAGTAACTTATGTCACACCCACCTCCTTGCTAATAACAACTACAGTCAGTTCCTTCGGTCACTGAGACACACACATCTGCTAGCTTCTCCCGAGGGCAGACCCCGGTCACTGCCGCACAAGCAGACAGAGTGCAGGATGGAGGTGAGAGTCTCACTGGGGTCAGAAGCCAGTGGAGGCAAGGGCAGGCAGGTCAGCTGAAACCTCAAAGGGAAAATCCCAGAAAGGAGGGAGTCCAGCCTTTGCATACACACCCTCAAATCTTTGGCTGAGTGCTGAACTGCACACGTATAGGGGAAATGGGAACTGGAAGGAGCCAAACAGAGTTTCCAAGAGGGCCAGCCTGGGGAGCTTGAATTTAAAGTCTGTAAGTTACAGGGGCTCAGTAAACACACAAAACCCTAGATGGGCCTCACTTTAGGAGTGAGGATCACATCCCAGGAATCAGAAACCTCTCTGGTACTGAAGGCACAGCTGAAATAGACCTGCCATAACACAGATCAGTGTGAGTAGCCAGTGACTTAACTGCGTGCTAGATCAAAGGCCAACACTCCTCAGAAGACGACAGAGGCCAGCACCTCTACAGTGTAGCATCCACAGCATCTACTATACAACCAAAGCACTACATAGGAAGGAGCAAAAAAATGTGATTCATAGTCAAGGAGAAAAACAGTCAAAAAAACGAGATCCACAAACGAGCCAGATGTTGAACTAGCTGATAAGAACTTAAAAAGAACTCTGATAAATATGTTAAAGAAGAAAAATGTGCTCTTTTTCTACAGGAAAAAGAGATGCATATAATGGGTGACGTGACAGGGAATTATAAGAGAAACGTGAAACCGCTCGACAACAACGAAAGGCAACAAATGGAATTCCTAGAATGGAAAAATGCAACATCAGAAATCAAAAAGTTATTGAATAGTATTAACAGCAGATGAAACAATGGAAGGAAACTTTGTTCAATATCATTATCCATGCTAAATATCTATTTATCCAAGCTAAAAAATCTCTCATAGAAAAGATAAAACTATAACAGAGCCTCAAAACCTGGCACAATATCAAATGGTCTAACATACCTATAATCGGAATGCCGGGTGGGAAAGAAATGGGAGCCAGAGGAGGGAGGAAGGAAATGTCTAAGTAATGGTGACTGAAAACGTTCTAATTGTTTCGGCATGAACTCAGAGATCCAAGAATTCTAGCAAACTACAAACGAAAAAATCCAAAGGATCCCACAGCCAGGCACATCAGAGCAAACCATCTACATGTAAGGATGAAGAAAGCTTTACAAGCAACCAGGGGTGGGGAGGCATATTACAGACAAGTAAAACATAAGACGCGCACCAAAAGATGACAGAACAGCACCAGTAAAGCGCCAAAGAAGAAGTGACAGCCCAGAGTTCTGAATCCAATGAAAACACCCCTCACAGGTGAAGGCAAATGAAGACAGCTACATTTGCTAAATGTACAAATGACATTTACGAAATGTCACGACCAGAAATGCTACACGACAAGAAATGCTAAAAGTTCTCCAAGAGAAAGGAAAATGACAACAGACGGAAACTCAGATCTACAAAAAGGATGAAGACTGTCAGAAAGGTAAAAATATGGGTAAACGTTAAGAGAATTTTTTGCTTGTTTTAATTTCTTGAAAATATAGATTGACTGTTTAAAGCAGTAACAACAGTGTATTACAGGATTTATGATACATGGGGAAGCAGGATGCATGACTGTGACAGCACAAAAGATGGGAAGGGGAATGGAGTTACACTGTCATAAGGTTTCTACACTATACAGGAAGTGCTGCAACACTGAAGGCAGTGAGTGATAAGTTAAAGCCCACATCAAGTACTGTTTAAAAAAATAAAAGACCGAAGAGGGTTAGCTAGTAAGCAATCATAAAAATACTCCATTAATCCAAAAGGAGGCAGGAAAAGAAAAAAAAAATGAAAGAACAAATGGGACAAATGGAAAACACATGGCCACAAAGGTATGGACACCAAGGGGGGAAGTGGTGGTGGGATGAACTGGGAGGTTGGGATTGACATGTATACACTAATATGTATCAAATGGATAACTAATAATAACCTGCTGTATAAAAAAATAAAATACAATTCAAAAAAAAAACGTAAAAAAAAAAACACATGGCCAGTTGGTAGACTTAAAACAGCTGTGTCTATAATGAAACAGAAGTGGTCTAAGCCAGCTAGCTGTCCAACAGGACCTTCCATGACAATGCTGAGCTGCCAACAGGAGCCACCAGCCACGTGCAGACACTGAGCACCTGCGTGTAACGCATGCAACCAAGGAAGGAACTTTTAAATTTTATTTAATTTAAACTAATTTAAACTTAAATAGCCACGTGTGGCTAGTGGCCACCATACTAGACAATGTAGGTCTAAACTTTTCAATTAAAAGGAAATTGTCAGACTGGATAAAAGAGCAAGACCCAAATATATGCTGTCAATACAGTAACCGACACACTGATAGTAAAATTCATATGGGAAGGCAGAAGACTTAGAACAGCTAGATTGATTGTACAAAAGAACAAGCTGAAGGACTTACAGTACCTAATCTGAGGCTACAGTCACCAAGGAGTGTGGTATTGTGACAATCTATTATTTACCTATTTGTCTACTTAATCAAAATTAAAAACTTAGAGTCATCAAGGAATATGCAAGTCACAGACTGGGAGAAAACAGTATATATATGACAAAGCACTTGTATTCAGAATACATAAAGAATTTTGTAAGATTCAATAACAAGACAACCCATTTAAAAAAAAAATGGGTAAAACACTTGAACAGACACTTCACAAAAAAGATAACAAAATAGCCAATGAGCAAATGAAAGAGTGCTCAACATTATTAATAGTTATCAGGAAAATGTGAAGCACAACTACAATAAGATACCCCTGAAGAGCCACTAAAATGGCAAAAATTTAAAAGGCTGATAACATCAAGTGTTGGAGATGATGAACAAAAATGGGAATTCTGATAAGTTCGCTGCTGCAAATGCAAAATGGCACAGCCGCTCTGGAAGGCAGGCAGTGGTTTCTTATAAAGTTAAATATACACGTAACTGCACAGCCAGAAAACCCCGCTTGCCAGCACCCAAGATAAAGAGCACCCATCCACACAAGGACTGACGCACGGATGGTCGTAGCAGCTTTCCTCCAAACAGTCAGAAGTGGCAAGAAACAAGCAAAGGTCCAACAACTGGCAAATGGATAAACAAGTTGTAGTGAATCCACACGATGGAATCCTGAACAACTGACACATTCCACACGTGGAGAAATCTCAGATGCTAAGTATCTAAACAGTGATTTATTCACTGTGATTTGAGTTTCAAAAAGAAAAAATCTTTTCATATATTCTCATATATATATGAATATGGATGAAGATGTCTCAAAGGGTAGTGACAGACTATTGGGAGTGGACCTGGAGGTGTAGGTGAGAAAGACGAGCTTTTCACTGCATATGCTGGGAGAGTTCCCACGAGGACCCCAAGACTGCTGGCACCGGGTGTACCCACACCTTCTGGTTATTCAAACACTAATCTAGGTGCTGTGGTGAAGGGGTTTTACAGATGTCATTAAGGTCCCAAATCAGTTAACCTTAGAAAGGGAGATTATCCGGGGTGGACCCTTAAAAGGGACAGAGGATTTCCGAGTGGAAGGGATTTGAAGCATGAAGGGGCCTTGCCTTTCCAGTTCCCCTTGCTGTATGGGTCGCAAGGACCTACGAATGATCTCCAGAGGCTGGCAGCAACCGGCCAGCAAAGAACGGAACTCTGCCGACAACCTGGAAGAGTCGGGGGGGGGGGGGGGCGCTCCCAGCTGGGCACCAGCAGCCGACCTCCTGCACGACCTCCTGCACGTGAGGCCTGGGTGGAGACGCCAGGGAGGCATCCTGGCTCTCCCGACCCGCAGGCTGGGAGCTAATCAACAGCTGCTGTTTCAAGCAGCTCAGTCCGTGCCATTTGTTACGGAGCAACAGAAAACTAGTCCACGAACGAGTTGTGCCCTTCGAGTCCCTTTTACCAGGTAAGCCTGTTATCTCTGTGATTTAAAAAGAAGAGAGAATGAAGAAACACACTATGCTTCCCAGCTGGCCGTGAGAGCGTTCAAGAGGATTAGAACAGTACTTGTTAGAGTTTCTATCGGAGAAGCACAAAAGTTGAACTAAACGGCCTATAGAATCCCTCCTGGTTCTAAAGCACGTGATTTTAATGTCATGCAAATAAAAGAAGCTTTTCAAAAATGTGGGAGTGGTCAGCATCATTTAAGGAAGAAGAGGGGCTGGAGAAAATGAGGACTAAGCAGTGAGCACTCAGTGCATCAGTCACTAAACCACTGCAGTAGTTTCAGCAAAGCAACGTTGTTAGAAGGCAGATTAAGAGTAATTCAAAGTCTGCGAGGCGATAAAATAAAGATGGAACAGACTACAATCACCAGTGAGAGAGGAGAGATAAAATGATGGCAGCTCGGTGGCCAGCTCGGTGGTATCAGAACTGGGGGGACCTCAGCACGTGTGGGGAGGCAGAGGCTGCTGGAGCACGGAGCTAAAGGAAAGGGATCTCGTGACCCGTGCTCACGGTTACAGTTTTCTCTTTCAAAACACGGACAACTTGCCTCGTTCACCAAATTAAATTTACTCCCTCTTTTTAAATATAACTTGTAATACAAATTACCCAAACGCATCCTGTGCAGGCACTCAGAAGGCCCTCAGAAGCACTAAGGTCTGACCTCGCACTCAGGAAGGCTCTGACAGGGCCATCCTGTGGCGTCCCACCCTGTCATCACCAAGGTCTGCAAGGACGCCCGCTACAGCAGTGCCAGGTTCCCCCCGCCTGCCGTGGCAGACCTGGAACCTGCATCTGCTTAACGTCAGGCAGGGTAGAGACGCTGTGGACAGTCGACAGTGATGCAGTTCGTCACTGATTTTTAACTTGGATCAACATAACAGTTAATTCATATTCAAGGTAAGTACCAACAAAAGTCTGTCAGGTCTCTCAGTAGTTATTCTGAAACCACAGAGGCATCCAGAGTACCAGGTGGGTCTACTTAAAAGATATACTCACTTTCTCTTCATTGTCAAATACTTGTGGGGACATATGAGCTGTTTTTGTTGCCATGTGAGACTGAAAGAGCTGAAAAAGAAAACACAGATATTACTCCAAAAAAACCTATATCTAAGTAATGTACTTACATTAAAAAGGAATTCCAATATTGTCATTATCGCCAAGCTTTGACTTGTAATCTACACAAGTGACTCATGTTTAAAACTGTGGTTTTCTTGCTGGAAGGATATCTGCACAGGTAAGTAATATGTGATAGTCAACACATGATACACATTATTGCACTTACACCCACACACACAAAAATGTAAAAATTGTCACGTATAGAACCTCTACCACATGCCCGTCACCATGCCAGCTCACGGAGTACGTGCTCTTATTTGATCCTCAGGACAGATCTGAGCTACACACATTACCACGAGAAAATTAGGATTCTGAAAGGTTAAGTAACTCACCCTAAACCATACAAGCCAGTAAGCTGTAGGCACAGGTCTACTCTGACTGCAAAGCTGGTGTTCGTTCTACTGTACCAAGTGTAGACCAAGTACTCAGTCACCTGTATGCAGGGAGTGGGGAAGACAGTACCAGAGAAGCTGTGGGAATTTAATTTCTGAGCAACCGCCTAAAGGGCACTGCCGCCCTACTCTGGAGGGCAGTGCAAGACACGGAGGAAACGTGGCCTTTTTAAAAAGTAACAGGAACGTGGATGTAGTAAGAAAAAACGCAAACAGTGCCAATGAGAACACAGAGCAGAATAAGTACGTTCCCTTCCTCCCCTGACTCCCTGCAGCCTCCGCAGTGCTCTCCCCAGAGGCCACCTCGTGCGGGTAGAGGATGTGCGTGCTGGGAACGTGCAGTCTCTTTGGCTCACAGACATGGCACATAACCCATGCTCTGCAGCGGGTGTTTCCTTTCCACTTAATCTGTGGTGGGGGGACTTCCCTGGTGGCGCAGTGGTTAAGAATCCGCCAGCCAATGCAGGGGACACGGGTTCAAGCCCTGGTCCGGGAAGATCCCACATGTCGCAGAGCAGCTAAGCCCACGAGCCACAACTACTGAAGCCTGCGCTCTAGAGCCCGTGCTCCGCAACGAGAAGCCACTGCGATGAGAAGCCCGCGCACCACAACAAAGAGTAGCCCCCGCTTGCTGCAACTAGAGAAAGCCCACACGCAGCAACGAAGACCCAACGCAGCCAAAAATAATAAATAAAATAATAATTAAAAAAAAAAAAGGAATCCACCTGCCAATGCAGGAGACATGGGTTCGAGCCCTGGTCCGGGAAGATCCCACATGCCGCGGAGCACCTAAGCCTGTGCGCCACAACTACTGAGCCTGCGCTCTAGAGCCTGCGAGCCACAACTACTGAGCCCATGGGCCTAGAGCCCGTGCTCCGCAACAAGAGAAGCCACCACAATGAGAAGCCCACGCACCGCAACTAGAGAAAGTCTGCGCACAGCAATGAAGACCCAACGCAGCCAAAAATAAATAAATAAATCTGTGACTCTGTTTAAAAAATAAATAAATAAAAAATGAACACTCCCTCTTAAAAAAAAAAACCTCTCTGGTGCAGGCTGTTTCGGCAGAACGTGAGCTGCCTCACTCCCTCTACAGGACAGCGCTCTGTTCTGTAAACTACACAACATGAGGAGGCACTGTCTTTAACTACAGTGAACTACGCTGCAGTGAACAGCTTTGCCCACACAGGGGACGGGGACGGACCCTGCGGCAAGGGAGGGGCGTGTCTGGCGCCTCGAACCGCCCCTCCCCCCACCCTGGGCTGTGAACGCAACGCCACACAGACACACGGGGCACATCGGGACTGCGTTCTACGCAACGCTAACGACCCCCTTCCTCTGGTACTTTCTGGGTAATGTAAGCTTTTGAAGACTGGCCCTGGGACTTAACAGGACACGTAGCGAGTCCAAACCCTGAGCAGCCAACTGACTGCACTGTGGCGACAGGTGGCTCTGGCCAGTGGGAAGAGGCCCCGTATAAGAGCACAGCCGAGGCTCGGGATGAACACACAGGCACTGGCTGTGTTTTTACCATTTAAAAAGTGAAAAGCACGTAATGATACGAAGCCCACCAGAACTGGCCTAGTGTGGTTTTAACTGTACACACACCTCCCTGACTCCCCCCAGCCCCTGTTCTGAGCCAGCACAGAAGAGTGAGAGCACTGGGAAAAGAGAGCAGTGGTCACGGCCGCACGCACAAAGAGGAAAGACAACGACACTGCGCTGGGCCAAGAGACGGCCAAGCATCAGGCCAAGCATCAGGCGAGGCGGCATAAGGTGGGAAGACCCCTGAGCCCCGGAAGGGAGGCCGGATTTCTTATCTGGATAAAGTGAACCGTGAGGGAAAGTTTGCTGGAAACACAACGCTCATCGTCTCTGGCTGCGAAGTTACGAAGAGGCGAGAAGCCGAGCAGGGGCAGACGAGTTGCGGGCTGAGGCCTGGAGTGTCCGCCTGGGCTGGGACCTGCTGTCGGGACCCAGGTGCCCCCGAAGCTCCGGCTCAGGGCCCCGCGCAGGCCCGGAGGGAAAGCGAGCGGAGCCTCCGCGCAGCCATGCGCTGCCGTCGGGATGGGAGCGGGTGCCGCCACGTCTAACTGAACTTCATAAACTACAGAACTCTAATGAAAATTAATCTTTAAAAAACTACAGTAAGAAAGTAGTTTTGGGGTTTTAATATAATGGAGAGCATATCGAAATTTTTGTGAAATGCTGCTTAGGAAGCAGTTTCATTGATGTGTAAAATTTGCTTAGAAAAAATGAGATAGGGTTTGTACTCCTTTATGATTAAACTTTAAACTTTGACTAATAAAACCAAGGTTACACTTCTGTCATTTATGTAAGTTCATACCAAATATCCACTTTTGTTTATTCATTTCCTGTGTTTCTGAACACCTGCCAAAAAGCTTACTTTAAATCTCTGTGGATAAGTATTTTGATCGGGAAGTAAAAATGAGTCACATAAAAGTATTATAAATAGTTGTTTTTAGTATTTTCCACTGGTACTACCTGACTAGTCAAATTTCCGAAACACATTTTAGAATGAAAACAGTTTTTAATAAATTAACATTACTGAAGGTAAAATAACAAAGGGACAAGAGTTGACCCCGTCCCTCTAGTGGCAAACACTAAATTAAAAAAAAACTGGAAGTGGAATTCCAGTCTGCTCCACCACTGACTAGCTTCTTAGCAAATCCTATGCTGGGAACTGGGTCTTAGGAGGAAAAGACACGGCCCTTGATCTTAAGAACTTATCTCAGAGAAAACACAAGCTCATAATAGGCAATCAAATCTCATTCCAAGGCACCAGGGAAACTAACAAAATCACCATCTACATATGACGACAGTCAGTAGCTTTTATTCTAAATACAAGCATACATCATACATACACAAACACACATGTATTTAAATCTCTACACCTACATCCTAGAAAGAAAAACTTTATACAGTACTTTTAACTCCTGCCAAAGTCTAACACATTTTTTAAAAGTTGTAGTATATAACGAATCACAGAAAAAAATGCCAGAACATTTTGGGGAAGATCAGGTTCTCCACCTTCTTCAAAATATCAGTTTGGGGAGTATGGGCAACGCAACAGAGACTGCACACAATCTGTCCTGGAGTCCCTTGGAGACAGGTGGTAGGTGACCTTCTTCCTCCCGGTCAGTTATGGGGAAAATTCGGTGATTCACAACGGGACCCTAGATTTCCTGACAACTCTTCTGACTCGCCTGGAAACAGTCCTGTAATGCTTCATCACCTCTCTAGGTACAACAGTGAGCTTTGGAGGAACAGAATTATGACTTGGGTTACAATAGCTTCATTTTAACTTCACTTTCTCACAGTTTTTATCTTTGTAAAGCTAATCCAAGAAATAGAACCACAGTTTTCAAATTGTCCTCTGGTACTGCTTGGAGTTCTTTAGGCCAAAAAAAAAAAAAGTAAGAGAGAATGAAGAGCAGAGAGGTCAAAATAGTTATCTGGGCCTATTTTATGGGTTTCAAGAGATCCGCGTTCTTTGGCTTAAAACAATACTTTGAAAGAGTCCACAGATGCATTACTTAAATCATTTTATTAAATCTTCAGCTTAAGTAAACTTTAAAAATAAAGTTAATATACTCATCTAAAATTTTCCTAAAAACAAGTAGTAAAATTACCTTATTCAAATTATACAGAAGTTGATTCTGGAAGTGGATACTAATTACAACCAGGGAAAAAAAGAAACAATCCAATTGAATCAATAAGACTGGGCACTGTCACGAGAAGCAACATGCGGGCCTCCTGTCCCTCCAAGACAGTCTTGGTCGAGGGCAGCTTAGGGTAGGCCAAGTTCCATCAAAATATCACTTCAATTTTACCACCATCTCCAATAAACATAAAAGTTAAAGGGTAACTACAAAGTCTCATATGCAGCCTCAAAAGATCATCAAAATGGGAAAATTCTTGATAGTAATTCATATGAAAAAGAGTTAGGGATTTTAAGCTCAAAAAAAACCCTTACAGTAGCTGCTTCAGATACAAATGCAATCTTATTTTGAAACTACTTTCCCCCACTTAATTAGAAAAGGAGTATTTTATGTTTATTACAGGAAAAAACACCCTTTCTAATTGTGTCACTTTAATAACACTACCATGAACACTCCTCCGTGGCAGCCAAACGGTGTGCCCCGCAGATGTCCCTCCAACAAGAACTGCCCTCTGGCTACACAGGATGCAGTGAGCTGACGGCCTCCAGCAGCTGGGCCTGCAGGACTGGACCCCCACCACGCCTTCCCAGGAAGCCTAGCCGAGGCCTGAGCGCGGTGCGGTGTCAGGACCTGGGCTCTTCTGCCCCGCGCAGGCTGCCCTGGCAGGCACTGGGCTGGCCCCGACTCTGCCGGATCCGCACGGCCTCTGAGGGTCTCTCTGGGGATTCTGCTTCCTCCCCTTTCTCCTCCAGGGCGTTACCCTCCCCCACCCCTTGCCCCCCACCCAAGTCAATCTCTAACACTCCTGGCTCTTCCTTGAGGACCCCACACACACCTGTACAACCATTGATCACTGTGTACATCTATCTGATAAGTTTTCTCACAAGAAATCCCTAGAATGTAATTACTGGTCAGAGGTATGAACATATTGCCAAACTACTTACATTTCCAAAATCAGTATAAAAATAAAGTATCATTTCATTATATAGTCATCATCAATACAGGTGTTAACAATTTTTAAGTGTCAATCTGTTAGGCAAAAACTGAAATCTTAATTTGATTTCTGGTATTCTGAACATTTTTTTTCAGGTTACTGGCCTAAAAAGTACATAGTATATTTTCATTCATCACCAGTTCACGTTTTCCCATTTGCCTATTAGGGTATTCCTTTTTTGTTTCTTATTAACGAGAGCTGTTGGATGTAACTCCATGCTTGTCATGTGTATTACAAATGTCTTTTCTGGATTTGTCACTGATCTTCTCGGTTTCCATAGAGCTCAATCTATCAATCTTTTCTATTATGGGTTCTTCCTTAAATGTAAAGCTTAGAAAATCTTTCCACACTCCAAGTTTTTTAAAAACATGAATCTAAATTTTTTCCGAGTTCTCTTATGGCTTCATGTCTTATACAGAAGTTTTTAAGCCTTCTAAAAATTACTTTCTAGTTCTGTGTGAGGTACTTCTCCCCAATGTTGTTGGCCTATTGCAGCATCAGGGGACAGCAAAGCATATTCAAACATCTATAGTCTGTTTCATGGAGATGAATCTCCCAAGGGAAAAAGCAGGACCCATGAATGAACTAGAGAGGCTGACCTGACACAGCAAAGAGAAACTTCTGAAGGTCTCAAGCTGTCTAACAAGATGGGATGGGCTGCCCGGGAAGGATTCAGCTGCTGACCCGGGCAAACTGTGGCGCCAGTTCCTGCTCTGATCTTCTAAGATAGCTTTCAACTCAGAATGTATGACCTGTGAGCAAGCAATGAGGAAAAGTATGTGATGTGATGGAGAATGAAGGATGAGTCATGGGAAACTGCAAGTACAGACAAGGTGGATTAAGGAAAGACACAACACAACCACACCTAGTTGATACGGAAAGGCTTATTTAAATGAAAAGTAGATGGTTTGCATTCCAGGGAGAGGAAGTATGTCCCAGGCAGGCTAGGTGACAAGCCAATCAAAGTTGAGAAGTCAATTACTTAGGACAGGGGAAGGCAGAAGAACTCATTTAAAGGACTTAAAATTGCCAAGGAACATTTGGGGAAGAAAAGAATACTGAAGAATAAGTGGGAAGTCTATCAATATACATTGCTTTTCGTTTATTCCACAAATATACACAGTATTTACTAAAAGACCTACATTTTCAGGACCCCAGGCATTTGAGGCTCAAAGGTGAATAAGTCATATCTTTGCGGTTTGAATTTGAGCACAGGTAGGAGACATGCATACAACTATGGACAGGGCACAGGAGTGGCTCGTGGTGAAATGACCCCCACACGGTTAGAGCTGGCACTGCCAAGAAAAGGCTTGAGCTGAGCCTTGAGGGAGAAATAGGAATTTTCCTAGCAAAGGAGAAAAGGATGTAAAGGAGTAAGTGTGTGCAAAAGCATGAATGCACCCCTGGCGTGGCTGGAAGCTGCAGTAAGTGCAGTGTAACCCACGGCGGCTTCAGTTGAAGTGCGAGGAGGACAGCAGAAGGCAGCAGGGCGGGACAGTCCCTCAGCCTCCCAGTGAGGCCAGGAGCACCTCCACGCCTTTCAGACAAAGGTAAACGGATAGGCCGCAGTGCTTGGCAGGAAAGAAGATTTGAGTTTAAGGTTCCTACGGGCCCCCGGATCCCTCAAGGAGCTTCCACCTAATCACCGGACTCTTTAGTCAAGTGTATAATAAATCTAGGGTAATTTTTACAGGCTTATTAAAAACAAATACAGTGGTAGTTCCCATTTCTTTTAAAAAGTGTCCCCTGATTCCATAAGACTTGTACTCTTCCACATTGATACGAGCACTAAAAATCCAGCCCAACTCACTAAGCCAGTCAGGTTAACTTTTCAGACAGAGCATAGTTAATACTATAATAGTTAATACTATACTACTAGTAACAGTTTAGAAGTTATTACCCCATTTTTGTAAGTCAGAAAAAGATAAATCTTCAAAAGGAAGGATAAAGTTGCATATTCTAAGAGTCTATACTGAAATATTGGCAACGGAATATTTTTACGAAGATTAGAAGCAATAATTATGAAAATTAAGAGAAATTATATGTGATATTAACTGGCAAAAAAAGAATATAAGATTTTGTTGACACCATGGTTACAAGTAAAAATTATTTATACATATGAGCAAGCATGTATAGAGTCTGATTCTAAAGGGAGGAGAATAAATATTTCCTTTTCTTCTTGATATCCATTAATATTATCCCTTATGTGAATTTAACAAAGACTAATGTAGAAAAAAGAATATGTCTTCCTCAAATATCTATAAAAATGCATTTATTTAGCAGATATGAATTGAGTGCCTCCTATATTCCAGGAACTGTCCGAGGCCTTGGGGCTGAATAACTTAATAAAATAGAAGAAAAAAAATTAAGTCATTATGGAGCTTCCATTCCAGTTAGGGGAAGAAAGGCAAAAATCGAAGTGAAACACATGCTATGACGTGATAACAGAGAATAATAAATGCAGTAGAGAACAATAAGGCAGCAGAGGGGGATGGGGATAGGAAACGAGGAGGAGGCGTGGGGTCCCGGTCAGGGGCACCGTTCTGAACAGGGTGATTGCAGGGAAGACGGCAGTTCAGCGAATACCGGAAGGAGCACAGGGAGCAGAGCAGGTGAAGGGGCGCCTGGAGGAAGAGCATCCCTGGCAGAGGGAACGGACACCTGCAAAGATGTGGCAGCTGTGTGCGCTCTTGGGTCCCCGGAACAGCAAGCAGGCGAAGCAGCAGAGGGAGGGAGAGGCAGAGTGGTGCCGGACTTCACAGGGTTCCCATGGCGTACTGAAGAATTTGGCTTTGAAGGGCTTTTAGCATAAAGGGACGTGAGTTATCTTTGTAGTAAAAGATTCATTACAGCTACTGTGTTGAGAGGACACTGAAGGATGGCAAGGCAGAAGCAAGGAGACAGGTGCAAGGCTACTTCATTAACCCATGGCAGTCTGTTAGTGGTGGAAGAGGTGAGATGTGAGCACATTCTGGATCCACCTCGACAGCAGAGCCAATGGAACTTGCTGAAGGCTCAGTGTAGAATGTGGAGCGATGCGGAGAACAGTTCCAAAGTTCTGGGCTTGAACGACGGGGAGGAGGGAGCGTCCCTTCCTGGAACTGGGAAGACTGCAGAAGGAGGGGTTAGGGAAGGCGGCTCTCCTTGGAACTGGAGATGCCTGCTGGACACTCGAGTGAAGGTCCTGAGTAGGCAACAGGGTGCTCGAGTGGACAGAGCAGAGATACCCGGACTGGAGGTGACAATTCTGATGTCACCCATACACGGCAAGTCCTCAGCGCTGTGGGACGAGGTGAGTCACCCTGGGAGTGAAGGTGCTTAGAAAAGAGAGGGCTCCCAGAACTGAGCCCTGGGGGGACTCGGACTCTTCAAGTTTGGGGCACTGGGAGCAATCAGTCCAACTGACTGAGAAGGAACAGTCAAAGAGGGTGAAAGAAATCCGGAGAAGTATGGAGTCCTGGAAGAAAGCGTTGGAAGAGAACGAGTACCACTCCCATTCCTTGACTGACCGTGTGCGGCTGCTTTCAGGACACAGTGTACACAAAGACCACATGGCTCGCAAAGCCAAAAATGTTTACTGTTTGACCCGTTAAAGAAAATGTTTACCAACCCTCGACCTAGAAGGATGAGACGGTGAATGAACGAGGAACATGCGGTACAGTCTGTCGGCAGCATCAAGGCCTCTTGAGCCGAGTGGTCACGACACGAAGGAAGACCACTCAGCACGATGCTCCTCCATTGCATTCAGCTGTGAGGACGCAGGAGCGGAGTCCGGCACCGCTTGACTGCAGGCGGCGTGGGTTTGCCGGGGGAGAACGATGAAGCGAGAGAGGCGGCTGAGACGTGCCACGAAGGGACAAGAGGGCATGGAGGATGTGAGGGGAAGGGAAAGGCGGCGGGATGAGAGAACCGTGGGACCGGGAGCACCTGGTGGAGTGAACAGGAAGAGGGGAGGCGTGGTCAGACTGAGATCTCAGGGGTGCCCTTACGGATGACGACAAGGTCAAGGTGCTCCCCACTAGAAGGCGAGGCTAAAGGAGGGTGGCGAGCAGGACACTGAAGGAGAGGAGGCGGGAGGCTGAAATCGGCCGCGATCACACGGGTCACTCGCTAGAGATCCATCAGGCCCTGGGGCAGGAGGCGTTTCAGAGGTGGCTCAACAGAGGCGGTGAGCATACAGTATGCCAGCCCCGTGAGAGTCAAAGCCTGGAACTTTCCAGGATGAGAGCGAATGATGGGGAGTGGCGACCCCCTCCCCTCGGGGCTTTGTGCTGCCAGGTGTCCATGAGCCACAGGAAGCTTCCACACACAGCCCCCCGCCGCCGGTCCCCTCCGCCCTGCGTCCCCCACAGAGGCTCCTCCTCTCCAGTCAAGGAGCTTCTGTCTGAAGAAGGCAAAGATTTCCTAGCTACGATACCAAAAGCATGATCCACAAGAGAAAAATGATAAACTGAACCTAATAAAGTAAAAAACTTCTGCTGTTCAAAACACACTGTTAAGAGAATGAAAAAACAAGACACATACTTGGATAAAAGATTTGTAAATCATTTATCTCATGAAGAACTTATGTCAGAAATATCTATATATTTTTAAAAACCTGTACAACTCAAAAGACAATAACTCAATTTAAAAAAACGGGGAAAAAACTGGAACAGGTGCTTCACCAAAGATATAGGGATGGCAAATAAGCACATAAGAGGCTCAATATCCTTAGTCATTAGACAAATGTAAATTAAAACACAAGGTATCACTACATACCTATCAGAATGACTTTTAAAAAAAACTATCTGGCAAGGATGCAGAACCATCGTTAGTGGGAATGCAAATTTTGGCACAAACATTTTGAGAAACAGTTTGGCAGTTTCTAAGGTTAAAACACACTTACCGGGCTTCCCTGCTGGCGCAGTGGTTAAGAATCCGCCTGCCAATGCAGGGGACACGGGTTCGATCCCTGGTCCAGGAAGATCCCACATGCCACGGAGCAACTAAGCTTGTGCGCCACAACTACTGAGCCTGCACACCTAGAGCCTGCGCTCTGCAACAAGAGAATCCACCACAATGAGAAGCCCGCGCACCGCAATGAAGAGTAGCCCCTGCTCGCCGCAACTAGAGAAAGCCCACGCACAGCAACGAAGACCCAACGCAGCCAAAAAAAAACCAAAAACACACACTTATACTCAGCAATCCTACTCCTAGATATCAACCCCAGTACAATGAAAACTATTATTCAAATAAAAACCTGTATGTGAATGTATGTATGTAGTAACTTTATTAAAAACTGGAAACAGCGCAAATGTTCTTCAACTGGAAAATAGATGAACAAACTAAACTGTGGACCATCCACACAATAGAATAGCACTTGGCAATAGAGGGATATGAGCAACGTGATAGATGAATCTCATAGGCACTGCTCTTAGCTAAAGAAGCCAGCTCAAATGCTATGAGAATCCCATATGCATGACGCTCTGGCAAAGGCAAAGCAATAGGGGCAGAAAAGTGATCAGTGATAGACACTAGGAGGAGGACTGCAAAGAAGCACCAAGGAATGTGCGGTGGAGGATGCTGGAACAGTTCTCTATTTTTCATTGTGGCTCTGGTTACATGACTGTATGTATTCATCAGAACTCATGAAACTTTGTACTAAAAAAGTAAATTTCACTGTGCATGAATTATAGCTTAATAAAAAAGTTAATTCTTAAAGATATAACAAAATTTTTTTAAGTAAAAGTAAGTGATCAATACATGGGAAAGCAGTAGCTAACAAAAACAATATCTGAAGACAAACCAAATGATTTAGATGATACATGTATGATTATTTGTGAGAAGCAATAAAAAAGAAAATATTCAAATATGCAATGAGAATAAAATAGTCTCTCCAATTGTTCAAATTACAATTAAGTATTAGGTTCTTTTGGCTCTCAGAGTCATGTGGAAACTGGAAATTATAATTCTTTTCCACACAACAGAATCTCTGTTACTATATGACAAGCAGCCTATCTTTTCCCAAAACAGAGAGCCCCTAGAAATTGTCTCAATGACCGAGGTCACAAGAGAGAAGGGTTAACATGACATCAGTGTAAATGTATGGCTTAAGAAGGCTGCTGGGACTTCCCTCGTGGCGCAGTGGTTAAGAATCCGCCTGCCGGGCTTCCCTGGTGGCGCAGTGGTTGAGAGTCTGCCTGCCGGTGCAGGGGACACGGGTCCGAGCCCTGGTCCGGGAAGATCCCACATGCCGCGAAGCAACTAAGCCCGTGTGCCACAACTACTGAGCCTGCGCTCTAGAGCCTGCGAGCCACAACTGAGCCTGCGTGCCGCAACTACTGAAGCCCGTGCGCCTAGAGCCTGTGCTCCGCAACAAGAGAAGTCACTGCAATGAGAAGCCCGTGCACCGCAACTAGAGAAACCCCGCGCGCAGCAACGAAGACTCAATGCAACCAAAAATAAATAAATAAAAAATAAAAATAAATTTAAAAAAGAGGGCTGCTGGAGCTAACTGCTTATGGTGGCAAGAGATACAAAGGTCGGGAGCACTAAGCAACTGCCAAAGCCATGTGCCAGGGCCCGGGCCAAAGAGGCACCAGCACAGCAGGAGCAAAACAAGAGACCGTCTGTTAACAAATTTTGAGAGAGTTAACCCTCAACCCCCAAAACGGAGATAACAGTACTCGGCTCATGGAGTCGGGAGGAGAAATGTGATAATGCAAGTCAAGCACTTGCCCCAGTGAATGCATGTTAGCATGGGGAGCACTCAGTTACCCCAGTGGTGTCCCATACAAAAATATACCTTGAATACTTTAGTGTTTGCAAAGATCTTTAGAGATTACCAGACCACTAAAAAAGTAAAGATTCATCTAAAGAAGTTGAAAATAATGGTTAAAGTTTCCTTTAGTTTTTAAAAACTATGCATTAAATTTTAAAGCTATTTTTTTCATGATTGGCGAATACAATTGAAAGGCATCCCGTGATATTTTAAGATTGAGTATATACGCTGAGTCTGAGATGAAGAATCTTCTTCCTGCCTAAAATATTACTTCCCTGCTAATCCATGGCCATCTCTTCCTTTAATACTAAGCTCAATATTGAGTTTTGGCAAAAAGGCCTCACTCTTTATATAAATTTAAAGCTAGTACAAATCACCATCTCACATATAGGTTGTATTTTCCAAAAGTTCATTTTAGTAAGCTTTTTGGATCTAGAATACTGTTTCCATAGAAACAACATTACAGTTAAGGTCCTGAGTAGGTTCACAAATGCCTTATTTAACCCATAATGTACAGACGATTTACAGTCTTAGACTAAGTTTTCAAATCCAGCAGCAGACAAAGTACACCTGTTGCCCTATTCCTAGAAAAACTAACTCTAGATCATGCATTCTCAATGGGGGTATCCCCCCACCACTAAGGTGGTAGAAATTGGTTCTTGGGGGACCAAAAAAAAAAAAAATCAGTGGTTTGTGGACCTCCAAAGCTCAATCAACCCTATCTGAAAAAATTTATTCTTTAGTACTAAATTCCTCTCATTAGGGAAAACTTAATTAATTGGATCAATTAATTTAATAAGACTAATTAAATGTTATTAATGAACTAAATTTGATTTAACTTTCATTTTTCTCCAGAAAGGGCAATAATGAAAAATGGTAATTACTGCTCTAGACAAAGACTGAAACAGGCCACGTTTGCAGCATTTCCCACCTTCCTCCGCAGCCCTCTCCACACTGCCCTGCGCTCCAGTCTCTTCACCCAGGCTGGTCCTAAATCAACTGCCCACCTGTTTTCACTGCTAATCAAACTCCTTTCTCCGTTCCCGAGTTCTCACCAGGGGTTAGGAAAGTGACCTCTGACTAACTTTCCCTAAGCTAGTTATACTTTCACAAGAGGAGACTTGGTGGGGACAACTCAATGCCTTTGTTTCTGAAGCCCTGAGTCACTGCCCTGCAGACTGAGCACACTAGCTACCAATTTGCCGATGAGGACAATTTCCCACTTACACATACAGGACGGCCCCAGTTAACAACTCATCTTAAAACAAAGCTCCTTTATAACAAAGACATCTTTTAATGTTTGAAAATCATTCAAGCAATCCTGGCTTAATTAATAACGCAAAGTAATAGTCCAGTTAAAAAGTATACACTGAACTAAGCGAAAATAACACTGTGCACAACTACATCTGTCCATGAAAACACGAGTACGGACCACTCACAAAACATTTATGGTATCCATCAATATACTCTCTACCTAGCATTTCATTACTTATGGCCTTTTTCTACACATATCAATCACACTGTCTGATGAGAACAAAAGGACTCCTCACTGTCTCCATAAACATGGTCCGAATAGAGGGCAGGATAACCTTGATCCGGTTCTTCAGAGGAGAGTGAAAGGAGACCAGAGAAGATGTCCCACAGTTCTTGAACCTCATCTTTGGTAAGCCCTGTGGTTGTGTGACGCTAGGCTGCCTGAAACTGGCTTGGCGGGGCCGGGGACCCCATCACACCTGGCAAGAACCTGCAGGAACAGCCCGTCCTCCTGGTCCCTCCCCACACACACATCTCAAACAGAAACTGCCTCTTCTCCTTTCCCCCAACCGTAACCCCTTCTTATGCCTCACGATGCATATTTTATTTTTTCAGCATATGTCATAATTTTAATACTTACTTCAGTTGTTTTACTCAGGTCTGACATTCCAGAAAACAACCCTATTCCTCCTGTATAATTTCTACTTCTGGCAATAAGCATTTCTGAAACACATCCTTTGTGAACTAAATGATTACCACGCAGCCTCTACCAAACTGCCATATGCTTACATCTCCATCTGTCAGTTGTCTCAGGCCTAGATGTCAGAGTATTTAGGATTGTTTCAACAGGAAAAGATTCCGGATGGCCTTAAATGGAACACGGCTGAGAGGGTGTATCTTTATCCCTCTCCCCTAACAGAGGTTCCACAGCCTCAGCCCTGCATGTTCATATGGCACAGCTGCCACTTCCGCTTACTTGCGTCTCCAAGCATCTTCCCTTGTAACACAAAGAAATGGGACTGAAATTCTGACACCTAGGTTCATTTTCCTCTGCTTCATTTCTCCCAAAGGCTGCATTTCAAAAATCTGTCACATGCTCTGTTTGACTCTACCTTCCTTTTGTAGTCTCAATACCCGGTTCATTTTTTTAAATTTGCCCCAACAATTTAGTTATTCCATAATTTAAATTTTTCTAGTGTCAGAAAAAGCAGACTGAAAGAAATCTGAAAATTCTAGAATGTAGTCAATCATGGCTCCTGAGAGAATATGGTCACCATGTTTCTCGAAACAGATGCTCCAAACACATGGTCTAAAAGTATCCTGTCCTTGGAAAGACACTTGGCAGTGCTCCAGAAAACCCAGGGCTCAGAGCGTCCCTAAGCTGGTAAAAGTCTAACCACACACCTTCATTTGCCTCTGACAGGGAAAGCCTGCAGATAGCCAAAAGGGAGCCTGTACATCCCTGTGGCATTATTTAAATTAACCAAAACAAATGAGGAAAAAGAGGCCACCAAAACACAGTTCTGGACAACTTTAAGATTAGCACACAAAAGCTCACCTTTGCAATGACTAGTTCTGGAAGGAATCACATAGTGTAAGGAACTTTGAGTTCTATTGTATCTAAACTGCTTCAGCTAGATCCTCAATGAAGAAACCTCCGGACTTTTTGAGAAATACAAAGAAAGGAGTTAATTTCAAATAAGTGTAACTGCCAAATACAAAATTTCAAAGACAGGAAGAACACTCGAACAAAATATGCATATTTACTAAAAGTAATAATAAAAAATTGTAAGCATACTAAATCATGATTGGTTTTAAAGGTATATAAAATGGTAGTTTTTAATCTTGTGGTTTTGTCATTGAGACTGTGAGCTGCTTATTTCTGTGATCTTCAAATCAGTGGTAGACAAATTGTAAAAGGTGTTAAATAAAATTTTAAAATAAAGCATCATCTAAATCAAACTTCCTCCCAGATATGATCAAAAGAAAGTGTAAAAATTATTCTCATTGAAAAAGCCTTGAGAATCAGGTATTTTGTACCAGGAATACTTAAAATCTTAAGCAGAGAAAATTAATTTAGTATGGTTAAAAATAAAGGGCCAGGGACTTCCCTGGTGGTGCAGTGGTTAAGAATCCACTTGTCAATGCAGGGGCACGGGTTTGAGTCCTGGTCCGGGAAGATCCCACATGCCGCGGAGCAACTAAGCCCATGAGCCAGAACTACTGAGCCTGTGCTCTAGAGCCTGCGAGCCACAACTACTGAGCCCGCGCACCTACAGCCCGTGCTCCGCAAGAGAAGTCACCTCAATGAGAAGCCCATGCACTGCAACAAAGAGTAGCCCCTGCTTGCCGCAACTAGAGAAAGCCTGCGCGCAGCAACAAAGACCCAACACAGCCAAAAATAAATAAATAGATAGATAGATAGATAAAATAAAAAATAAAGGGCTAATAAATATTCTTGAGAAGAGTAAGTCTATTCTGTAGTAAACTATAAAAATTTAAAAGACTCTCTTCCTCCTTTCCCACACACCCAAATAAATAAATAAATAATCAATACAAACAGTTACAGTCTGGAACTGTGTTAGGATCAAAATCAGCCTGGAAAAACCTCAAAGGCTTGGAGGAAGGTGGAGCCTCGTTAGAACATAAATGCAGACTAAGAGCTCCTGGCTGCCTATAAGAATTTATAACTGATGTGTGTAACATTCAACAAGAATAAAATGATTCAAGGTGAACATACTTCCCATATAAAAAATATTCAACACCGGTCCTCAAAGATGTATAATCATGGCTATGGAGGATACAAAGAATATTACAGGTTGCTTTTCCTGAAGACAGATCATTTAACTGAGGAGGGGGGGTGCGAAATGCAAGGTTCACTAAAATTTAATTGATGTGAAAAGTTAAGTAACAATACAAAACATAAGTTAGGAGGTATTGCAAGGAAGCACATGACCAGTGGCAAACAAGCAGTACGACAGACTGCCACAGGTTAAAGTGCTCTGGGAAAGCTTCAGAGAAGATGGGACAGGAACTCGGTCTTTCATTATCTTATGATGATTACAGGACCTGGACCAGTGGGAAGGGATGTCTCTCCAAATCAGAAACACTGAGGCGGTAATTAACTCCAGGACATAAAAGAGAAGAATTAAAAGTCACAACTTCAAGGTAGAAAGTAAAACAAATGAAGGAAGCTTCTAAGATACAAAAATTATCCTCACTGAATGATAACTGAAAAAGAAACATAAGAGTTCCAAAGTATAGCATCTGAAACAGGAAATGACAGAGGCAGATTGAAATTGAAGAGATCTGGACACCATTTAAAAGCTTTGGTAAGGATAGTCTGAAGAAGCAGAAAATTATGAGTGTGTTTCTCAAGAGACAGGAAAAGGTAGTCAACGTCATGACAAGATCCACTATCAGAGTCAGCAATAAATAACTATACAGTCAAGATCTCTTGAATCATAAAACTTATGCAATTACTAATGGAGGACATGTGGAGACAGTGGCAGGCACAATATGGCCAAAAGCAGACCTCATCATCACTAGTGTGATTCCTTGAGCATGCACTAAACCTCCCTGAGTCTTTTTAATACAACCTTTGAAGGTCAGTTTCCATTTACAGTTATTACAAAATACTGGCTCTACTCCCTATGTTGTACAACATATCTTTGAGTCTTAATGTCCGCGTCTATGAAAAAAAAAGGTCTGAAAATCTGAAGAATTTCAAGTGAGATTTAACACAGAGCTCTTTAAAAACTAAAGGTAGAATGAAAATGAAAATACAACATACTAAAATCTGTGGAACACAGCTAAAGCCCTGCTGAGAGGGAAATTCATTAACACCATGTGCCTATATTAGAAAGGAGGAAAAGTCTCAAATCAGTGATCTAAGGTCTCCCCTCAAGAACTTAGAAAAAGAAGAGCAAAATAAACCAAAAGCAAGCAAAGGAAATAAAGATAAGATCAGTAATCAGTTTATTGAAAATACAAAGATAATACAGAAAAACCAATGAAACAAATAGTTCTTTGAAAAGATCAATGAAATTGACAAACTTCTAGCAAGACTGACAAAGAAAGGCAGAAGATGCAAATTACCAATATCAGGAATGAAACAGGGACTGTCACTACAGACTGAAGAAATCAAAAGGATTATAAGATAATATTATGAACAACTCTATACGCAGAAATCTGACAACTTGGAAGGAATGGATCACAAAACCACACACCATCACAACTGACCCAATGTGAAATAACATGAATAGCCAGATAACTATTAAGGAATTTAAATTTGTAAGTTTAAAAGTCCCTCTCCGTAAACTAATATATAGACTTAATGTAATATCTATCAAAATCCCAGCAAAATTCCTTGTAGGTAGACAAGACTATTCTAAAATTTATAATGAAAGGCAAAGAAACTAGAATAGCCAAAAAATTTTTTGAAATATAAGAGTAAAGTGAGAAGAATCAGTCGACTCTATTTCAAGACTTATTTATATAGCTACAGAAATCAAGACTGCATGCTAACAGAGACCCCAGAGAGAGATCCACACAAACACGCTCAACTGATTTTTGACAAAAGTGCAAAAGCAATTCAAGAGAGGATAGATAGCCTTTTCAACAAATGCTGGAGCATCCATAAGCCAAAAATGACCCTTGACCTAAGTCTTGTATCTTATACAAAAGTTAACTCAAAATGGGTCATAGGTTTAGATGTAAAACAAACTATAAAACTGTTAGGAAAAAAATAAGAGAAAACCTTTGTTATTCTGAGTTAGGCAATAGATTCTTAGACTTGACACAAAGGTATAATCCATATGACGAAAAACTGATAAAATGGATGTTATCGAAACTTTAAAATATGTTTGCTCTGCACAAGTTTCTTTAAGAGGATGAAAAAAAACCCACAAAAAATGAGAAAAAACATTTGCAAACCACATAGCAAGGACTGGTGTCTAGAATATATATTTTAAAAACCTCTAAAATCAGGAGTAAAAAAAAATCCAATTAGAAAATGGGCAAAAGAAATGAAGAGACATTTCACTGAAGAGAATATACAGATGGCAAACAAGCACATGAAAAGATGTTTAACATCACTAGCCATTAGAAAAATGCAAGTAAAAACCCCAATATATCATTACATACGTATCAGAAGGTCTAAATAAAAAAACAGGAGCACCAAGCGCTGGGGAGGATGTGGAGAAACTGATCTCGCATACATTGCTGATGGGAATGAAAAACGGTGCAGAAACTCTGGGAAACAGTTTGGCAGTTTCTTATGAAACTAAACATGCAACTGTCATGTGAATCAGAGAACTGACGACTTACATCTTCCTCATGTAACATTACTAAAGCAGCTTTATTCATAACAGCCCAACACTGGAAACAACCTAGGTGTCCTTCAAACAAAGTGTGGTATATCCACCCCCTGGAGTACTACTCAGCAATTAAAAGGAACAAACTAATGATACTTGCGACACCTGAATGAACCTCCAGAAGACGCTGCTGAATGAAAAATACCCAATCCCCACAGGTTACACACTGGGCGATCCCATTATATAACAGTCTCGAAATGACAAACTCATAGAAATCACAGACTGCAGTAGTTGCTAGGGGCTAAGGAGGAGGTGGAGTGGAACGGAAGCGGCTGTGGCTACAAAAGGGCAGCGAAGGGCCCTGGGGCGAAGGAGAGCTCTGTCCTCACACAGCAGTGTCAGTGTCCTGGGTGTGCTCTTCACTGTGGTTGGCAGCGTGTTATTATTAAGGAAGACTGGGTAGAGGGTGCTGGGGAATTCTGTTACTTCTCACAGTTGCACAAGAATTTACAATTATCTCAAAAACTTTAATTAAAGGTAAACTTATTGCAAAATAAGCACAGCAACTGACAAGAAATCCACCATCAATTAAATGATTAAACTCTCTCCAGCCCAAGTTTAATTCTGAAGACTGAACTTCACTCTGAACCAAAGAGTTTAAAACACATTTTCCTCACCCACACGTGCACACAAACACAGCAACGGTAACAAGGCAGTCCAGACAGGAAAGCTGAGACCTCCCTAACGACAGGACACAGAGGAAAGAGACCTGGGCTGAATCAGGACAAAAACCCTTCTCCAGGCTCTATCAAACTGGCTGTGTGACTTGGGAACATCACCCAACCCCTCAGGTCCCCACAAGCTAAACTTTTAATCTGGGAGACTGCTTAGACCAGCACTTTTCAAACTTTTTGGTCTCAGGCCCCCGAAGAGCTTTTGTTTACAAGGATTACGACCACTGATATTTATAGTATCAGAAATTAAAACAAAATTTTCAAAAGGCAAGTGGTCCTTCCACAATGTATAGCGTCTGGAAAACTCCACGGCACTCACAAGAGAATGAGAGTGAAAAGGGCAAGGAACAGCTTGGAATGGCCGAGGACACAACTGTGACCATCCCACGGCTTACTCTGAAATGAGATCAGTGCATAAAAGGGACTTGAAAGGTACAGAACACCGAACAAATCAGCCACATCAGTTCTTTTAACGGAAAAGGGCGCCAAGGCGGGAGAAAAAGGATCCAATCCCAAGGAGGTCGATACTGGGTAAAATGGGGGGCTTCTGAAGGCCTGGGAGGCCGAGTCCAGTGGGCCAGCCCGCCACCGGCCCGCTCTCGCGCGTTCGGGACCGTTACAGAAACCGCCCCCGCTTCAGACTCAACTTCGGGGAAGACGGGAAGCCCCGCGAAGCCTCGGCCGCCGGGAGGGGCCGTGGCAGGAGGGCGGGGGTCCCGGGGAGGGGGGCGGGGGATCGTGGACTCACCAGGTGCCGCGCCACCTCGGAAGACATGGTCCGGGCGGGGCTGGGCGGGCGGAGGGCCAGCGAGGCGGCTGCAGCCGGCCGAGTGGCGCGTCCGGCGGCGGAGGGGCGCTGGGGGCGGGACGGGACGGGGCGGGGCGGCGCGGGCGGGAGGGAGAAAGGGAGGAGCGGCGGTGGGGGGTCCGGCGGCCTCAGTGACGTGGAGGGCCGGGCGGGATGGCGCGAGGCGGGGTCCGGTCGGGAAGGGAGGGGAGCTGAGGGGAGGGGTCCCGCGGCCTCAGTGACGTGGGGGGCCGGGCGGGATGGCGCGGGGGGCAGGGGTCCAAGAGGGAGGGGAGGGGAGATGAGAGGAGGGGTCCAGTGGCCTCAGTGAGCTAGGGGGCGGGGCGGGCCGCGCGTCTCCACCGCGCCCAGATGCCGCGCGCGCGAAGCGGGCCTGTCACAGGAGTGCCCAGACCTTTTAGAGAACGACCAGTTAGTGCCGGGGAGAGAATGGAGCACACTCGGGACACGAGGAGAAAGACACGCGGAAAAGCAGCCGCGGCTTTTCTGACAGCCGGGGCGGGGCTGGAGCACAGATTGCGGCCTGAGCGGGCGCCGGAAGTGGGCGGGGTCGGGGCGTGTCCCCTGGCAGGAGCGGCCATTGCGGACCGCTCACGGTCCGGAAGTGGGTGGAGCCAGGGCGGGTTCTCCGGGGAGAGCACTGATTGCGGCCTGCGCGGGGACCGAAAGGGGGCGGTGCGGAGAGGAGCGGGGCCAGCGGGAGCGGTGAGGCGGCCAGTGCGAAGGCCGGAAGTGGGCGTGTCCGCCCGGCGGGGGCGTGTCCGCGGGTGCGGCCGGGGGGCGGTGGGGGCTACTCAGGCCGCTGCGGCGCGCGAGGAGCCTGAGGAGAGGTTGGCCGCGTCGGTCCGGAGCCGGCCAGGTGCGCGGCCGCGCATGGAGGGTCCAGTGGAGTGCGGGGCCCGGGACCAGGCCGAGCTGGAGCAGCCCGTCGGGGGCGCCCTGGGCGGTACGCCCGAGCAGCGCGCCCGCTGCCGCCTCAGGGAGCCGGGGCACTCGGCGGCAGACCCCGCCGACCCCTCCGACCCCGCGGACGGCGCCCCGAGCGCGCCCCCGGGGAGGCGGCCCCGCGGCGGCCCCGCGGAAGAGGGCGCGCGGCCCGAGGTGCCTGGCGATGCGCCGCGGCCCGGCCGCCCCGCGCCCCGGGACGCGGCGGGGGGCTCCCCGCAGCTGCGGCGCGGCCCCGGGGGCGCGGACGGCGCGGCGGCAGAGGAGGAGGGCGCGGGCGCGCTGACGCTGGACCCGCTGGAGCACGCGTGGATGCTGTCGGCCGCCGACGGCCGCTGGGACAGCCTAGAGGGGCTGCTGGCCTGCGAGCCCGGCCTGCTGGCCAAGCGCGACTTCATCACCGGCTTCACCTGCCTGCACTGGGCGGCCAAGCACGGCCGGCAGGAGCTGCTGGCACTGCTGGTGCGCTTCGCGGGCCAGCACCGGCTGCCGGTGAACATCAACGCGCGCACAAGCGGCGGCTACACCGCGCTGCACCTGGCGGCCATGCACGGGCACGTGGAGGTGGTGAAGCTGCTGGTCGGGGCCTACGACGCGGACGTGGACGTGCGCGACTACAGCGGCAAGAAGCCCTCGCAGTACCTGAGCCCGAGCACCGCCGAGGAGATCCGGACCCTGGTGGGCGCTCTGGACGAGGACGAAGCCGAGAGCGCGGCGGGCAGCGGGGGAGGGCGCTGGAGGCTCTCGAGGGTGCTGCCCTCGACCCTCATCTCCGGCAGGCTCTCGCACGCTCTGGAGGACGGCGGGGACCACCACCACCATCACCATCACCATCACCATCACCTGGCCGAGGGATTGGCTGCGGGCAAAGCGAAGGAGCCGGGTCGCAAAGCCTCGGGCAGCTCTAGTGGGCGGATGAAACCCAGACTCAACAAAATCCGCTTCCGAACCCAGATCATCCACACCACACCCTCTTTCAGAGACCCGGAGCAGCCCCTGGAGGAGGGGGAGGACGAAGAGGAGGACCGGTCTTTTAAAGGCCACTCATCCTCATTCAAATTGAGACCCAAGTCCAATGTATTCGGGTAAAAATGATTTCTTTTAGAACGTTCTAAGACTTGTTTGTCGTCTTAGGAATAGGGTACTAGGTGTAGACAAGGAAGTGAGACCAGAAAAGACTTAAGCTAAATGCTGCATTCTTACTTCGGGGGGTTGGAAAGGATGGGGAGGAATTCTCCTTAGCAGTATGGCTGCAGTGGATTTCCAAGCGATTCCTCAAACCTTGACCTAGGCCTCTTTTCTCCCTGCCACCCTTCTGCGCTGGAGTCCCTGTTTCTAGGGACTGAAAGTGTATCTAAATCAGGTGCTGAGTTGATGATTGAGGGTCCCTTTGATTGAAACATTGCCGGATACCATGCAGAGTAAGGAGCATTGCACATTCGTATCTGTTTTTAATAGTGGCGACTCTTCCAAGAGCAACAGGAAATGCAAATTGTAATGAAGCTGGTAGTGTTTGTGTGAACAAACCGACATACTACCCTGTGTTTTTACTAATTGCATTTGTTTTTTAAGATGCTACTGAAGGTCAGGTCAGAGTTGAAATGCACAAATACTAATTAGAGAATAATGTGAATACAATTGGGAATCTCTTGGTACCCTACTTGTAAGTAGTGTTCACCTCTTTTCAAAAGCAATTTCAGCTTTGGTCACTGAACTAAAGAAATAGGCAGCATTCACTTTTGAGTTAATCTGTTGTGTGGTTTCCTCTTAATTATCTCTAATACCACTGCACTTAGTATTAAGGTACATTATTAATAACTACACAAATTTTTATTTAAAGAAAACACTTTTAACAACCTATGGTACTTTTAAGTAAATATTGCCTCTGGTTCTGATTCTCACTAACTTGTTTTGCTTTTCCAAAAGTCTGAATTTGTCGGAGTTTTTATTCTGGGGGTCATTTAACCGTTGGTTCTACTTGGCATGACCCTATTTGGCAGTGCTTAGAGTTGAATTGCCTACAGAAACTATTTCTGGTTTAGATTATTAACAAAAATTGACATAAATGTTAGTGAACTGATGCTTCTGTGAAGTAATTATTAAATGAACTTAATGATTCTCACATAAGGTACACTTTTTATTTTACTAATGAAATACATTCATAGTCTCAATACTTTGTAGCAATGTTTTACAAATGTTTAAATTACTCAATCTTTTCAATTTTCCAGTGTTTCCTTGAATCTATTAGAGACATGGAGTGAAGTTATTGGAAAGCTGGCTAGTAAATCTACCCAGTTAAAAATAGCACTTTATAAAAGGGAAAAGAAAATAGATGGGACTATTTCTATATTTAAATGCTGCTGGCTATTGAATCCCTTCACATATAAGTGAAAAAATATCGGTCATTAAAATTAAAGACTTGTTTAACTGTGGTTCTTAACTATATTTCGTTCAGATATGTTAGGGTGAGTGTCTTTATAATTATTGTTCAGTTTAACTCACAGGCATATTAAATTCACTTGTAACAAGATTCAAAACGACTTGTGGGAGACTAATTCCAAAACGTCCTTCTCCCTTGGTCTTTTTGGTCTCATAGTTGCTGAAATATAAGTATTGCAGCCTGTAGTGATGACAGAGTGAGTTAACAGATTGCAGAGTGAATGAACCAATACATGAATTGCACAGAACTGCAGTGTTTAGAGAGTTCTTAGATCTTTAATTTCCAAAGTTGTAGAAATTTGTAACAAGTTGGTCACACCTCTCTAGACAGCAATTGATTTCGTTTAAAGACTAACGAAAAACATTCACATAAAATATATAAACTATTGTCCATTTGTGTGCCTTTACTTTTGTTTTAGGATTATGGAAGTGGGATATGTACATTTGAGAAGCACTTTTATCCATACATGTGGGTGAAAATCTAATTTTGTATAAATCAAAATTAGGTTCCTTGAAGGTGAAAAGCAGTCATTTGTTCCGGATGATACACACATTGCCTGTATCTAGTGCGGGGTAAGTTGTAACTTCTCACTGAATCTTCGGTTTCAAGGACGTGTGAAGCCAAAGTGAACCATAAAAACACTGCGGAACCACCTCCCCGTTCCACTGAACAGTCAGTGTTAATCTCTCAAATGTGTATGTTAGTGCCTAATTGCACAGAATCTATAATTTGCTAGATCTTTAGGGATTGAGTCAATACTTAACATGCTTTTCACATTAAAGAATTCAACTTTTCAGATAAAATATACTTTAAAATTTCAAAAATCATTCCTGGGGGAACTTCTAGCATTCCTTGTCATGATGTACTTGTGTGCAGTAAGTGCAGCATTTTCAGCTGCTTAACTCTGTTCCTCTTATTTTTTCAATTTCTAAATTGAGATTATAAAAAGCAAGTGATTTGTGTAATTTGATGTTTGTGGAGTTGTGCCTACCATTAATGGAAATATGCACGCCAGTTACTCAGAGGTCGTTGATGTGAAACTGTGGTTAGAAAATCCAGGTGTGTCGGTGTGTTTCTTACAGGTGCACTGGACACTAGTGAATTTGTCACAGCTCTCTTCACTTTTATGGTGTATAAAGTGCAGCTAGCATATAAAACTTGAAAATATGTCACTAGTCTATTCATGCCTGAAATCTTGGAGTCCAGGATGCCTTGTCTCTTACTTTTCAAATAAATGAAACTTTGGGAGTTTAGAATGTAAAACTTGTAAAGTTTGTTTTGTCAAAATAAAACGTTCACACTAGATTTTTCCTCTAAATTGTCTAAATCACTATAGTCCTTTATATTTTTACCTGTCTGGGGTTTTACATTTCGCACAATGCTTTTTGAAGTTTGCATCTATTTGATCCTTTTTCTATCCCTTAAATCACTGGCCGTGTATCCTTAATTTACAGATAAGGGAATGAAGGTTGATGCTGTTCAGGGTCACAAAGTCAATGGCAGTAAGATCTCAAGACTTGGTGCTTTTCCACAACATTATCTTTTCTGCACTTTGAATTGCCAAATTTTGGCAAAGGTGCTGCAGTTGGGCACCAGCGGTGGAGGAATCAGCTTGGGGAGAGGGTAGTAACTCTACCACTACCTTAAAAAAAAAAATTGCAAATGAAGGGACCAACAAGGGATTAATCTCCAAAATGTGCAAACAACTCATAGAGCTCAATATCAAAAAAAAAAAAACCAATCAAAAAATAGGTGGAAGATCTAAATAGACATTTCTCCAAAGAAGACATACAGTTGGCCAAAAAGCATATGAAAAGATGCTCAACATCACGAATTATTAGAGAAATGCAAATCAAAACTACAATGAGGTATCACCTCACACCAGGAAGAATGGCCATCATCAAAAAATCTACAAACAAATAAATGCTGGAGAGGGTGTGGAGGAAAGGGAACCCTCTTACACTGTTGGTGGGAAGGTAAATTGGTGCAGCCACTATGGAGAACAGTATGGAGGTTCCTTAAAAAACTAAAATAGAATTACCATATGACCCAGCAATCCCACTCCTGGGCATATATCTGGAGAAAAGTGTAATTTGAAAAGATACATGCACCCCAATGTTCATTACAGCACTATTTACAATAGCCAGGACATGGAGGCAACCAAAATGTCCATCAACAGAGGAATGGTTAAAGAAGATGTGGTACATACATACAATGGAATATTACTCAGCCATAAAAAAAAGAATGAAATAATGCCACTTGCAACAACATAGATGGACCTAGAGATTGTCATACTGAGTGAAGTAAGTCAGATAGAGAAAGACATATATCATATGGTATCCCTTGTATGTGGAATCTAAAAAGAGGGGTACAAATGAACTTATTTACAAAACAGAAATAGAGTCACAGATGTAGAAAACAAACATGGTTACCAAGGGGGAAAGGGGGGGGATAAATTGGGAGATTGGAATTGACATATACACACTACTATATATAAAATAGATAACTAATAAGAACCTACTGTATAGCACAGGGAACTCTATTCAGTACTCTGTAATGACCTGTATGGGAAAAGAATCTAAAAAGAACGGATGTATATACGAGTGTAACTGATTCACTTTGCTGTAAAGCAGAAACTAACACAACATTGTAAATCAACTATACTCCAATCAAAATTAATTTAAAAAAATTTTAAAAACCCATGGCTCAAGCACACACCAGCTACCAGAAACCCTCCCTTCCCAGACTGGAGCTTAAGGAAGATGGGAATGACTTTTTCCATTTTCTTTAATATCCATCAAGCATTGGACATTAATGAATTTATTTCCTCATCAAGGTTGCCTTTGATCTTTGTTTTAACCAAGTTCAGCAGGTGGCAGAGGGACTTGTGAATCTTTGCTGTAACTGTCCGCCATTGGTCCCTCTCAGGAAGATCCTGCTATGATTGCTGCTGGGGCTTTTTGTTGTTGCTGTTAATTTATGACAGCTTATAAAACAAAATAAGTCTAGTTTCTGCTTCTAGAATGACTTCTTTCCTTAGAAGTACGTATCTTAAAAGGATTCACTGAGGAGTCCCCATGAAGATATCTTTGTGATTTTTCCTAGTGAAAGAGTATTTTTTGTTTTGCTAAATACATGGTATTATTTAGAGTTTCTTGTAAATCAATCCTAAAAGTACTTGGGAATTTGCTGCAAACCAGTGTTCCTTCAATGATGAGTCCAATAGTTACTATTAGAGGGCTGGGAGGTGACCCTTCGTGAACCTGTTTTTCAAGATATAGCAGCAGAGTTGTTTGCAACACTATCAGATTTTTTTTTTCTGAAGAATACTGCTTTCATGTTACCAAACTTTTTTCTCCTCAATCTTCTCTTCAAAGGTCAGTTTTGTCTCAGGAAGTGACTTCCCCATTCAGCTGATAAAGTGTCTGCTTTTCCATATTTATTGGGGAATGAATGACAAGTGTCCCCACAGGCACAATGCCTGGCATGTCGAAGGTACACAATAAGTGTTTTGTTTTAATGGAAAACTCTAAGGAAATTTTTCATAATGTTGCATCACATGGATAATGTCAACAATATGCCTTCATTCCAACTGAATAAAGGTAAGAATTTTTCCTACAATGTGGCTCTACTGCCAGCCAACCCCTGCATCTGCAGCCTAGCCCAAGGAACAATCTATTCCAATCCTGGAGGTAAAATCGGCTTTATTAGGATTTTACTTTGTAAGCAATTTAAGAGATTTTCAACAGTAAATTTGATTATAAGAAGTTTTACCTTACAAGTTTATTCAAGTACATAATCCCTAGGAGAATCTGCTTTAACTGGCTTTAAATATTCTAAGTATTATCATGCATACAAATGACTACTTATTCTGTGAAACCATAAAAAGCAAGAGAATAGGGAGATGAAGTTTATTTCAGCTTAGAGAACTTTCTAATAATCATTTTAAACATGCCATGGACTGTCGCATAAGGTAGAACACTCAGCCTTTGGAAATATTTGGTCAGGGGTTACATGAGGACGTGAAAAGCTAAAACAGATCATTTTAAAGCACCCCTGTGACTGATGCGGTATTGAGAAACACTGCTCTAGGCCTTCCACTCTGACCAAAGTTTCAGCCCAAATTTGGCTGACTTAGAATGAAGTTTAATAGTAAAGTAGGATCGTAAAAGTTTTTTGTTTTTTTTTTTAAACCAAACTTTACGCTGCTCTGATCAAAGAACCTGGAAGTGCCTGTTAGAATATTCTTCCGGGTCTGTAAGAAACTTTGAGCTAAATACTCTAGAAAGCTAATTGAGAATCCTTGAGATTTGTCCAGAAGTTTCCAATATTGATGAATGTGATCTTCAAGTTTTGTCTTCATCCATTCGGGCTGCTGAAACAGAATCCCATAAACTAGGTGGCTTGTAAACAACAGTTACGAGTTGAGTTTGTTTTTCACAGTTATGGAAGCCGGGAGCGCAAGATCAAGGCCCCGGCAAATCTGGTGTCCAGTGAGGGCCCGCTTCCTGGTTCACAGAAGGCTGGCTCTTCCCTGTGTCCTCCCGCTGTCACGTCAGAGGGTCTCTGGTAAGGGCACTAATCCCGTCATTAGATGAAGCCCTCCAAAAGGCCCCACTTCCTCACACCGTCAGCTTGGGGTTTGGGTTTCAGCACGAATTCTGGGGGACACAAACCTTCAGTCCATGACATCTTGCATTCACCAGGCAGTTACTTGGTTGCAGTCAGCAGTTCCACGCCCTGCTGCAGCCTGAGTCGGCACCGAGGGGATTGAAAGCTGGCCGAGGGTGCTCTTCGGCTGTAAACACCGTCAGTTCTCCCAGGAGGCAGGCTGTGTACGCCAGGCAAGGTTTTAAGCACTTTATGAAAAGTAAGCTGTTTAATTCTCCCACCTCCCCCCGCCCCAACTCTAGCATCTCCGTTTCGTTGATGAGGAGTCCGTGGCAGAAACTGGCTGCTTGCCCAAGTTCACAAAGCGAGTTGGCAGCAGAGCCTGGCCTTGAACTCAGGCAGCTGGGCGCCAGGCCACGCGGGGACCACGAGCTGTGCCACTTCTCTGGGAGCACAGAAGGCAGGGCTACCACCCTGTGATGCAGAGAGCGCACTGTCCCTGTGGAAGAAGAGACCAGACAAACCGCAGACAAGCACTAATGGGCGAGACAGATTGGACTTGCACACTTAATATTGTTTCCGCACAGGAAAAGAATAGAACTGGACTTTTGGGTGTTTGGTCCTTTCCATCTCACCTAGGGTAAAATTCATCTGCGGTGGGAAAGAACATCTCCTTAGCTCCCAGCGGTGGAGTTGCCAAAATGTGCAGGGTGTGGTTATGTTTCTCTCCTTCCTCTCCCCCAACCTCCACCGACTTGTCTGAGCACTTGAGCTCTAGTGGAAGGGCCCATTCTGCATAATCCTGGGATTATAGGTGGACCTGGAGGAGAACCACCAACACGGCAACCACTTTCCTTACCATAAATTTCTAAATTTGTAACCCACTAATTCCAAATTTTGGAATAAGCAGACGCTTGCCTTTGCTCTACTACAAAGGGTGATGGTTGAAGATGGTTGAATGTCTTTAAGAACATAATTTTTTTTTTGAAGGTAATTTTCTCTTTTTTTTTTATATAGATTTAATTAATTAAGTTTTTTGGCTGCCTTGGGTCTTTGTTGCTGCACGCTGGCAGCAAGCTGGGGCTACTCTGCCTTGCTGTGCGCAGGCTTCTTAGTGCGGTGGCTTCTCTTGTTGCAGAGCACGGGCTCTAGAGCGCAGGCTTCAGTACCTGTGGCCCACGGGCTTAGTTGCTCCGCGGCCTGTGGGATCTTCCCGGACCAGGGCTCGCACCGGTGTCCCCTGCGTTGGCAAGCGGATTCTTAACCACTGTGCCACCAGGGAAGTCCCAAGAACAGAATCTTTAAGGATATCTCCTCATTGGTTGCAAACTACTCTTCAAAAATGAGTTGCTACAACTTTGATACCCAATTAACTATGCATGAACTTCAAATGAATAAAAATGCCTTGCTTTAATTTATTTACTATTTTTATATTTTAAAAAATGTATACTCATGGACAGTTAGAAGAAGAAAGGGCGAAAAGTAAAGACTCATTTCTCCGCCATTTCCATCCCCGCGTAACTCCTGCTAACGGTTCCTTCTATACTTTTGGGTATTGGACTTTTCTTTAATTCAGGCTGGCCTGTCTCCCTGATTTAAAATGATTTACCCAGTTTTTGCTGGGTTATACGGAAAGCAGACGTTGAAGAAGTGAGAAAAAGCTGCTATTGAGCTTCCTGCCCCGGGGCGCCCTTGCAGCGGGAGGCGTGCGCACGCCCCGCCCCAGGGCTTCCGCCGCCGCCGCCGCCCGCGCGCCGGCTTCCGGCCTCCGGCCTCGCTTCCGGCCCCTCGCCGCCCACAGCAGGCCCTGTCCAGGCCCGGCAGCCTTCTCCGAGCTGCGCAGGCAGCGGGCTCGCTTCCTGCCGCTGCCCCCTCCCTGCCTCCCAACCCTGACCACTTGACAGTTTGCTGCTGCGCGCCCCCGGCTCCCGGGGCCCTGCTTTTCTGGCCCCTGTCTGTTCCCAAGAGCACATGGCTTCGTCTCGCCCCGCCATCCTGAACGTGCTTCCTCTCAGCAGCTGTTTGAAGACTGAGGAATGAACGGCTCTTCTGGCCACCTGGCCCTCCCGCCGTCTATACTTTGCCCACAACTTTGGGATCTTCAAGAAGGGGATGCATCTGGAGCTGCTTTTCCTCAGACCTGTGCTGCGTGGCGCTGGTGGAGAGCTGCTAGGAGGTGAGTCCGGGGTCTGTGTGAGGCCATGTTGTCCATTTAAAAGCCATCCCACCCTGGTTATCTTCCCCAGGGCCTTGCCCAATGCCTGTTCCTGGGAAAGTTCCTTCCAGGAGAGGTAACGCGTTAAACCTTAATCGCCACTAGAAAACCGTGCATTCCTTGATCAAAAAGCTGGAAAACCACCTTCAAAACAAATTTAGCGTCCTGAAAAAACTCCACAGCAAGATTGGTAAGGTTGGGGTGGGGAGAGGAAAGGAGAAGGGAGAGAGGACCCAGGAGAGCCTGAGGTGGGGAGCCCTGGGTGGCGATCTTCTCCTGCGCCATCTTTGTGCCCGTTTACGTCTACAGAAATATGACGGTCGCCCTTCTGTACACCATCAGGGCTCGGAGTCCCCTGTCAGTCTGCAGGCTCCAGGAGGGAGGCTCTGCATCCCCTTCTCTGGCAGCTGTTTGCATCGAAGTGTTCAAAGGAGACCATGGGGGCCTGGATGTGGTCTGAGGCCAAGATGAAAACAACGCCTCGGTTCAGCCCATCCTACAAAACTGTTTTGCGGGAACCTCCCCTGGGGATGTTCCTGGCGGTCAGCTCCTCCTTCCTCCCTGGCGGGGATAATAGACTCTGCCCCGGGTGACCCTTCTGTTTGCGGCGGGTTCCACGCACTTCCTGCCGTCTCTTGCGTGAACACAGGCATCTGTTTATTCAGGTGTGGGCTGTGTTGAAATTAAGCCCTTAACTAACTGCGGAGCAAGTGAACAGAATAGGGGAGTATTTAAGCGAAATGTTGCTGGGGGCGAGGGGGACTTTAAACCACCACCATGTGCCTTTCGTTCGAGGTGAATTCTGCCACTAGTACAGGATATTGAGGAGGGAATTCCTAACACCAGTGGAAAGTCGGGCAGGCTAGACCTTGAGGTCATTAGAAACTTGTGTGATAGAGATGCTTATTCTCGCGCTCCAGAAACCTAGCTGCAGGTGACGCTCTGTGTTCGCTAACCCCAGGACCTATGTTGAAGCAGACATTTGTCAGCCTAGTTTGAGTTTGCTAAATAGAAATGAATTGCACTTGTAACATCTTGTAATTCAGATTTTTCATCAATTCATGTTGATCTCACCCCCAATTAGTATTGCTTTTAGTATTTTAAAATACTTACTTAGATATAACTGACTCATGAAAAACCTAGATTACTTTCTCCTTGAGAGCGACCACTATTTCTTTACAACTGGAAACTTGATCTGCCATTTACTTGCCATTTAAACGTAGGCAGCTATGTATTTTGAGTTTCAGTAGTTCATCTGTAAATTGGAGGTGATAAATCCTGTGTGTACAGCCCATCACACTTAGTGGTTTTGAGATTCAAATGATATATCGTGAGGACGGTTTAAAATACTAAATAAATACTGCCCACATCACAAGTGGAATTAAAGCAGGAGTTCTTTTTCCCTCTTTTCTCCCCAAATCAGGCTGTTTTCTTCCTCTTCTAAAATCATAAAAAGGCATAGGGGGATGTATACCAAGTTAAATCTGATCTTTACCTCTGGGGAAAAGGAGAACGAAATGGAGAAACTTAACTGTATCTACGGAGTTTTGTTTCTTTAAAAAAATCTGAATCAAACATAGCAAGATGTTTAAATATGATAAAGCTGGGTGATGGGTAGACATTTACTGTATTTTTCTATATGTTTGGAATATTGCACAAGGGAAAAAAGAACAAGACAGGCATTCTTTGGTCTTCTGTGTCATGGCACTTCCGTTCTCCCTCACTGTGCTGCTTACCTGAACTCATTCACGATAAAAATCTAAGTGATAAAGCATGACTGTCCCTGAGACCCGGCGAGATTGCACGGAAGAGGCCACGGCAGGAGCACCAGCGGGCAGAAGGGGAGTGGGCTGGTCTGCAGGCGGTCACACAACTCCACTGCAGCCCCATCCAAGCCTCACGTCTCTCCCACTCACAGCTACGCCTGTCAGACCCGCAAATCTGGGAATTTTACCTAGACTGGCTTCCAAACTGCTGCTCGCAGGTTAGGAAGATCAAAGTGAGGTGTGGGCTGCAGTGCCGTGTCACCCACAGGCAGGCTGGCCGTGGGGTTCCTCCGGGAGCAGAGTCTTGGTGTGGTCCTTAGCCTCGGGATGCTAGAGCCGTGTGGAGGCACCCATCCCTGGTGTGGACGCGGCTGGGGCAGTGCGGGCCTGGATCCGCAGCTGAGGCAAAAACCCAAACTTCTGTATGGAAGTGAAGAAAATGCTTACGGAAAGCACTCAATTCTATGTATACACTGATGACTTTTCAGTAAACTCACCACAGCAGCTGTGTAACGGGTCACCCAGAATGAGACACAAGGCGACACCAGCCCTAGAAAACCCTCTCGCGCCCCTTCTGGTCACTGCCCTCCTCGCAAGGGCGACCCTCTCCGGGCTCGTGACTCTGATGACAAAGATTCATTTTGACTGTTTTGTACTCCTTGTGTCTGACTTTTTTGCTCAACAGTGTTTGTAAGATTCGTCCATGTTCTCTCTTATGGTGGCAGTTGTTTATTCTCCTTGCTGTGTAGTTGTGTGACTGTAACAGTTTCTCTCTTCTCCTGTTGATGTCGATGCGCGCTTCTGTTCGGGGCCTCGTGAGCTGTGCTGCTGTTCGCGGGCAGCTGTGTGATGTGAAGCGCTGGTCCTGGTGCGGCGGCGGCGGGGCCCGACTTCCTGGTTCTCCGTCTTCCGGGCGGTGAAGACGGGGCGGCCCCATGGTCCTCTGTTTGGTGGTTTTCTGGGAGGGTCCTCAAAGCACGGCCTGCGGTCGTCCCCTAACACTCACGAGGCCCGGGGGACGGCAGGGGTCCCCTTTCCTGGTTTCTGTCACAGGCAGCTAATCACTAACCATTAAAAAAGGGTGTTTCCTATTTTCCCGAATGTGGCCACATCGGTTTACACGTGTACGCTTCCCTCACTATGTCCACATTCGTATTCTCATACTTTCTGCTAAACTCATCCTTTTTCCCCCAAAGCTGTCTGCCTTTTTTTTTAATGTGCTAATTATTTTATTGTTTTAAATTACATGGAATAGATTTTCTTTCTTTTCTCTTTTTTTCTTTATTGAAATATAGTCGATTTACCGTGTTGTGCCGATCGCTGCTGTACAGCAAAGTCTGTCTGCTTGCTTTATACCTTTTTCTGTTTCACACGTTTCACCAACATGACGACGTGCTACCTTTGCACAGCGGCACAGCTCAGGTGGTTCATTCAGTCTACTTTTTTTTTTTTTTTTAATGTAGGAGAAGGTGGCGCTTTCACAGTTTGTAGTGTAATGCCAAACTTTTTCTTACTTTTTTAAAAAATTTAATTAATTAATTAATTTATTTATTTATGGCTGTGTTGGGTCTTCGTTTCTGTGCGAGGGCTTTCTCTAGTTGTGGCAAGCGGGGGCCACTCTTCATCGCGGTGCGCGGGCCTCTCACTATCGCGGCCTCTCTTGTTGCGGAGCACAGGCTCCAGACGCGCAGGCTCAGTAGTTGTGGCTCACGGGCCCAGTTGCTCTGCGGCATGTGGGATCTTCCCAGACCAGGGCTCGAACCCATGTCCCCTGCATTGGCAGGCAGATTCTCAACCACTGCGCCACCAGGGAAGCCCCAGTCTACTTTTAAACCGTAGATATTTTTAAACCTTAAAAAATTTAAGTGAGATCATTATTCCTTTCCCTCTAGAGGAATCTCATGTTCTTGGCAAGCAAGTTGGCAATTATGTGTCCTACTAAATATAAATCCTACTGAATAGCTACTAGCAAATACAAACATTATTTGCCCTAAAGTAGTTTTTGAAAGATAAATTATATTGATTTTTTATTTTACTGGGCCTTATTTTCCACAAGCTTGAAAAATGATAAATCTCTACCTTAATATAAAAATTAGCTTTATAAATGTTTACTAAATAGAGAATTTATTTTAAAATCTCAATCCCACTTGGTACTAATTTGAGTGTTAAGTATGAATATATTTGTATAAGTGTGTATGTGTATATATACATTTTTGCTGATATTTATTCATTAAAAGTCGTTCTGAGCTCATACAAGGAGAGCAGCAGTGTGCTTCCCCCATTGAGGAAACAGTGATCCAGGGTCCCAGGCTCTGCCCTTAAGAGACCCAGTCAGAAGTGAAACAGAACATGCCCCCAAACAGCTGCAGTGCAGGAACGAATAAGAAGAACATCTATGTGGCTTACACAGACACGGTGATGCTGAGGTTTAGAATGCTGACTGAAAAAAATTACACAGCCTGAAAGTTGAGAGTTCTGTTTTATTTGGCAGATGTTCTTAGGACCTCAGGCCCGGGAGGCAGCATCTCAAGTAACCCTGAGAGAACTGCTCCAAGGAGGCGAGGGGAGAGCCAGGTTATATAAAAGTTTTGCAACAAAGGACAGGTAGTCTGAACATCAAAAGATTATTGTTAACTAAAGAAAACCAGATATCTCAAAGAATTTAGCGCTTTTCTCTGTATGGGAAGATGCAAGAGTCTGGGCTCACTGAAATCATTCCTTTGATGTGCACCTCAGCTCTCTGGGGCCAGTATCCCCTGTTTTCACATCCCGAGTTTCCTCAAGGCTCACCAGAGTGGCTGCAGTCTGATGGCTGCTAGATGGCAGGTATTCTTTGTTTCCTTCCTGAGTCCCCTCAGGGCGCACCAGCTCATGGTTGGAGGGCTGCAGTTGCTGATGACTGTGACATCCTTTCTTTACTGATATGGCAGGCAATATTTTATTTCTCAAGAAGATGAGATCATTTCCATCTGGAGGATCAGGGGAGACTTGTGGGGTAACAGCTAAAGATGTATAAGGATGGAAAGTTTCCAAGATTAAACACTTGAAATATGTATTTTGAAAATACCCTGAGAGCACTGGTTCTCTGAAGGTTGTGTGAACTGCTGACTCGTGGTCATCGTCGGATTGCAGGTACCATCTCTTGCAACTCTTGCTGTCCACATGTGATGTTAATGCAAGTTCATGTGCCCGATGTACAGTGAGGCCAGACAAACTGAAAGGTCGGAGTGTGGAGCAGAGAAAGGTTTATTGCAGGGCCACGCAAGGAGACGAGGCGGCTCTTGCCTTGAAAAGCCTCGAGCTCCCTGAAGGGAGTTGGGGTGGGGGGGTCGCAGGGTACGTGATCCGCTCGCGCACGATTCTCTGATTGGCTGATGGTGAGGCAGCAGGGTGATGTCACAGGGGTCACAGTATCAGTCCTGAGGCTCCAGGAGGCCTGCGGCTGTGCGCTCATGATCATCAAGTAGTTCTTCCATTTGAGGTGGGGGAGGGCAGTTCCCATCTGCAAAACAACTCAGGAGTGTGCATCGACTACTGTTATCCAGGTACTTCAGAGAGGAGCTAACGCAGAGGATATGGGGAGGGCCTGTCCCGGGAGGGCCCCAGAAGGTCCTGCTCAGTTACAGTCAAACAGCTGAGACAAGGGACAGTCATGTTGCCCCAGAGCTAAGACTCAGACCTAAGCCTGCAGAGTTTCAGCTTAATACTATTGCCTCCACTTAGACTATTTTCTATGGTTTGGATGAATTACCCTTTCTTATAATGGAGTATTTTGAGAAGAAGTCATTCGTAGTCCCAAATCTTTTTAGAAAGTGAGCTAAATATACAGATATCAATTCATAAGTTTGATGACATCTGTCATAACTTGCCAAATCCTTAATTTGGGAAACCCTAGATGTATGTTGACTTGTGTCCTAAGTCCCACCACTGCTAATATGAGGGTTGAAAATCAAGTGCTCAGGAGAGAAGCTACAAGTTCATTAAGGCATTGGTGATCAATTTTGCATGATAAAGATTGTTTCTGGTCTTTGTCCTGGGTTCCTGGCATGAACCTCTAAAATCCCTTGAAATTTCCTGAGTGATAGTCTTTGTTATGCTAATGGAGTGACCCCTGGTGGGTCCCTAGACAGGTTCAGGATGGGAGCTGGTCACCAGAAAGACCAACCCTGTGATTAGAAGGTTGGGACCTTGAACCCCCTGACCTTTGGGGGAGGGGATTGGGGCTGGAGATCGGGATTGGTCAGGTGACCAGTGATTTGCTCAACCCTGCCCACATAATGAAACCCCAGTCAAAGTTCTAGACAGACGCCCGGGCTTCCCTGTTTGGTGTGCAGGGAGGGAGAGAGGGCACAGAAACTCTGCATCTGGGACTCTCCCTGATCTTGCCCCCATGTGTCCTTTAAAGTAACACTGCCCTCCTAAGTCTCGCGCTTCCTGAGTTCTGTTAGCTGTTCTAGTGAACCGTCAAACCTGGGAGGGTCACGGGAGCACCAAGTGTGCGTGGGGCAGCCTGCGGAGGACCCCGCCCTGCCCGTGAGGCCCACGCTGACCCCAGTGGCTGGAACTGGGTGTGGGCAGCAGCCAGGTGGGAGGAAACAGGTGTCACGTTATCTCTTCAGTACGTGCTGTCCAAGGTGAAGTACACAGGCACCATTTTGGATTTCTTTCCATTCCAGTTGCTTTCGGCTCCATAATCTTAATAAGTTGCCATAAACTTATTGTCGTTCCTTTCTACTGTGCTCGCGCTCTGTGGAAGCCGGGGTGGGAGAGCTGCGTCAGGGCCCTGGCAGGAGTCGGAAGGCACATTCAGCTAAAATTTGGGGAAAGACTTTCGAGTGAAGTAATGATTTTTAAAAGAATAGACAGGAGGAAGGGAACCAGCAGGGAAGGCTGAGGCTCCCAGGGAAGCTGTCCCCACCCTTGGGCCAGTGGAAGAGCTGCCCCCCGGGCCTGCCCCCCAGAAGTACATGTCACTGCCGTCCAGCCCTCGTCTCCCTCCTGCAGCGATTCTCAGGGGCGGGTGGAGGTGAAGACAAGGCTAAAAAGGAAACTTGGCTAGAGAATGAACCTGGGGGCAAACGGATGGTATCTAACAGCACAGAAAATGGGTGTCGGACTCAGCCTAAGAGACAGCTAGCTTCCCAGACTCCCACCGACTGGCTGATTTTCAGAGTCAGCGGACGTGTGCTTCTCCTGTAGCTGAGAGTTGATTCTATTTAATTCTCTTAAAAATCTAGTTTGTGCAGCAGCTGATACCATATGAGCGCCATTGTAGAAATACGGATTAACTTGTGGTTTTGATTGCAGTTTGTCACCTTTTCCGGGAAGCTTTTGGTGAGCTGGTTACATTATATGTTGCGCGTTCCCTGTTGCGTTTCCCCTGTGATACTGTGATTCAGTTTTTCTACCTGCCTGTTTTCCTACTACATGGTAAGCTTTTTCAGGGTGTGGATTTTCTCATGTTCCTTTCTGAATAGTCAGCACAAAAATGTAAGCAAGTAACAAGAGACTGTAAGTTGAATAAGCTTACTTGAAAAATAATTGAAGTGTTCATAAATAAAATGTGTAATAATTGAAATTTAAACAAAAAATAAACTTAACGGACAGCCTTACACCAGGAGAGGAAAACAATCAACTGGAAGACACATTTAAAGAACTTTTCTAGAATATAGCTCAGAGAGACAGATTTTATTTTAGTGTAAAAAAGAAGTTAAGACCCAGAAAGCATAGGATGACATCAAAGAGACATGCATTTAGGATTTCAGTAGGAGAGAATAGAGAGAAAGAAGAAGCAATATTTAAAGAAATAATGGCGGGGAATTTTCCCCAGCTGATGGGAAAACACCAGTCATTGACCAGGAAGTCCAACAAACCACAAAAACCCAGGCCTAGAGACATACTTAAACTGACGAACATGAAACAAAGAGAAGACATTAAAACAAACCAGAGAGAAAAGACAGATCATCTCTGGAAAATGGACAGTTAGGCTGAGAGCTGATGTCTTGATGGCACAGTAAGCGCCAGAAGGTGGGGGATGATGGCTATAATATTAGTTATTTGCAAATAATATAAAGTCACAACCGCAAATGAGAACCCATGAAGAAATAAAAAACTGGTGTCCATGAAAAATTAATCAGTCGATCTAAGAAAGAAATGGAAAATTTTATTCGAGTCAAATTTGAGGATTATAACCTGGGAAGAACATCTCAGAAAGCTCTGAGAATTCTTCCACCCATTAGAAGTCAAGGCACAGTCAAGTTTTTTGAGACAGAGGGCTGTACATCAAATGACATTATTTAGTTATTTATTTATTTATTTAATTTTATTTTATTTCACTTGGCTGCCCCGCATGGCTTGCAGGATCTTCCCGACCACGGATCGAACCCAGGCCCCTGCAGTGAAAATGCAGAGTCCTAAACCACTGGATCTCCAGGGAATTCCCTTCCAATGACATATCACTGACAGTTTACATAATCCAGATCTAAGCACAGTCGTGGTGGGCCATGTGAGTGCTTACAAGATCAAGAAGGAATGTTATCTTTTAAGGAGTTGTCTTGTTGATGCTGGGAGAATGTTACTCTTTATGCTTGAGCAGGTATTTCTACTGATGGGGAGCTTTGGTGGATGCCTAATGCAGACACACGATGCACAGGGAGGGGAGAGAGGAGGCCAAAGGGCAGAGAAGAATTTTTTATGTTTAAATTTTTTTTGTCTTGCCATAAAATATGAATTTTAGGGCTTCCCTGGTGGCGCAGTGGTTGAGAATCTGCCTGCCAATGCAGGGGACACGGGTTCGAGCCCTGGTCTGGGAAGATCCCACATGCCACGGAGCACCTGGGCCCGTGAGCCACAACTACTGAGCCTGCGCGTCTGGAGCCTGTGCCCCGCAACGGGAGGGGCCGCGATAGTGAAAGGCCCGCGCACCGCGATGAAGAGTGGTCCCCGCACCGCGATGAAGAGTGGCCCCCACTTGCCGCAACTAGAGAAAGCCCTCGCACGAACCGAAGACCCAGCACAGCCAAAAATAAATAAATAAATAAATAAAATAAAAATAAAAATATAGTACATACTTTGCTGTAAATTTAAAAAAAAAAAAATATGAATTTTATTTCACACTGTTAAACAATCATGATCATCTCTTTCTCATTAAATATTGCATTGCTGATACGTTTACTTATTTTGTCATCTGCCAGCGCCCGCTTGCACATAGGCTATGGCAAGAGCCTAAATGTTATTACCAGTTTATGGAGAATCCTGAAACTGATGATGTTTTATCCTAAGTTTTTCTGAAATTGCAAAAAGAACACTTTTTGACTGTTTGTGATCTAGTTCTTTAATCCACTTTACACAACTTCAGTGTTTAGCAGAAGCGAGATAACTATTTGGCATATCGTATTTTAAAGGTTTTTTTTTTTTGATGTGGACCATTTTTAAAGTCTTTATTGAATTTATTACAGTACTGCTTCTGTTTTATGCCTTGATCCCTTGGTCCCGAGGCATGTGGGATCCCAGCTCCCGGACCAGGGATCGAACCCTCATCCCCTGCACTGGAAGGCAGAGTCTCAACCCCTGGACCCCCAGGGAAGTCCCTCAGATTTTAATCGTTTATTTTTCAATGCTCCGACCTTGTCAAGTGGTGGGTGAGGACGTTTTACCCACTGCTCACCGGTGGAGCCACACAGCACGTCCTGAGAGGGAGCTGCACCTGGACTGGGCCGTCTGACCCTGTCTGAGCTGAGGAAGAAACGGAGATGGGGGGAGACAGTGGAAACCAAAAGGAAAGACGGGTGGTTCTCACTCCCCTGGTGGGTGCCAACTGGAGGTCATGCCCTTCGCTGCTGCTAAGTCATAAACGTGGATGAGACCCAGTCTCTACTCTCCCTACGACTGGAAATTGATACGTAAACAAAGAATCGTACTGCAGTTATTACGAATCCGATGATAGTTTAGAATTCTCATGGTTTCTTATTTCACTGAGAAGGGCATATCAAGATACAGTTTTCCTGTTAACAATTATTATACATCAACTCCTGATACGATGCACTAGAAAAACACATGGCTGCTATGAAATCTCTGCCAAAGGTTCATGACCTGAACGGAGTCATTAGGAAACAGCTGACCAACCCAAATGGAGGGACTTTCTACAGTGTACTGAAATGTAGTCTTAAAAACTGTGAAGCCTGTGAAAGACAAAAGACTGAGAGCTGTTCCAGATTAAAGGAGACTCAAGAAATACGACAGCAAGTGCAGCACAGGAGCCAGGCTTTTCTTTTGCTAAAAGGACGTTATTGATGCCGAAAGCTCAGTTTGTTTGTGTGTGCACCGGTGCTGAATCAAATCTCGGAGAGAGTTTTGGGTGAAATAGAAAAGGAGAGCTTTATCACTTTGCCAGGCAAAGGGGGACACAGTGGGCTCCTGCCTTGAAAAACTGTGTGTCCCCCTCCTTGGAGAAGAGAGTGGGAAGTTTTATAGTAATTGTTCAAAGAGGGCGTGGTCAGCTCGAGGACACTCTTCTGATTGGCTGGTGATGAGGTAATCGGGAGTCGGCATCATCAACCTTCAGGTCCAGCTGGTCTGGGGTCTACATGCTTGTGGGCAGCATAACTTCGTTAAGTTAATCGTTAACTTCCGCCACCTGCAGGGGGTTTCAGTATCTGCAGAACAGAACAGAACTCAAAGATATTGTTGTGTCTCTCTGTTGTTGGGGAAACAGGACCCTGCCCCAAGGCTGCTCTTGACTGTTTGTTTCTCCCTGGTCTCACATCCCTTCCCTCCCCTAATTAACAACTGCTTGAATCTGCCCATTGGAACTCAGGGAAGGTCACGGGGGCTGGAAGAAGTCTGTTTCCTGTGATCAAAGAAATGGGGGGAGGGGCTTCCCTGGTGGCGCAGTGGCTAAGAATCTGCCTGCCAATGCAGGGGACACGGGTTCGAGCCCTGGTCCGGGAAGATCCCACACGCCGAGGAGCAACTAAGCCTGTGCGCCACAACTACTGAGCCTGCGCTCTAGAGCCCGCAAGCCACAACTACTGAGCCTGTGTGCCGCAACTATGAAGCCCGTGTGCTTAGAGCCCGTGCTCTGCAATGAGAAGCCACCGCAATGAGAGGCCCCTGCTCACCACAACTAGAGAAAGCCCGCGTGCAGCAATGAAGACCCAACACAGCCAAAAAAAAAACACAACATACTACTATTTAAAAAAAAAAAGAAGAAAAGAAAAGAAATGGGGGACACAGAAAGGCTTTGTGCCCAGGAGCCCCACAGGGCCCTGCTCAGTATCATTATTAAGCTAAATTGGCCAAATCTGAATAAGGCCTGTAGATTATAATGGTATTGTGTGATGATAATTTCTTGGTTTTGGTCTTTGTTCTGTGGTTATGTAAGAGACTGTCCTTGCTTCCGGGAAATACACACTAACTATCTGCACTTAAGGACATCATGTCTGCAACTTACTCTCATATGATTCAGGGAAAGAAGCAAGAGACAGAGAAAGTCAGGGCAGGTGTGGCAAAATGTTAACATTTGAAGAATCAGGACAAAAGATGTATGGAAATTCTTTGTGCTCTTATTGCAACTTACAGTTTTTTAAAAAAGGTAACAGAATAAAACTATTATTCAATGAAACTATTATTCAACTATTATTCAAACTAAGATAAAGCATTTCAGGTATTGGTAGTACTCACTAGAAGCAGGTTAAGTCCATTTAAAGTGGAAGACCCTGGGCTGCTCTCTGGAAACATGAGATTTAATATTCCCTGGAACTTCCTTTTTTATGTCCCATAAATGCAAACTCAAGTTCCAAATTCCTCACCAGGTGTGCAAGTCATGTGTTTGGACTGAGTGTTTCGTTATTGTTTTTCCTGAACCTGCTTTTGAAGGCACCTCCAGAGTGGGACTAAGCCACCTGCCAAAGGTAACAGTGACAGGACTGGGCCTTCTGTGCAGCCTCTTCCGTTGACTCGTTTAAAAATCAGTCCAGGGCTTCCCTGGTGGCGCAGTGGTTGAGAATCTGTCTGCCAATGCAGGGGACACGGGTTCGAGCCCTGGTCTGGGAAGATCCCACATGCCGTGGAGCAACTAGGCCCGTGAGCCACAACTACTGAGCCTGCACGTCTGGAGCCTGTGCTCCGCAACGAGAGGCCACGATAGTGAGAGGCCCACGCACCGCGATGAAGAGTGGCCCCCGCTTGCCACAACTAGAGAAAGCCCTTGCACAGAAACGAAGACCCAACACAGCCATAAATAAATAAATAAATAATAATTAAAAAAAAAATCAGTCCAGTTAGACTTAGCTTTCACAAATGTGTTAATCAAATCAGTTCCTGAGGCCCCATGTACTGTATAGTAGGTTTGCACAGTGGTAAAAAAATGTTTTAATGGAATCTCAGCAACAGGGTTTCCTTTGTTTAATTCTCATTTAGATTCTTTTAAAAAAGTTTTACTTTCTTTTTTAATTGAAATTTATTTGACATATAACATTGTATAAATTTAAGGTGTACAACATGTTACTTTGATACATTTATACATTGTAGCGATAATTAGCAGCTCTATCACATTGCATAATTATCTTTTCTTTTTAGTAGTAATATTTCAGGATCCCTTTCCCAAAAGCAGGTGAACTCCAGCCAGGGTGGAGCTGATGACTCACTGTGGTCCACAGCAGGGCTTTTTAGTAGTAGTTGAACTTGAGAATCATTTAGTTCTTAGCAAGACTGATGGTTATAATACGCTATTGCTGTCTGTTAGATTCTTTTAATGGCTCATTTATGAGGGCTTGGTCTCAGCAACTAGGACTGGTTCTCCTAAAAAGCACTAAACTGTTAAAAACCACTAAAACTGTTAAGAAACAGTTCAAATGCCTAGGGTGTTGCATTGTTGAGATGACGTTCTCGTAAGACTCCCTGTTTCTTCTGCCAGGCCTCTGCGACGGTGTTTCTTGCAGTAAATAGAGGCTGGAGACTTTTTCCCACCTCCAGTGGTGCTTCCGTCATGTTCCAAACAGAGCCTGGACCCAGAAGATGACGCTGCTGGCCAAACCCCTTCCCGGCAGACACGGAGCAATCTAGCACAGCACCCCTGGGGTTTTCTCTCCAATATTCGTGGAAAGAGGAGCTTGTTGCCCAACGCTTAGGACGCTTCTGTTGTCACGTCAACTGTTCACGTCAAAGTGGTTTCATCTGCAGCATCTCTCCCTTTGTAGGGATTCATTCAGATTTTTTCAAGTGCATTTGTTCTCTACCTTCTGAATTGAAAGAGTATTTGTACTCAGTGATGGATTTAAGCATTAGGCCAAATCTGCTCGAAGAATAAACCAGACATTTCTCCAGAGTCTTCTGCAGCCTTCAGTGAAACAGTGATCTGACTTCGGAAACTCTGTGAGGGAATCAGTTGTAATCTAGAGGCTCTGACCTGCCTTTTACACAAGGTCATTCATGTTTTCTAACAGTGCAAGGTTAAGAGGGAAAGAGAACCCAGGGAACTTCCTGCTCTTTTTGTTGTTGTTGTTGTTATTGGGGGTGTGTGTGTGCCAAATCTAGCCTGATGGCTGAGCTTTTTTTTTTAATATAAATTTATTTATTTATTTTTGGCTGTGTTGGGTCTTCGTTGCTGCGTGCAGGCTTTCTCTAGTTGCGTTGAGCAGGGGCTACTCTTCGTTGCGGTGCGCGGGCTTCTCATTGTGGTGGCTTCTCTTGTTGTGGAGCACGGGCTCTAGGCATGTGGGCTTAGTAGTTGTGGCTCGCGGGCTCTAGAGCGCAGGCTCAGTAGTTGTGGCGCACGGGCTTAGCTGCTCCGTGGCACGTGGGATCTTCCCGGACCAGGGCTCGAACCCATGACACCTGAATTGGCAGGCGGATTCTTAACCACTACGCCACCCGGGAAGTCCCTATTTATTTATTTTTAATTAATTTTTATTGGAGTATGGTTGCTTTACAATGTTGTGTTAGCCTCCACTGCACAACAAAATGAATCAGCCGTACACATACAGATATCCCCTCCCTTTTGGACTTCCCTCCCATTTAGGTTACCACAGTGCACTAGGTGAGTTCCCTGTGCTATACAGCATGTTCCCATCGGTTGTCCATTTTATACATAGTATCAGTGAGGAACTTCCTGCTCTTAAAAGGCTGGGAATTCTCTTTTTTCCTGCCCTCTATTTTTTTCTGAAAGGGTGCATTAAGCATAATGGAGGGTTCATAGGAATACTTAGGAATTATATGATTCCTTGTGTTTTCAAAGCCCAAATCTCACAACAGCTCTGAACAGGAAGCATGTATTACAGGATCCCTTTCCCCAAAGCAGGTAAACTGCAGCCAGGGCGGAGCTGATGACTCACTGCGTCCACGCAGGCCTTGTCTCCGCAGTCTGTTCCCACCCCCAACTCCCGCTGCGGGCTGCTCCTGTGAATCGGTCCCACTCGGCCCTTTCTACATGGGGCTTCAGATGCCTGCTCTCTGTTTCCATCCTGTATGACTACTGTTTACTGAACAGTTATTGCAAGTCCTCAAGCCCAGAGACTGAAGCATCTGTTTTTCTAAATCATGCCCAGGTGTGGCGGGAAGGACTGACTCAGACAGCGCCCGTCCACACCCGCCTGGATCCTGCTTCCAAAGCAACCTGACAATCTTATGACACTTAGAGGCGGTTACTTTTATATGGGGTTTACCAGTGGCTAGAAATTGAGGCTAAATCTTCTAGAATTACCTTAAAAATAAGATGGGGAAGAAAGGAAATACTCGGGATGCCTAAGAAGTATTGAATATATAACTGGAAATAATGGCTTCCAAACATGGGTTCTGCTGGGTATACACCCAAGAGAATTGAAAGTAGGGACTTGAAACAGGTATTTGCACACCAGTGTTTATCGCAGTGTTATTCACAATAGTCAGAAAGTGGAAGCAACCCAAGTGATATCAGTGGATGAATGGATAAACATGATGTGGGCTATACATACAGTGGAATATTATTCGGCCTAAAAGGGAGTGAAATTCTGACACAGGCTACAACGTGGATTAATCTTGAAGACATCATGCTAAGTGGCATAAGCCAGACACAAAGGGACAAATACTGTATGCTTCCACTCATGTGAGAGCCCTAAAGGAGCCAGAGTCACAGAGACAGAAAGTAGGATGGTGGGGGCCAGGGTCTGGGGGAGGGGGGACTGGGGAGCTGGAGTTTAACGGAGACAGAGTTTCAGTTTTGCAAGATGAAAAAGTTCTGGAGACGGAAGGTGGTGATGGTTGCTCAACAATGGAATGTACTTAATGCCGCTGAATTGTTCACCAAAAAATGGTTAAAATGGTAAATTATATATATATAATACATTATATATATTTATCACACTAAAAAAATATGGATTAGGGAACAAAGGGACAGCAGTCACGTAAATGGCAGGGTCAGGCTTTCCGTTTCTCAACCTTTCTTTCTTTTCCTTTGGCTATTTGAAATACATTTTAAAAAGGAATTCAGATTATTAAAGGGAACTGAGTATTGGCCACTTAGTGAGTGATTGAGGGTATTTCAGCCAAAATGTTCAGCAGTATTTCAGCTGCTCTTTGGCAGCTGAACATCTGGGGCAGGCAGGAGTGTTCTGCCGTAAGCAGGAAATAAAAGCCCCTTGTGTGTGAACCAGATGGCACTTCACTTAGAGTCTCGGGGAAATCTGCTGAAGTTACCTGCTAAGGTCATAAGACACCATCTTCCCACGCTAAGCCCCGAGTGCCCCGAAGGCTGTCATCAGGTACTTGTTCTTTCTTCCGGGCAGACTGCCTCACTTCTAGCTTTGCTTTTTCCTCACTTTGCTTTCAGACATCATCTTTTTTTTTCAAAGCTCTACCGCTAGCATCTAATTGAGTGATTACAGCCACTTAACGAAACCATATTTACTAATCACCTACTGTGGACCATAGTGCTAAGTCTTCATTGTGTACCAATAAGTATAAGACAAGGCTTTTGGTCTCAGGGACTTACAATCCAGGTAAGGAGGACAGTCACAGGCACACAGAAAGGTAACTAACAGTATCGGTGCTGAAAGTGAGTTATATGTTTATGGATGGGTTGTGTTGAGAAGGGAAATCACGAAATGGGAGGTATTGAAGGAGACAGAGCCAGGAATAATATGCCTGGAGGGATGATGGAAGGGTTGGTCTTAGCAACAGGACAGTAGGATGCATGTACTCCAGGTCTGCAATCTGCATCTCATTTGGGGAGACAAAATGAGCAAAAAGTGTTTACTACCCAGAAGTAGAAGATAAGGTAGGAGATGGGAACTGTTGTCTAAAGATAGTGGATCCTGAGAACTAAGACATCAGCTTGTAGGAAATGGTTGGCTCTGGGTGGTTTTTATGTTGTTGCTAACTTTGCATTTTGGAAAATGTTAAAAATAGGGGAAGGTATATGAACCCCAGTGTCCCCACAAACCAAGTTCCACAGTTATCAACGTTTTGGTGAAACTGTCTTTCGTCTATTTCCCTACCCACTTTCCCCATCTCATGTTATTGTGAAGCAAACCCAGACATCAAAAAAGTGTTCATAAGCATTGTTGAAATGTCTAAAATTGCGTCTGGTAATTCTGTAATATAAATTTGCCAGTTTTCTACAGATAGTAAAAATAAAAGAACTTACTGTGCTGCCAGGTTACACATCACCAGGGTGTGTGAATGTGAAGGACATGGGCTTGTGTAATTTGGAAATTCCTGGTCCTCTATGAAATGTTTGGATTTTTAAATTCTTACTAAAACTCAAGATTGAAAAGATGCGTTTGTGTGCACGTGCACACACACACAATCACAATACTGTTACACCTAAAATACTGGCAAGAATTCCTTAATATCATCAGATACTCAGAGTGCTCAAATTTCTCCAATTTTCTCATATTTCTAAATAGTTTGGTTGTTTTAAAAATTAGGTTCATGCATTTGAATCAGTCATTATGTCTCTTAAATCTCTTTTAACTGATAGGTACCCCCAGTTACCCATCAACATCTTTTTTTTTTTTTTTTTGATGTTGAAGAAACTGGGCCATTTTTGCTGTTGAGCTCCCACAGGCTAGATTTTGCGAACTGCATCCCCATGGTGTCATTTAACATGATCTTCTGTCTCCTTATTTCCTGAAGATTGGTGTCCTATCTAAGGCTGAGTCACACTCGGGCTCCATTTTGGCAAGAACACTTTTAACAGCAGACCCACAAGAGCTGTTGTTTGTACGTAGCGGGTGTGGAAGATCAGTGCCTGCCCGGATCTGTTATTTCATTAGAGGGTCAAAATGTTGACCTTCTAATTGTGTCATTCCTTCTTAAGTTGTTAGCTGGTCTACTCCTGTAAAAGGAAACTTCTTCTCATCAATTATTTGGTTACCCTGAGGTATATAGTTCATATAGGAAAAGAAGGGTACATGCCTGGGTTTTCCCTTTATTTGCAGGTTTTCCAAACAACAAAATGGTTTCCTAGCGTCTTCCAGAGGCGACCAGTGATCTGTACAAAGACATCATGATGAGCTCTGAGCTTTAACACATTTACTGGGCTTCTGCCCTCTGAAATTATTTCTTATGCTCTAATTTTCATATTATAAGCTAACTCGAGAGGGTTTTTCTGACCTTTGATTGGCTTTCATATTGGCTGATAACACCTTTGACACAACTCTTCTTTTTCCCAATATGACAATATCTTCCAAGTTCCTTGGTACACTGTCTTCCGCATACCTGGAATCGGACATTTCTCTAAGGCAGCCTAGTTTTTTAGTGAGAAATGCTGTAAGGCCCTCTAAGGTGCTCACTGCTATTGGGCTTATCATTGTTTCTAGGTCTTTCAGAGGACAGTGCTACAGAATTCTTTTTTTTTAAAATTTATTTATTTATTTTTGGCTGCGTTGGGTCTTCGTTGTGGTGCATGGGCTTCTCATTGCAGTGGCTTCTCTTGTTGAGGAGCATGGGCTCTAGGCGCGCAGGCTTCAGTAGTTGCAGCACATGGGCTCAGTAGTTGTGGCTCGCGGGCTCTAGAGCACAGGCTCAGTCGTTGTGGCGCACGGGCTTAGTTGCTCCGTGGCATGTGGGATCTTCCCGGACCAGGGCTCGAACCCGTGTCCCCTGCATTGGCAGGTGAATTCTTAACCACAGTGCCACCAGGGAAGTCCCAGAATTCATTTTCAGGAATAAAATATATTACTAGCTGTAAGACTTAGATCAATAGGATGTACTTCTCTGAGCCTCTGTTTTCTCATCAGCAAAGTAAAGATGAGTGATCCCTACCATCTCATAGGCTTGTTACAGGAATTTAACAAGGTAGCACATGCTGCGATTAACTCAGATGTCCCTCTGCACAGCTTGGAATGCAAGTCACAGGCTGTAGTTTGATTTTAGACCAGTTGTGCATAAGCTCTCATGTGCTCTTGGGAGGTGATAGCCTCGAAGTGCAGTCTGTCTCCTTCCTTTCCTTCCTTCCCCTCCCTCTTAGTGCACACAGGATACCCCTCATAATAGGGGCCCTTAGGGGAGTCCCATCGGCCTGTCTTCTTTGGGGTGCAGCCCGCAGTGGGTGGATGGGGGCTGGTGGTCAGGAAGACGTGAAGGCTGAGAGCACCTGCCCCGCCGTGGCCCCTCCTAAACGCGGAACTGCCGCCTCCGCGTCCCCGGCTTCTCGCTGACCAGTGCTCTCTTGACAGATTTTTCTTAAACTCTCAGAACTCAGAAGGTCGTTTCATCATTTTCCTAAAATATGCGAGGGATGCCTGGTCCACTCTTGTGAGACCCGGATTTTTTGGTCCTTGCGAAGCAGCTGGCATTTTCTCTTTAAAGTAGAAAGTAAAAGCCAGTGTGATGCCTGGTACAGCCCCTTTCCAGCAGAGGCCCTGCTCCAGGAGGCCAGCACAGAGCCAGGGGCTGCTTCGGGGGTGGGTGAGGGCCAGACCTGGACCCTCAGGACAGTGTCCACTCAGTACGTGATCCCAGCAGGGAGGCAGGTGGCCTGCGGTTTTCAGACACCTCATCTCCAGGTCTCAACCCCATCCCTTATCTTCAACCCATCCCACCTACTGTGTAGGCTCTGGGCTTTGATTCCCAAATAGAATTCCCATAGAGGGCTTCCCTGGTGGCGCAGTGGTTGGGAATCTGCCTGCCAATGCAGGGAACATGGGTTTGAGCCCTGGTCTGGGAAGATCCCACATGCCGCGGAGCGACTAAGCCCGTGAGCCACAAATACTGAGCCTGCGCGTCTGGAGCCTGTGCTCCGCAACGGGAGAGGCCACGACAGTGAGAGGCCCGCGCACCGCGATGAAGAGTGGCCCCCGCTCGCCGCAACTAGAGAAAGCCCTCGCACAGAAATGAAGACCCAACACAGCCAAAAATAAAAAAATATATATATATTAAAAAAAAAAAAAAAAAAAAAGAATTCCCATAGAATCTGTAAAATTAGAGCACCATTTCATTAATTTTGATTTGGAGTTCTGAATTTTAGACTATTTAAAATTAAGTAAGACACTTGAACCCACAGATCAACCATAGCTTCACTAAAACTGGGGCAGTAGACACGGTACCCCTGGGTGAGGCACTAGGAGGCTTTCAGCACCACTTATGTATAGTCTGCTGGAAAAAATGGAACCTAATCTCGTCAAGCCTGTAATACTAACTGCCCCTTATCGGAAATGGCAGGGACAGTGAAACAATGTAAATGACATCATGAGGATGTCGTCAATCAATCCAGAATGTGGGAAACTCCAGAGGACAAGCGACCAGGTCCTCCCAAAATTAATGGCATAAAAAGGGAAGGGAAGGATGGTTACAAAAGAGACTTAAGGGGCAGATTAGCCAAATATACTATGTGGAATTTGTTTGAATCCTGATTCCACCAGAGCAATTGTAAGAATAGGTTCTTAAGACAATATGTACAATATGAAAAAAACTTAATTTTGTGACATATGATAATAGTATAGTGGGTATGTTTCTTAAAAACTTTTCATCAGTTACAGAGGCATACTGCAGTCTTTATAGGAAAAAAGGCATGATATAAGAGATTTGCTTTAAAGTATTCTGAAACAAAACAAAGTACCAGTGTTTGTGGGGAAAAAATATAAAAATAACATGTGCAAGATGTTGATTTTTTGAAGCTGGGTGGTAGGTTTAAGTAGGTTTATTATATTATTCTCTCTGCTTTTTATATGTTTAAAACTTTCTATAATAAAAAAGTTTTTTAAAGCATAAAAAACAGTAAAAATAAAAAAGTGAGAGAGGGAGAGGAAGGGAAGCTTTCACAGTATGGTCTAGGTGGAGACAGAGGTGCCTTGTACTCTGGTTCTATCAGCCAGATGGCGAGAATTGATGAATTCGGGGTATATTTGAGGGGAGTAGAGAGCTGTTTTCTAGTGGTATTAGGAAAGGGGTGAGGATGAAGAATGTCACCTGCCTTATCAGTAAACAAAGTATGCTGTGGTCATCAAGCCACCAGCCACTGCAGCCGCCTTGACTGTGCACCCTGAGGAGATTCAGGATGGAGAAAAGCAGGATATTGGCCCTAGATCGTTAGGGTGCACATCAAAGGAATGAGTTCAGTGAGCCCAGACTCTTGCATCTTCCCATACATAGAAGAGCGCTACATTCATTAACAGTAATCTTTTGATGTTCTGACGGCCTGGTTTCTGTTGCAAAAGCTCCTATGTATCCTGGCTCCGTTCCCCCCCCTCCCAAACCTCGCCAGCACTGCCTTGCCTCTACAGAGCAGTCCCTCAGAGCCCTCTGAGAGGCTGCATCCCGGGCTTAAGTCCTGAGAAGTCGGCCAAATAAAACTTAATTCACAACTTTTAGGTTGTGCATTTGTTTCGGTCGACGGGGGGGAATTGATTATGATTCCTCAGTTTTTGGCTGCGGCTGCCGGAAGGATGGCCATGAACTTGTTGAAGAAAACTGGGAAGTGGAAGAGGTAGGCAGAGCTCTGAAGTTCGGTTGTGACCACACTGAGTCTGAGATGGGATTAGAAATCTCGGTCCCCAGGTGGACATCCAGCCCTGGAGCTCGGGGGAGATACACACTTAGGACTCATCAGCCAGTAGATAGCATTAAAACTAGGGGATTGAATAAGTTCACTAGGAGAGAGCATGGTTAAAGAAAAGTAGTTTGTGTTAGAGCTAGAATTTTCCCGAATCTCTAAGATGAATACTAAGAAATCTGAGGCAAAAAGGAAGACCAGGCTTCTGCAGTAACACATTCAAGCACACATTCAGACCACAGGAGCTTTGTGTTGGCCGGTGTCTCAGCACCCACAGGCATCGGGAGCTCTTGCTGGGAAGTCACAGCAGTGCTGCCTGGATGCAGCCTGGGGTGGAATGTAAGCCTGCGGTCATCACTCCACTTTCCAAAGAAGCAGCGCTGTCATCTAAACCTGGACCTTGTTTCCTGTCTGCTTCCCTGGCTGCTTGGCAGTATTTGATTTTCAGATCACAGGACCCCGTATTGCCAAACCCCAAGCCTGTCACTTAAAACAAACAGAAGAGGAAGTCAGCAAAAACCGCTCTGATCAAACTGTCGACTTGGGAAACTTGTCCTTGGTTCTTTGCTCCTGCTGGTCCCCGCCCACCCCTAGGGAGAGCTATGCAGTGCTAACTGAGCAGCTTTTGTTTGTTTCCCGACTGTGTGGCCCCAAAGGACAATGCCGCATTCACAAGCCAGTGGGACCCCAAATGGCAGTGCAGATGCCAGCAGCAAGGTTACCGTTCAGTCTGTTGGCAGAGTTCTCCCTGGTGCGTGCCTGCACGGGCTGTGAATTTAATTCCCTGACCACTGTCTCTGAGCCTTGACTGCCAGGAGTGTAGGGTCAGCCTTCCAAGGTAAAGAACTTTAGAGGCGGATTGGAGGAAGGAGGTGGGGTTCACGTTGCAAATCCTCGCCAGTTTAGTCGGTAATTTCAGCTCCTTCTCCTAGAGCAGCGGGTAGTGTATGAATTGGCCGAGTGGGCAGTCAGCCAAGGTCAGTGGGTGATGCCTCAAGCTCACCCTTTTAGCCAGAGATTTCCTTCTCTGTGTAAAGCCATTAGTAAGTGAGACCGTGCCTTATTAAAATAAATCCAGGTCCCCCCAAGTTTCTATCTGAAAGGAGACCTTCCAGGTGAGGATGGTGGGGAGGTGAGGAGACAGCTAGGGCTGGTCATGTAGACAGAGACAGAAGACACAGGATGTGCAGGCTTGGAACAACGTTCTAGGTCCTGGGAATTCCCCCACGAGGCTGCCTTGAGTTTCGTGATCTACATGCCTGTCCTTATGCTCAAGTCCTTTTTTCCCCCTTCAGCCGGTGTAAGTGGATTTCTTTTTTTTTTTTTTTTTTTGGCCATACCACGTGGCATGCGGGATCTTAGTGCCCCGACCAGGGATCAAACCCTTGCCCCCTGCAGTGGAAACACAGAGTCTTAACCACTGGACCGCCAGGGAAGTCCCGATTTCTATTACGTAGAGTCAAAAAGTCCTTGGTGCAATTTGGTGAGTCAATTAGGACAATGGGTGTCACCTCACATTTCTGAGGCCACAGGTGCTCCTTGTGCTGGCAGGGCTGGGGAGGAGAGGAGACCCCAGTCTCAGAAGAGGCCCCAGGTATGTGGGGAGCCCTGCGGGACCTGCCAGGGACAGCCAGCAGGTTCAAACCTGCAGTCTGTGCACCAAGCACAACCATTCTGTTTCATGGCTTTAGTGGGAACCCCTACACCACAGCACGGGGCTTCTCCACGTTCAATGCGAATGTGCATCACCTGGGAGCCTTGTTGAATGCGGATTCAGTAGGTGTGTGGTGGGGTAGACACCCCTAACTCCTAACCAGCGCCCAGGTGACCTAAGAGTAGAGTAACCTGGCCAGGTCACCTTGGCCTGGACCTGCCTCTACCCTAATTAGAGCTAATAGGCTTCTGCTGCTTCACTTAGAACCATGCTTGTTAACTGCTACTTTCACCCCATAAACAAGAAGGTAAGACACAGTGCTTACCAAAAATGAAAATCTTACAGCTTTTGTTGAGAACTAGAAAATAAACACCTGACTACCTAAGCATTCAAAAAAGGGGGGGATGAGAATTCCCTGGCGGTCCAGTGGTTAGGACTTTCACTGCCTTTGTCCTGGGTTTCAACCCTGGTAGGGGAACTAAGATCTGCAAGCTGCAGTGCGGCACAGCCAAAAAGAAAGGAGGCAGGGGAGGGAAGCTTCTTTCAAGCGGAGAACAGAAAGCTTGGAGATGGCTTGGAGAGGAGTAATTTACCCGTCTCCTTCCCTCAGCAGAAGACTCGTAATGATCAAGGGTTCCTGAAAATGGTGCTTGAAATGCATCACAGGGGTTCAGTGTTTAAAGATATTGTGAATTTTATACTTACCTAAAATAATTTTTTTTTTTTTTTGGTAAAGCATCTGACTAATTCCTCATTTATCTGTCCTAAAATTCCAAGTTTTTTTATATTCCATTTTCTAAGAGCTGAATTCCAGAACACAAATTTCCTTTATGGAAATTAACCCCCTCGCGTGTTTACTTGGGCAGAGATGAACTTGGGGACCCGTGACAGGCCACGGGGGCTGTGACCCCGCCCTCACAGCATGTCACACTGATGTGATGACATGACATGCAACCGTTTGTTGCAAAACAGTTGTGTCCTTTTCTTAGGGCAAGGCTGCAGTGATCCTGAAGCTTCCCGGAACAGTCTCGGTTCTGGATGTTCCTTGCAGGGCACTGCTGTGTGTGGCTTTGATTTTTCAATTGATTCACAAACATTTGTGCTTGTTTGGATTTTGTGGGAAGCAAAAGTCAGGGAGATGATGGAAATTCATTATACATTCTAGTGGTGTGACAGCACGCATGGTAGCAGCCAGGCTCAGGAAACAGCCTAAACTGCACAGATTGATAGTGGGAATTTGATCTGGGGAATTTGGAGCAATGTCTGAGGAAGCCCACAGAACATGGTGGAAGGCAAGCTGTCCCAGACATTAGCAATTTCAGGAAAGGCAGAAAGGACATTGAGAGGGGGTGAATCCAGGTGTCCAAGAGCAAGGACCACCGTGTGAGCTGGAGCCACCGGGGCTGCCTGGTGGGGCTGGGGCCCTGGGGGAGGAGCTGCCCAGCCAGAGCTGCAGCACAGATGAGACACAGCCAGAGGAGCAGGGGGGAGGGGGAGGGGGGGAGGGGGAGGGGAGGGGGGGGAGGGGGAGGGGAGGGGGAGGGGGAGGGGGAGGGGGAGGGGCCCTGCCTCCCTCCTCCTCCTGCCAATCTCCCGCCAGTACCTCCCCCTGTCCAGTCCTACCTGGAAGCAGACGGCAAATAGCTGGCACTCATTTGTGGCTCAGCATCTGTTCTCGTGTATCCGCCTGTATTTAACTCCTGTTTGATGACGTCATGGGTCCAACCACCAGGATTTGCTCTCCTTAATGTACCCTCTCCCGCCAAGTGGAGAGACACAGAGTCCCAGCAATCTCTGGATCCATCTCGAAGTCCAGGATCTCTGGTGATGCACAGCCCCCTCTGTCAGATCCAGATGTGGCTTCAAATGTGGTCTATGAACTGCACGGGTTAAGTACCACCCATTTTCCTTATCTAAAATAATAAGCAAGAGGTAAAGCGGAAATATAGGTGCGTGTGTATGCGTAATTTTAACACTTACTGACGTGTTATATTTTATATTTATTTATTCATTATATTTTACTCTTTAAAACTACTACAGTTCTCATTTCTGTAACTGTCATTGGGTTGATATGGTCACCTTTTTGTTTTTCACCCCCCATTCCAAGTTCCCTTTGCCATCGTACGGTTGACATTCTCTAGCTGGTGGGATGACAGAAACTTTTGCTTCTGAGTAGTTCGACGCGTCTGTGGTCCTGCCTGTAGTTTTCCCTTAGATTTTACTTTGGGACATGGAAGTATTAAGAAGGACCCACTAAACCCCTGGACGCCCCAGCTGGTCGTCTCTTGTCCCCACGATCTAGGGCCAACCCCCTGTCCCCAGGGAAAGCCAGCTCAGCATGTCCCCTTCTCTATCTGCCTGGTGGGTCAGTAGTGTGAGGAGCCCCAAGTAGCCAGGTCTCAGCGTGAGTCAGTGGCACCTTGTTGCAGCCTCTGACGAAGACTCCCCGCCTTGACAACCAAGAACTCTAGGCCTCCAGATCCAGTTTTCAAGGCTGGAAATGGTTTACCAGGTGATGGTGAGAGGGTCCCTATCATCTCTACCCTGACCCCTGCACCTGTGAACCCTGCTGTGGAAGAAACAGCACATATACGCTCCTTGGCACAAAGCATTCGGGGGCAGCACTCAGCCTTGCTTCCCAGCTGGTTCCCTAACCAACCATTTATAAGATTGGGCTCAGGCAGGTCCAGGAGGTTAGGGTCCCATAACAGCTCCTGCCTGCTGCATCGCCCTTCCGCCCTCACCCCAGACTCAAGCCCTCGTGGAAGCTCCTTGTGTCCGTATGAGAGGACATGAAAGCTTGGGTCTGGTTTACAGGTGCTTCTGCACAGCCTGCTGGACCGGCACGGAAGGGACTGCGGCTGCACTCAGACCCTCTCCAGGGCCTCCCTGGAGGACAGCGTGGAGAGAGAGCTTCCCAGTGGACGGAACTGTGAGCGCCGTGCCCAGCTGGAGAGAGAGCCGGCCGTAAGGATCTGCGCAGGTTCGTAGATGGCGGCTCATGGCTTGGCCGGTTGGTTGGCGACTCTGGCAGGGAGCCTGGGGAGTGGGCAGAGCACGGTGATGTCTGTGTCCCCTGTGAGCACTTCCAGCGGCATCCACTACACAGGAGGCTTTCAGAAGTCAGGTGAACAAGATGACATTAACGTGTGAATGTTAGCTCCCCACGCCCCCACTTGCTCAGTGGCCCCCTGTACAAAGTGGTCATAGCGACAGGGATGAAGGCTGTGCGTATGGACAACCCCTCCCCAAGGCTGGTCTTGGCCACTGCTGCTGCTGAGCGCCCAGCCTGCTGGTGGCAGAGCCCACGCTTCTTCCCCGAAAGGGCGCTGCATCCAAGAGGGGGTGGTGACAGGCCAGCTACGTGGTCGTAGGTTGATTGCATTAGACCCCTTTCCTCCGTGGACAGGGTGCCAGTTTGTCTTCACTACAACAGACAACTCTTCTGGCTGTGGACTTGCTTTCCCTGCCTGCAGTGCTTCTGCTAACCCCACTATTCTTGGATTCAAAGAATGTTCTATTTACCATCATGGTATCCTGCAAAACCTTACTCTGACCAAGGGACTCTCACGCATCAAAAGAAGTAAGTCATTTTCACTTGATGGTGATTCCTGCTGTGCGTGCACAGCCGTGTGGCTGGGTGGCTCACACAGCACCCAGTTCATGATGGCAGCTTGAGTGCCTGCTGATCTGGTGTCCCCTGGTCAACTTTTCAGTCTCTAGACAAGCCCAAGAGGAAACCTCCAGCTGTTTCTCAAAAGCATGGATTACAGTTCTTGGTAGAATAAAATCGATGTGCTCTGGGTGGTAGAAACGGGGGTGTTTTGGCTTTCCAGAGGTTCACGTTGACGTATTTCAGTGCTGACTCAGCCCTCAAAAGTCTGGTTGTTTCCTTTCCTAGACGCACAGTCACCTGGTAACTGACCATAAGGTCAGGTCCCTGCGGGGAGGGCTCTGAGGAAGACTCAGATTATTATATTTCTGACAGTGCTGAGGATTCCTTCCTAAGAGGACCTGGCCTCCTCTTCATCAGGGTTTGGGGCTCCTGTGAGCTGACAAAGGTCTGGGAGTCGAAAGAGAAATAGCTTCCTTTTTTGGTCACTCAGTCATGCTTCTGCTGACCTAGAACTTTTCTGCTTGTGTGGATGAAGTAACCTTGGTAGGGTGCCGTTCCATTTCAGAGGTGACTGTGATCTCTGTAGTTCAGACAGTCTTCTCCCCTTTTGCGCATCACAGTAATTGCACCCATTTGTCTGCTGGACCCATTGCTGCAGGACCCCGCCATTCCTGCTGATCAGAAAGCCCATTTCAGTGCAGAGGCTCCCGCTGTCATTCGCACAGGGCTTTTCAAGGCTCCTGGTTCTCTACTCACCAAAGCAGTTCTCAGAGCCTTAATAAAAGGGAGTCTCCAGGTCCTCCTGGGAGACAGTCAGGTGGTGAGGAGGCGGGCTGCACAAAATAATTTCTTTTCAACTTTTTCTCATATTCCTAAATCTTTGGATTCCTTCCTTGACATGATCCCAGGGAGGTTCTGGCCTCTCTTGTTAAATGTAGACTACCGTCGGGCCCACATTTCAGTCAACCAACCAACCAGATTGTTAGAGCCAGCACACAAAGTCCAGGATCTTGAATAATAGTCCCCATTATCCAGTGCAACATTTCTTTCCATCTCAGGTGACCGTGGACATAAACTTAACAAAACCTTGAGTTGTTTCGGTTTATAAGTTATCTGGGAACAGACCTAGGATGCATGGGTCCGACTGTAACTATGGGTTTGGAAGTAATGAGCAGAGGTGAAAGTAAGTCTTCAGGAGAATAGGCATTTCCTTAAAAGACACTTACTTCAGGTGAGTGGCCTCAGGTGCTGTGGAAGGCATGTTGCTACTGATAAGGAAGTCTCTGTGGATTTGGGGTACAAGGTTGTCAGACTCTTACAAACCCGTCCAGATGTCCTCATCTCAATCTCAAGGTCCTACGTGCCATACTAACAATTTCTAACCCTTCACATAAGAGACTTTACAAGGCTGAAGGCTGAACTGTCTTGTGATTCAGAAGCTTGCACGACTAGATTTTGGGTCTAGTCCTCAGCCTGTGATATAAAAATAAGAAATTCTGTTAGGGCCTCCATGGGAGTTCTGTTTCTTTGACCAGGCCTTGACTTGAGCCAAGAGTTTAAAGCCCTGAGCTTAGCTTTTTTCTCTTCCTGAGCCCTGTAGTGCAACATGAAGAAACCAGTCCTTCTTCACTTCTACCCTTACCATCATTGCTACGGCCATTACTACCATCATCAACATTACTACCACCATCACTACCCTAACTATCATTGCTGCTGCCATTACTACCCTAACCACCATTACTACCGCCATTACTACCATCACCACCATTACTACCCCCATTACTACCATCACCACCATTACTACCACCATCACTACCCTAACTATCATTGCTGCTGCCATTACTACCCTCAGCACCATTACTACCGCCATTACTACCCTAACCACCATTACTACCATCACCACCATTACTACCACCACTACCCTAACCATCATTGCTACCACCATTACTACTACCACCCTCGTTACAACCATAGCTATCAAGTATATTGGCTACTTCATGTCCCAAAGTCTTGCTTTCCACTGGCCTTTTACCTTGAGTCACCACAGATGACATTTAAGCTCAAATAGGTAAGCAATCACAGAATTCCTGAATCTCAGAATTCCTGGGACCGCTTCTGGGGTCAGCCGGGAACCCATCTGAGCCCGAGCAGACATGCTGGTGGCGTGGTGATGGGGTGCAGCGTTTGTCCTTGATGATGAGCTAGCCGTATGACCTCTCTGGGAGGCTCTGGTTTGTACCCTGGAGCCGTGTCATTTCTGTCCCACCCCACTCCTCTGAGTGGCCGGGAGCCGTACATCCCGACTCCCACTGCTTCCAGCCACAGTTCTTTGGAACTGGGAGGACACCGGAGCAACAGCTTATGAATGGCTGGCAGTGAAGGGTTCTGCCCAGATAGTCAAGGCTCTCATTTGAGAATTAGGGTGAGGCCGGCCCTGCAGCTCCTAGGATTGGGAACGTTTGGGGTGCTGAAGAAGGAGAGGTGACACATTTGTAGGATGAGAAGCGTAGAGGTGGAGGCTGGGGAGACTGTCAGGAGACGGGGCTTCACCGGGTGCCACCCTCCCACCCCACCTCCCACCCCACGTGCATGGGTTCCCTGAGGGGCCCCTGTAGCCTTAATTTAAATCGAAAACAAGCAAGCAAAAGCAAAACCAACAAAACAAAACCCTGCCTTTCACTTGAACTGTTTGCATGGTCTTGGCCTGGGGAAAAAAGAACACCCCTGGTGGCGCAGTGGTTGGGAATCCACCTGCCAGTGCAGGGGACACGGGTTCAAGCCCTGGTCCGGGAAGATCCCACATGCCGCGGAGCAACTAAGCCCGTGGGCCACAGCTACTGAGCCTGCGCTCTAGAGCTGGTGAGCCACAACTACTGAGCCCACGTGCCATAACTACTGAAGCCCGCGCACCTAGAGCCCGTGCTCCGCAACAAGAGAAGCCACCGTGATGAGAAGCCCGCGCACCACAATGAACAGTAGCCCCCGCTCGCTGCAACTAGAGAAAGCCCACGTGCACCAACAAAGACCCAATGCAGGGGCTTCCCTGGTGGCGCAGTGGTTGAGAATCTGCCTGCCATTGCAGGGGACATGGGTTCGAGCCCTGGTCTGGGAAGATCCCACATGCCGCGGAGCAACTAGGCCCGTGAGCCACAACTACTGAGCCTGCGCGTCTGGAGCCTGTGCTCCGCAACAAGAGAGGCCGCGATAGTGAGAGGCCCGCGCACCGCGATGAAGAGTGGCCCCCGCTTGCTGCAACTAGAGAAAGCCCTCGCACAGAAACGAAGACCCAACACAGACAAAAATAAATAAATAAGTAAAAAAAAAAAAAAAATTCGTTAAAGACCCAATGCAGCCAAAAATAAATAAATAAATAAATTTATTTATTTTTTTAAAAAGGGATAAAAGAGCACCCCTAATACACTGTTGTGTGTATCTAGACTGGAAAAAAACTTTTCAGAATCAGATAGCTCATGGTTCAAATTCATGGCCTTGGGTGGCTTAACCTCCCTGCACCTTGGTTTCCTCAACCGTAAAGTGAATAATTCTGTTTGGAATGCCCTTCCAGACCTACCCACGTGCATTTGCCAGCCCACTCTTCAAAGTAGCTCAGGTGATACCCACAGCCCTTCTAAGTCCTATGGCATCACCGGCCTCCGTAGATCCATCCTACTCCACCTCGTACACGCATTTACACGCCTTCCTATCGGGGCCGCGTCCAACCTTCCTTTTCCCCAGCAAGCGCAGCAGAGAGCCTCTCGGGGAGCAGGTGTGGAATGAGTGAAGCATCCACAGTCCGTTAGAGCCACTTTCTTTCCTTTAATTTTCAACTCCTTTTCTTAAAAGTAAAATCCCAAAGGAAGCCCGGCTTCATTTGTTCAGGTGCCTAACATATACAATCATTTCTGAAGTGTATCTCATATGATCATTAGTTAGTAATTGTAAAGTTCATTTACCCTCTGGCATTAATTAATGTCATGTGAGTCTTCTGGGTTTTCTTCAGCTCAAATTTTAGTGAATGAAGAATAAAGCCTGAAGGGGATGGAAAGAGATAAAACATGGTCTATGATTCTGTTAAGAAAATGGAAAGAATTTAGAAAAGTAGGAAGATTCATGGGAGGAATCAAGATCCCCAATGGAGAAATAAAAAGGCAGATGGTAAAAATTAACTATAGGCTGAGGTTGATCTTTGGTCCAATTATTTCAACGTTGGGGCCAAGAAAATCCGTGATGTGATTTGAGAGAAGTCATTTCAGCTAAATTAGAAACACCCTCTGGATAGCCTGCTCTCATGAATGGTCCAAAGCTAGACCTCACCTACCTGGTGACGGTTAATGGCCAGCTCTGTGGGGACACGCAGGCACCCTGCATCTGAAATGCCAGACAGATGTCTGTTAAGTGGAACGGGACACACCCATCTTCTTTCTCTATATTTCCATAGAAGGAATGTCATACATGTGTGCAGAGGGATGTCCAACTTGAAATAAATGTTTAAATTGGTTATAACTTCATGTCTGGTGTGGGTGACTTTTAATAACTAAGAATGGCATTGTATTACAGGAGAGGAAGAATGCACTCTCAGAAGGGAATCCAAGTTGACTGAGGTCTCCAAAGGCATGATTAGCCACGTTTGTCATTAGTCACTTGACGTAAAGTCTTACCCAAGTTCATAACTTTGAAATTAGCACAAATCAGAATTCATGTTGTATAAGCTGATTTGCACTTTCTCTCCTGAATAAAGTGATTTCATTTCTAACAAATATAAATCAGAATCGCACTGTTCTCTCCTTATTTAAACAGACACCATGATATCTAGTGCTAAGATTCTTTGAGAATAATGTTGAGTCACAGTGAAAGGATCGTATTAAAGCTGTTCAAATATTGAGCAATGGGGGCTTCCCTGATGGCGCAGTGGTTAAGAATCCGCCTGCCAATGCAGGGGACACGGGTTCGATCCCTGGTCCAGGAAGATCCCACATGCTGCAGAGCAACTAAGCCCATGCGCCACAACTACTGAGCCCACGAGCTGCAACTACTGAAGCCTGCACACCTAGAGCCCGTGCTCCACAACGAAGAGTAGCCCCCGCTCGCCGCAACCAGAGAAAGCCCATGCGCAGCAATGAAGACCCAACGAGCCAAAAATTAATTAATTAATTAATTAAAAAAAATTATGCTTGTGAGATTCATCAACATCAGTGTATGTCTCTGTAGCTGGTTTTCATGGCTGTCTAGTATTCCGTTGTATTCCACAAATCATTCAGTTGTCCGTGGACACTTGTGTATTTCAGTTTGGGACTGTTATAAATAATGCTGCTCTAGATATTCCTGTCCATGTTTCAGCCTGTGTGTACACACTTTAAAAAAAAAAAAAATTACTTATTTATTTATTTTTGGGTGCGTCGGGTCTTAGTTGCCACACACGGGGTCTTCGTTGTGGCTCGCGGGCATCTCTCTAGTTGTGGCGTGCAGGCTTAGTTTCCCCATACATAGCATGTGGGATCTTAGTTCCCCGACCAGGGATCGAACCCACCTCCCCTGCATTGGAAGGCGGATTCTTAACCGCTGGACCGCCAGGGAAGCCCCTGTGTGTGCACACTTGTGTTAGATATTCCCAGGAGTGGAGTTCTTGGGTCACGGAGCACGCACATTCCGCTTCAGTCAGAAAGGCCACTTTTCCAAGGCAGTGGCATCCGTTCACCTTGACAGACAGTGCACGAGGGTTCTCGGACCCCCAGCCTTGTTTGCACTCGACGTGGCCTGGTGTCCTTTCTTCATGTTAGCTATTCTGGGAGTAAAGTAGTAGCTCGTGTGGTTCTAATTTGCGTTTTGCTGAAGGCTAGTGAGGCTGAGTGCCTCTCCATGCATTTATCGCCTGTTTCGGGCGTCTGTTTTGTGACGTGCCTGTCCGAGTCTTCTGCCCAGTTTTTCTGCTGGCTTGTCTGCCTGCTTCTCATTAACGTGTTAGGATTATGTCGCAGATACTGCCTCACGCTCTGTGTGAGATACCTTTCACTCTCTTAATGCTGCTCCATGGCGGTGAGCGCAACCATCCTATTTTATTAATTAATTAATTAATTAGGCTGCACCAGGTCTTAGTTGCAGCATGCAGGATCTAGTTCCCTGACCTGGGATCGAACCCGGGCCCTCTGCATTGGGAGCGCAGAGTCTTAACCACTGGACCGCCAGGCAAGTCCCCAAACATCCTATTTTAAACATTAAATTTTGAGTCACTATACTTGAATTTAACAGAAAAAAAACTGAAGTAAAATGGAAGGAATTGCTGAATTTCAGATAGATGTTTCCTCACCATAAAAAATACTAGTTTCTAAAATAAAGCTGCTAAAATTAAGAAAAGGGTTTATGGAAAGCATTAATAGGCGGCGGTTATTTTTGTTTGTTTGTTTGTTTGCTTTGGCTGCACCACGCGGCATGAGGGATCCTAGCTCCCCGACCAGGGATGGAACCTCCGCCCCCTGCACCGGAAGCTCCAAGTCTTAACCACTGGACTGACAGGGAAGTCCCAGCATTTATTTTAAAATAACTCTGTTACAACTTTGGATAGTATCTACTAATGCCTTGATTTGAAGGAGATTAACTTCTCACGTTTCCTTTCCTCCTCTCTCCCAACCTCCTGAGTTTGCCAGCTTTATGCTGTCGAGGTTTACGTTTTCTTCTGAAACCACACTTTCTGCCGTGGAACAGTCTTCACTCTTTGTTTACGTGGAGTCATCGTCTTTGCCAGTCTTTTTACCGTGGCCCCTCCCTCCCTTAATTTTCTATTTTGATTCATCTCTTGGTTGGTTACACTTCATTTTCAGTGACATTTTTAAGTGCCCTCAGGTGCCGATTTCCTCTGATGCTGGAGAACGTCTGCTACCTTCAAACTCGAAGGACGAGGTGGCGAAGCCGTGACCCGAGTACGTCCTGCAGCGTCTGCCCACCAGCGCGGGGCGCGGCCTGCCCGCCTCTGCGAGGGCTTTGAAGGCTGTGTAGGAAAACGGTCCTGCGGATCGCTGGCCCTCGGGCACCCCTCAGGCTCCAGGCAGCAGCCCTTCCGCGTCACTGGGAGCGGACTGCTTGGTTCCTATGGGAACGCAGGCGTCTGGGCGGGGCAGGGGGACCACAGGGGCCGAGGAGGAAGATTACGGCTGCTTCTCCTTTCACAAACATTTACAAACGAGGAGGTTCCTCCACGGAACAGCCGTCAGAGTCCTGCCTCTTGTGCGGAGTGCCCTGGAGGACCTCCGGCAGGCTGGAGGGACCACGCCGCATGGCGCTCCGGCCCCCTTCCAGCCCTGGTGCCCCCTCCGCCTTCCTCCTCCCACCCCTGAGGCCCTGGGCGCTCGGGTGAAAGCGGGGCAGGCTCTTCCTCAGCATCTCAAGGCCCTCTGCGGGACGCCCTGCCCCAGCATCACCCCCTTACTGGGCGCGCTCTGCCCTGCCCTCCCTGCCCAATTCAGTGAGTAACTGCCGAGTGCAGGTTAGCTGTGGCTCTCACAGCGAAGCAGGGGATCCGCAGGCGGGGGTGGGCAGGCACATCCGACACACCCTGCCCGGAGTCCGGGCCCTGCAACATCGTCGCAACAGGACAGATTTTCTGCCTATTCAGCACAGCCGGGGAGGAAGCACAGGTTTTGCCCTAAGCCCTGAAATTACCTTTGTCAGAGCAGAAGCCAGAGAACTGACGTGACGTGAGAGGCTCAGGAAATTCCAGCTGAAGGAGAGGTCGTGAGCCTTCCTATGGAAAGAAAAGGAAGCATTTTTCCTCCTAAAATAAGGAAGCCAGCAAGCTTTCACCAGCAGGAGCACGGGCACACTGCCTTAGGCTCCTCGGTGTTCATCCTGTCTTTGCAGGGCGGCTGCTTCTCCTGTGGGCCCTGGACTCACCGCCCACAGCGGAGGCTGCCCTCTGGGCATCTGGGGACTCGCGCCTGCAGAGACGCGGCCTCGTTTCTTTGGCGTCTGTCTCTCCCATCTTCTCTGTGAGATCTGAATCTGAGCAGGGGGGGCAGTTGTCTTTCAGAAGCTAAGATGTCATCTCTGAGTTTCTCTGCCTCTGCTCTGCTCCTCTCTAAATGGGGCCCCATCCCTTTATGGCACATTCTCCTTTTCCGAGGCAAACACCCCGATTTGCAGAGGGCCTTTGCGCACGCCCTTCTCATCGGCACCCGCGCTCCTCCATCGGGAGCTCTCCTGGGCGGCAGCCCCTCTGGGCACCTTCCCTGACTCATCCCTCGCCTGCGCTGCAGGATGGCCCACAGGACGGCAGGCCCTCACCGCCCCAACACCTGGATGGAGCACTCAGGTGCCGTCACCCAGCTTTCAGACTGCACCCGGGCCCCGCCCGAGGTTTCTTTGAATTGGTCGTCTCAAGGTCAAGCCTAGCCGGTTTCCAGCCTTGGCCCCACGGTCTGCTCTTTCTCTCCGTGATGTGGCTCATCTTTCACCTCTGCCCTGATGTCAGCGTGTAAGAGTCAAGGCCTGTCCTCTCCGATCACTCCTCCACGGTAACAGCGAACCGAATTCTGCCAGGATCAGCAGAAAGTTTCCTGAAGGTTTATGGGTCACAGGAAGTGCTTTTAATAGCAAAGCACTTAAATCCACATGGCTCTTGAGCTGGGCCTCAGCCAGGATTTTCGCAGCTGAGCTCCCTGTCCTCCCTCCCGTTTCTTCTCCTCTTTTCCAGGAACTCCCTCCCACCCCTGGACTCTTCCCCAGGCAGCCTCCATGCCCTCGTGCACCAAATCCTGACCCAGAAGTTTTACCAAGTCATTTTCCCAGGTAAAGTCAGTTTCCTCCCAATGGAGAACTCTGGTGTCAGCTGTGTAGATGAAGCAGCTTTTATTTCCTTACCAGAGCAACTGCTACTCTATCGTATAACCATCCATTTCTGTGTCTCCCTCTGAAACCAGTCTGGACTCTCCTCTTTCGATCCATGCATCCCCAGAACCTGGCAGGGGGACTCATAAGCACCCAGTAAGTCCAGCTGCTGAGAGACAGAGAATGGCTGACCAGAGGACAGCCCTCAGGGGATGCACCCCGAGGTTCCTGTCCAGCAAGAGCCTGCGGCTGGGGATGAGGGGCTTTGGGGGGATGTGCAGCGTTGCCTAGCAACATTTCTTCACTCTCCTGTCACTCAGAACGTACAGACCAAACGATTCTTAGGGCAAGACTAGCTCTTTGATCTCACTTAAAAATAGATACGATCTTTCCTTTTGTCTCCGCTCAAAATCCATAATTCTTAAAGGACCCCAAGGGTGAAAAGTATTGAGGATCTCAGATACTTACATCCAGGAATCTACTTCATCAGAGGGTTAACTGTGTCAGAGGATATTGGGAGGCCATCCAGGGGCCCACAGCCTGTCTTCCGCTCCCGGAGGGACAAATCCCGTCCGCGGTGGCGGGTGTGCTTCCGGCCTGGAGTTGAACCTAGTGCTCACGTGGTCTGGCCTGGACCGGGACAGAAATGCCTTCCGGATGGGCTTACGCAGCCCAGGAAGAAAACATCCAGAACCCTCCTGCGAACTTAAGTTCCTTGAAGATTTGCATCGAAAACGTTGCACATGAGTCAAATAGTAGTAAGGAATGACCAGATTTCCCTGGTGCCGGAGACACAGTGAACACTTGGTTTTTCCTTTTCCTCTTTCCTTCGGGCTCCCCAGGGAGCCTGGACCCAGGCTGCAGAGTGGGGCCCAAGGGGCTCTGCGGGCTTGTGGGTGCAGGGAAGGCCCTGCTGCCCGTAGCCCTGGAGCTGCAACCCACCGAGAGTGGGACCCCCAGGTGGACCCGGCGCACAGTAGGAGCACAGCCTGTGGATAAACCTGGAACTTTCCACCACTCAGCTCTCAGCCAGCAGCTGCCAAGGGCCCGCCCTTTGCTGACCCGGGAGTGACAAAGGCAGAGGTGCCACCGCACTCGGTCTGGTCAGCCGCACAGCCTCCGCAGCCGGTCTGTTCTGGAAACTGGCTCGTCGCCCCAAGGGAAGTACAGGGGTAGGTCCCGTGACACAGCACTTTCATCAGCGAATCAACACATAACCTTGTTTTGTGTGCTTTTGTTTAATTCACACTTTAAAAATAATTAATTAATTAATTTTTTGGCTGCATTGGGTCTTCGTTGCTGCACGTGGGCTTTCTCTAGTCGCGGCGAGCGGGGGCTACTCTTCGTTGCGGTGCGCGGGCTTCTCATTGCGGTGGCTTCTCTTGTTGCAGGGCACAGGCCCTAGGTGTGTCGGCTTAAGTAGTTGTGGCATGCGGGCTTCAGTAGTTGTGGCGTGCGGGCTTAGTTGCTCTGTGGCATGCGGGCTTAGTTGCTCTGTGGCATATGGGATCTTCCTGGACCAGGGATCGAACCCGTGTCCCCTGCATTGGCAGGTGGATTCGTAACCACTGCGCCACCAGGGAAGTCCCTGTGCTTCTGTTTAAAGACACCTTATTTAATATAAATTGTTGATTCATTAACACTGAACTCTCAGTGACAGCCCCGTAACTCGGGCCTGAGTGAGACTCATCCCACACGTGCATCTTCTCCCTGCAGCACATCCCAGCCTTCCTGCCCTTAGAAGCCCCAGACAGCACCCCAGCAGCATGCTTGGGGCCGTTTCCAACAGCATGAAATGTGAAAAACATGTGGAAACTAAATAGGCCACAGAAAGGGCACTTGCTGACAGTGTGACACGAAACAGAAAGCAGAGCCCTGTTTGTTTGACCTCAGCTGGGAACGTGCAGACAGGTGACACATTTCTCTCCACTCTGAGAGTGTGCACAAATGCCCACGAACGCACGGTGAGCGTTAATGTTGGGTTACAAATTAGTTTTGGAGAGCAGGTGAATTCGCAAATACAGAATCTGTGAACAACAGGATCGACTGTATATATATGTACGGATGTATGTGGCATATCTATCAAAGTGGGACATCTACGCACACATGGGTACATGTGACAACCATATGCATATGTTTGTCTGTCTTTAAAAAGTAAAGCTTACACTCTTTGTATCACCCACCTCACCATGAGGAGGCATGGCCCTAAAGGTGGCCTCCATCAGCTGATTGGAGCAAACTTCTGGTTACTTGGTTTTCCGAGAGAAATTTCCAAATCTAACCGTCCCACACCATCTCAATCAGACTAACCCTGCCTGTATCCTGACTTAGTGAAACAGAATCGGGTTTCACTAAGTCCTAGAGCCCAGGAATGTGAAGGCGGATTTTACAGTTTTCAAAGTTCACGGTTTGAGAATCACCTGTGAAGGTTCCCAGACAGTGGGAGACGTCAGCCTGGAAACTCTGTCTGACCCCGGGGGGCAAGAGGCAAGCCACAGCCCTTCCTCCCCGCCCCCAACTTGTGAGCAGATGAAACCAGTCTGAATTTGGCTCCGGGAGAGAAGAATGTCGTAGGACTGGGAAGACAGGCGCAGCTCCATTTGGAGCTAGGTGACCTTTGTCACACACAGGTGCTAACATTCACTTCCCTAAGGAACTGGGCCAACTGTCTGACTTGGGCATAGTCTAAGAAGACACAGGCCTTTAAAAGACACACTATGAAAATTCTTTTTCATTCATCAACTTTTACTACACTTGACCTACCAAAGTGACAGTTATTTAAAACCTGTTAAAGAGTTCTCCAGACGTTTATTTTAAAGTGTAATGTAAAAAACTGTATAAAGAACTAGATTTTATAATGGATTTGTGAATAAAATAATACTCAAGGTTGTTAGCACTGAATAAATACCTTTTTGATAGTTATATACACAAATATGCAACTATTTGAACTTTAATTAGCAGCTCTCTTCTTTTTTCAGTTTTTCACTGGCTTTTTACTTGGTGCTTTTACTTGTGTTGCACTGATGGTCTGTGTTCTGTGAACAAAGTAAATTAACAGTATTAGTACTAGGAGCTGATTTTTGCCAACTATGACAGAAGAATACTGTAACCTTGAAAGGCATCCAAACAGTTTTACAGACCTAATTCTATAAACCTCAGGTTGAAGAAACCCAGAGAGCAAGCTTCTAAAAAGTCTTGAGTATATGTATACATTTGAAACAAGTGCCCTCAGCTCCAAACCATCATTATGTCAACGCGGCATAAGCGGGGCGGCACATTCTTCATTCACCCTTCAATACGTTCACCAAAAGTCAAGTGCAAGAGCAGCATTAGTAATGACCAAACTGACAGCAACCTAGGCATCTGTCGACAGCGGAGCGGGCACGAGTGCTGGGACATCCGCGCAGCGGGGACCGCACAGCCCTCGGGTGGGGAAGGAGACACCCCGTGGAGCTCCGTTCGCACGACACGGGGGAGAGGGCGACAGGCAAGCCAGTGAGGGGCACTGAAGCCGGGGAAGGAGAGACAGGAGGGTCTCCGAGTTTCTGGGCGTGTTGGATTCTGCGCTGCTTGTCCATGTGTCTGTGCCTCGTGAAAACTTTCTTTAGTTGTGTGCTTACTTATGCACTTTACGCAATTTGTATTACATTTTTTAAAAATTTATTTATTTTATTTATTTTTGGCTGCGTTGGGTCTTTGTTGCTGCCTGTGGGCTTTCTCTAGTTGCGCCGAGCGGGGGCTACTCATCGTCGCGGTGCGCGGGCTTCTCATTGCGGTGGCTTCTCTTGTTGCGGAGCATAGGCCCCAGGCACGCAGGCTTCAGTAGTTGTGGCACGCGGGCTCAGTAGTTGTGGCTCACGGGCTCTAGAGCGCAGGCTCAGTAGTTGTGGCGTGCGGGCTTAGTTGCTCTGCGGCATGTGGGATCTTCCCAGACCAGGGCTCGAACCCATGTCCTCTGCATTGGCAGGCGGATTCTTAACCACTGTGCCACCAGGGAAGCCCCTGTTTTACATCTTATAAAAGTTTACTCAGAAAAGAAAGGCAGGGCTGTGAAGAAGTGTGTGGCTGGAAGCAGGGATCGATGTCAAAGATGGAGAAAAATCAAGTGGCATTAAAGAGGAAGGGGAGGAAGTCAAGGACTGTTCACTGTGACAATCTTGAAAGGTGAAACACAGAAACTCTGGAACTCATAGAGGCTGACCTGGAGAGTCACAGCCGGGGTGCGGGGCCCTGGCGCCCCAGAGTGACCACAGGGGCCCTGCCGTCCTCCATCGTGTGCTCGGGGAGGCTCGCGTGGCTGTGGTCTGCTTCCCAGGGCCACGTCTTCGTTCGTTTGGCCGTCAGAGGTTCACGGAGCTCTTCCTCCTCACTCCTTCCATCCACCTCAAGCCCAGTGGAGACAAGACCTCCCTGGGGGGATGATCTCTTCTGTTCTCTGAGCAGAGATGGCCTTTTTCCCAGTGCTTCCCAGACCTGCCTGTCCCGGGTCTTAGGATCACCGAGGTGCTTGCCAAAAACATGCTCCCAAGGTCGTTTCCTGGAGACTCTGATTTGGTTGGTCTGGGGTGGGATCCAGGACCCCAGGCTCTTCTTCCAATCAGACAAGTTTAGGAAACAGTGCTCTGGTGCAAAGGACATTCTTTGGAAAAGAATAAACACATTACTGTAAATAGTGAGATGATGTTTTGAAAATAGCCCAAGATATTGTAATGATTTTACAATTTCCTGTAGGGGAAAAGGAGAAGGGGAGTCCTGCCAATGCGTGCGGCGGTAAAGTTGCTACATAAACATGCAGGCTGCCCAGTGAAACTTGAATTTCAGATAAACGATGAATAATGTTTTAGTAAAGTATGCATGAGATGTCCTTAGACCGCTTATCTGGAATTCAGACTCAGCTGGGTGCTCGGTGTTGTTATTCGCTAGATCTGACCACCATCCAGGAGGGCATTGAGGACCCCGAGCACGGTTGCTGGGGCCATTGCAGAAGGGAACCGGCAGGTTGGGTGGGGTCAGAGGGGCAGTCAGAGGCTCGTATGACGACGGGAACATTGATTGACTGTTACGTAAGCACTTCACGTTATATAGTGGATTTACTGCTTCCCCTAACCTATGATGTCAGGTTTATCCTCATCCCCCTTTTACAGATGGGAAACGGGGCAGATAGCTGTAACTTGGCCCAAATCGCGGCAGTGAGGAACCCAGGCAGTGTGATCCGTGCCCTTGGACCAGCTGCCAGCCTGGCCGCCACCAGGGAGAGGCCAGGGTTCTCAGAAATGGGGCTCTTCACCGTGGGTGGTCCCTGCCCTGGCCCCGTCCGTCCTGTGTTCGGCTAATACTGACTGTGTACCTGCCGTGTGCTGGCCCAGGGCTCACAGTGGTGGGACGGGGGTGCTGGTTCTAGAACTTCGTCAGAGATTCTGAGCCCTGAATCCCCCTCCCTCCGTGGAAGGTGAGGGCCCACTGGTCTGGCTCCTCTCTCCCCGGATCTTTCTCAAACCTCTGGCTGCCTTGCCCAGGGCTGGCCACCCTCCCGTCGGCTCCCACTGTGTCTCATCCGTGTGTGCTCCTGCCACTGACCTGAGAACTCAGAGCAGCCCTTGGTCAGGGAAGCAAGAGGCATCGGCCGGCCCCCTCCCCCGGGCAGTCTGAGGACTGAGGAGGGTCCCTGGAACCCACTGAAGACCTCACAGTGGGCGTCAGCTTGGGACAGAGGCATGTCTGGGAGGACTTGGTGCCCAGCAGGAGGCTGCCCATCCCCCGTAGACTTTCCACCTTTTCGGAAACGCGAGACCTCCTCCTGGCAGCGGTGGTCTTCCAAGTTTCATCCCTGCCTTTGCAGAAACTGGTCTTCCTTCACCCTCCCTCCCCCAGCCCCACCCAGGCAGCGAATGAAGGCACAGCATTAAAACGTGACTCTTACAGGATCGTAATGAAGGAAACACAAATCACAGCCGTGGAACTGTTTTTCACGCGTCAGACTGACGAGCACGCCAGAGGTGAGGGCCCGCAGTGCTGGTAGTGATTTGAGAGGCAGGTTCTCTCACACCCAGGAGAGGGTGACTTGGAACACATTGTTGGAGGGCATTGTGGTAACATCTGTGAAAAGTAGAAGTACACACATCCTTTGACCCAGGTCTCTTGGAGGAAGTCACCATACGGCATAAGCCAAAATATCTGCCTAAGGGTATTTACTGCAGCACTAGGTGTAACAGTAAAAAAGCCAGAAACGATAAACCTCAATGTCTGTCAATGTGGAAATGATTAAATAGTCTGTAGTTTCTCTGCAAAATCAAATTCCACTTACTATTAAAAGGAATGAGCTAGAAAGCTCCCCAAGACACCTTTCTTCTTCTCTGCATCTGCCGTTGAGGAATTCATCCCACAGTCACCATAATTACAACGTTCTGGCCACAGTGCTGGGGAAGAAGCAGTTAATCCCAAGAGCCTCAAAAGTAGACACCGGGAAAGTCAAGGAAGGTTTAGAGACATGTGAAAACTGTGTGGAAACTGCGAGAAGTGAGGCGGTGGTTGGAGGTGGGTGAGGGGACCGCAAGACCCACTTTAAATGGGAGAAACTTGAATATGGAAAAGCCAAAGGGAAGAATTCAGCTGCAGTGTGCTCTTAAGTTAAAAACAATAGCCACAAATGTGTGTATACACACATATCTGTAGAGTGTAATAGGGCATGTATAGTTTGATTCCCCTTTGTGTAAAAGTTTAGAGGCTAGTCATGATGGTATATACATAAACATTTTCTGGAAGGACACATAAGAAATTATTAATATTGGTGACCATTGTTAATTATTAATAGTGGTAACTATTATTATCTTTGGGGAGAGCTGGTGGGGTGGAAGAGAGGTGTGATTTTTCTTTTTATTTTATACTTCTGCACTCTCTCCTTCCTCCCCCAATCAAAATTCTAATTTTCAGGGTGATTGATGTCATCTTAGTAGGAAGAGGAAAGCAATTCTAGTGAAAGGAATCCAAGGAACCTAAGCTAAGAAGTAAAGTGTAAATAACCCCCAGTCACCCCAGTAAACTGTGCTGAATCCCAAAGCGGGGGGAATTTTGGGAATGTGGCCCATCGCTCCCCTTCCTGGGTGCTTGTGTCACTGTGAATTGTGCCCAGATGAGCATCCAAATAATCTGGGATCAGCTGCAGGGTGGGGTTACCTGGGGACCTTCAAAACCACTAATGAGCTCTTACCACACCTGATCAGGTAAACCCATGGGTGGGGCCCAGGTGGCACTCTTTTGAACACTTGACTCCCAACCCAGCTGCTTGTGAGAATCACTTAGGGGGTGAGAAATATTAACATCTGTATCAGTCTGCTCAGGAGGCTGTAACAAAATGCGACAGGTTGGGTGGCTTAAAAACAGAAATTTATTTTCTCATAATTCTGGAGGCTGGAAGTCCAAGATCAAGGTGTGGGCAGGGTTGGTTCCTTCTGTGGCCCCTCTCCTCAGTTTGTAGACGGCCGTCCTCTCCCTGCGTCTTCAAATGGTCCTCCCTCTGTGTGTCTGTGTCCTAATCGCCTCCTCATATAAGGACCCCAGTTTTACTGGATTACATTCTGCCCTAAAAACCTCATTTAACTTGGTCACCTCTTTAAAGGCTCCGTCTCCAAATACAGTCACATCCTGAGGTCCTGGGGGTCAGCTTTGACATACGAATTTTCAGGGGACACAATTCAGCCCATAACACTGTCCAAACTGCATTTTAGGCCAGTTAAGTCAGAATCTCTGGAGGTGGACATGAGTGTGTTTTCAGCCACAGATGAGTCTGATGTGCAGCTGAGGCTGAGGTACGCCGACCCACAGGGGGACAGGGGGACAGGGGGACAGGCGCAGGAGGTGGGCTCAAGGGACCAGCAGGCAACCGCACTTTGTAACCGGCAGGTGTGTCCCCAGCGAGAGCCTGGATGGTGCTGCTTAGTGTGGCCGTCGGAATCGAGAGCTGTAGCCGTCCCCCCACCAACTGCGTCTTTAAATCCATTTTTTCATCTCCTCCCAGTTTGGAATTCAGTCTTGGAGGAGCTCAGTGAAGCGTGCTCTTAATCAGAATTACCAGATCGAATTCCCTGAGGCCAGAGTGATCAAAATGTAAGTGAGTTTCAGATAAGCTAATGACATCACTGAAAAGAGCCAGGGCACGTGGCAAGTCCAAAGAGTTGACTTCCAGAAGGGAGGTGTGGAGGCCATACCCCAGGCAGCGTGCCCCTGCCCCTGCCCCTGCCCCTGCCCCTGCCCCTGCCCCTGCCCCTGCCCCTGCCCCTGCCCCGTCCCATCGCTCCCATCGCTGCCGAGCCCCGTGGACCTGTCTGTGTGAGGATGTAGTGCCAGGAATCGAGGAAGAGGCTAATGAGGTGAGAGGGACCCTCCCAGCGCAGAGGTGGTGATGCCCTCACGTCAGGGAGCTAACCCAGCCCCAGAACGGCTCCACCTTTGAACTTGTTGTTAGAGGACGTAAGACATTTCTTAGTGTTTAAACTGTTGACCTGGGATTTTCTGTTTCTTGCAGTCCAGAGCGTCCTAACCTGACACAGCTAGTTACTGCCAGGCAGCGGTTCTCAGTTACAGCGGCTGAAAATTATACCCACTTGGTAGCTGTGAAGAAAGCAGAACAAAACAAAATCCCACTGATTTCTGAGTTCCACATCCAGAGATCCTGATTTAATTGGTCTGGAGGGAAGTAAAGGCACTGGGAATTTGAAAGGTGGGATGGGGCTGAGAGCCACTACGCTAGCGTCAGGAAATTTACATGAATGGGGATCCAGAAGCTGCCTCGGAACCTTTCAAGCCAAAAGCTGAGCAAAGATGGGGTGAAACAGAAGGTGGGCCTGTGCCTCTTGTCCTGGGCTGCTGTCAGGGCCGAGCAGGAACAGCTTATGCCCATGCGGTGGGCAGTCCACAGGGAGCTGCCGCAGAGCTACCCAGGGCAGGTGTGGACCCAGGATCTGGGTAAAAATGACCTCATTTCCTGATCAGTCGGAAGAGCCAGTGTGTGTGCTCCGCGTGTGCAGTGTGCATGTGTGTGATACACGTGTGCGTATGTGTGCGTGTGTGATACACATGTGCAGTGTGTGCATGTGTGCGTGTGTGCATGTGCTGGTGAGGGGGAGATGGGGTTTGCACTTTATTTGGAACTGGGGAAGCACAGGCTTTCAGGAAGAAAAAGCAGGGGGACTGAAGGCCCGACCGTGGTGTGAGCCTGCACCAAGCCTGACCCCAGGTGGCTGGTGTGGGTTGTGTGTGCGTGGAGGGGCACTGAGGTCTCCCCCCTCGGGAGTGAGGTGGGCTCCGCTCCTAACTCTGAGACCATGGGATGGCTGTGTGCCGCCTGCAGACACAGCAGGGATGGGGACACACAATGGGACCTTGGGGACAGGAAAAACCAACATCCCAGAAACAGCTCTGGGCGGGGGACCCCGTCCCTGTGTGGTGGGAGTGGAATTTTCACTGTCAGTCTGGACGGTGGCCATTGCGGTCAGTGGGATATCGACCTGTAGGTCAGCGGCGGGTCATCATCAGGAGGACCCGGGCGTCTCATTTCCTTGGCGGACTGCCTCTAAGGATTGTGACCAGGACAGATCACCCTTCCTTTATTTTCCTAGTTAAATAAGAAGCAAACAGTGCTTTCTCTTTAACTATCCCTTTAAGGGTTGCCCACGGGATGGCCTGGGTGAGGATGGCCAAGCCTGACTTTTGGATGGTGATGATCAGGAAGGGGAGATTAAGTCATTCGATTGTTGGAAAAGTCCTGAGTGGGAGTCTGGTAAAACGTGGAATAACGTCGTCCCCGCCCTCAGAGAGCTTATAACTCGTTAGGGAAAGCGGACTGAGATGGAGAAGGGTACCAGGAGTGGTTAGAGGTCCAGCGGTGTGACCCTCAGAACAAAACCCCTGAGCTGGGGCGCCTGGAGGGGGAAGCACCTTCCTGAGGAGGCCAGACTGGGGGGTGACAGGTGCAGGGACTGGGCCAGGGGAGGACGGCGGGCGGACAGCCTGCAGGGCCACGGGCGGTGCGGTGGGCGTGGGGTGGCCGGGACGCAGAGGACTTGGGGGCCCAGAACCGGGGCCCCAGGGAAGGTCAAACACCAGCTCACACGCCTGGGGCCAGGCAGCCCCTCCCTCCGCTGTGTCAGGCCTGGGAGTGGCCCAGCCTGACCTGCAGGTCAACATCGCTTCCAGAACATTGACCTGGTCACCTCTGTGTCCTGTTAGGCTGTTGGCCTCGAGCGCTGAGCCAGTGGCCGTCCTCCCAGAGTGCCGGCAGCTTGAGCAATAAACGCACGGCTTCCGGGGCAGGACTCGGCTGGCTGGCTCCTGTCCACGTCCTGACCCCGGGGGACCCTGCTGGGGGCCACAGTGGCCCTTTCCCTCTGAGTAGAGACCACTTCGTGTTCTTCTCCGTGTCTCTTCGGGGTAAGTGCCAGGCCCACAGGGGGTGAAATTCAGTAACCTTTCACTTCCCCCAACTTTATTAGAGACAAAACTATACGTATTTTTAAGACTTCATTTTTTTGAATAGGTAAATATATACATGAACAAAATTGTAAAGTTACAGTTTTGGGGAGAAAGAGAAAAGCAAGCTTCCCTCTCTCCTCGGCTTTTCCTTCCATCTGGTTCCCTCAGGCAACCACTACTAGGCTCCTTGGGAACCCTGCGAGAAACATTCTGTGCTTACGGGCTTCTGTGAACACGTATTTTCGCGCTCAGCACGTCGCTTTCGTCACTTACCAGACACCCTGCGGCTTTCCTGTACGAGTGCACCTAATCCGGCTGCTTTCTTTTTAACAGCCGTGCGCTGGTCCACGTGCAGAGGCGCGCGATTTATTCAACCAGGTGACCACTGGTGAGCTTGTAAGGGCAGACGACGTTACACTGAGTAGCTGTTAAGACACAGTTTTGTACTTGGCACCAGTGAAGGCTAATCGCTGAAGAGAAGTCCTGGGTCTCAGGATGTGTTTCTTCCAAATTCGGGCAGTTAGCGCTGCATTGCCTTTGTAGAGGCCACACCAAGTTACGTGTAGTTTGCAGAAGCCGGGCAGGGCTTTTGGTCTTACCAGGCCCTCATAGCGCTCTGCTCGGGCTGTGAGGGTGGGACCCCTGAAAGCCCCTGTGGCTCGACAGGCTGGCCAGCTGGCGGGACGCCCCTCCCCGACCCCCGAGACCAGCATTCGCAGGTCGACGGGGTCCCAGGGGCCTGTCAGGCTGGGCGCCTGGGCGCTGGGTTCTGGTCTGTTTGTGGGAAGGGTCACCTCAGGGTCACAGAACAGGGGGAAACGGTTCCCAGGGCCGGGAAGGGACGGTGAAGGAGGGAGGAGGATGGGAGAGGGGTGATGGGCGCTGGCCAGCGGGGGAGGGGGGGACTCGGGAGAGCAGATCAAGTCTGGGCGGGGGGAGCGTAAACCATGGGGGGAATTTGGCGTTTTAAAATTCCTGAAGAAATATCAACAGAAGAGTAATTTTTTAGAGGGATTCGTGGTTAATTTTGTGAATTTTGGAATTTCCTTGTCTCCCAGCCTCTGGCCTTCACATCTCAATACTTTTTTTTAGATGGTTTCACCAGTTTTGCTCAGTCCCGTGGTAACTGGGTGTCTGTCTCAGGGCTTTTGCAGTGTTAGGCGCAGCCTATGAGGAGGGTTCCAGGGGCCCCTTGCTCTTGCTTTGCTAGAGCAAGTCAAGGCCCTGAACCAGTGACCTCCGGACGGTTGTGAGGAGGCTGAATGGCTTTTTAGGAGAAGTCGCAGCATCAAGCTCAAATCTTATTAAGCAAACCGGTTTCAGTGCTTAAATGTAAACACACCCATCTGTGATGCAGATAAGGCCTGCTTCGTTTAACCGTAAACCTGCCGGTTTGAACAGGAAAGAGCTTGTACTGGGCTACGCCTGTGTGAGGAAAATTGCTCACAGGCTCCTCTGTGCTTTGCAGCCGATGGCTACCCTTTAGAAGCAGCCTCCCCCGTGCCCAGGACGTGCAGCCCGTGTGCCTGGCCCCCTTTAGGCTCAGCACATGCGCTTAAGTTACTTGCTCGGCTGTTTGTTTACATTGGTTTGGACTCCAGAATGCTTAGTTTACAGGGGTCACAATCCAGAATTATCATTATTTACTTTGCTGCTTTCATTGCCCCGGCAGGGGTTCCTTCAGGTCCACTACCCCTCCTCACCTTTCCTTTCAGCAGCACAAGCTAGTTAGGGTCATCTGGTCGTTTCCTTGACCCGTCCCTGGAATCAGCCCCATCTCCAAGAAGCCCTGGTTCCGTTTTGTGGAGAATGGTGTCTCTGTCTAAGTGTCTCTAACATTTCTTTTCAAACCCATTTAGGACAAAACTACGGGTTAGCACGTAAATGTAAGCTGTTCATCTTTCCCTTGCAGTGCTAGCACTGGGGTCAGTAGGCCCGGAAGAGGGCAAGGGTCAGCAGGAAGTCACTCGTGGAGAGATTTTTAAGTAGCTGTAGCATGTTTTCAAACCTGCTTCTCATTAGCAGTGACAAAATCCAGCCACACCCTGGACTTGGCGGCATTGCCTCTTCCCTCTCCTGCACTCGGGTCCGGTAAACTCTAAAATTCCTTCCTTCTGAAAGCCCTCTCTTTCCCCCCTCCCCCCATCTCTGCTCCATTTCTAAAAGTATGTTCTTGTACTTGCAGGGAAATTTGATCCATATGGGCTGGATCATCTACACTTAACTCATAAAAACTGCTCTTTTGTAAGAGTTATCCCACCGCCGAGTGTCTGTGAACAATAAAATGTTTTCCCGAGAAAAAGTGACAGCTGAACTCCCAAAATTCACCCTCTCTCCCTGACCTAAAATTTCGTTCAATTTAACCAGCAGTTATAAAGTGTCCTAATCTGTATCGGGTACGTATTGGGGTATAAACATAAAGGCCATCTGGTTCCTGGTCTCCAGGAGTTATTAGGCTAATGAGGGAGAGAAACGTGCCGATGACAAGACTCTTGCGGAGCTGAGGAGGGTCCTGGCACAGGTGACAGAACCTCAGCGGCACTCGAGGCTGGCGATGAGCTAAGGGTGAAGCAGTGAGCAGGTGACTGAGCCCCTCCGAAGCCCGGCCGCCTGGCGTCCGCCTGCGGCTCCCCAGCAGCAGGGCACCCATCGGGGACCGCGCCCTGAGCGCCGTGCGGGAGCTGTGCCACCCCGCCTGGCTTTCCTCCCTTCACCCACCTTCCTCCTTCCTGCACACGCAGTGACCAGCGGGTTCACAACAGTGCCTTTGCGACTGTCCCTCCCCAGCTCAGCCTTGGCTTCGCTCTTTGCCTGACTGTCGCACCAGAGCGGGGCCCCTCCCCAGGGCGGACGGCATCTGGTTCTGCAAGTTTTACAATGTTCTGAGCCACCAGCAGTGTCCTGCTGCAAGGCAGGTTCTTCACAAACAGCGGAGCAGAGGCCTGGGGTCTAAGCGTTACAGCAGCTCTGCCAGAAGCCCAGCAGATGTGTTTAAAGAAAAACAGACCTACTGTCCAGCAGCAGAACCAGCCACGGTCAGCTCTTGATGACTGGGAGAGAAATTTCCCTGAAATAACACCTGACAATGGTGGTTTCAGCCTAAACGCGGGAACCTGGGGGAGAGCCACCCAGGGGCGTGGTCCTGTGATCAGTCACTGCTGAGGGCATAAATTAGCTGAGCGGCTCCTGCAGGACGGCGCCAGGCGGGGCCGGTTTCCAGGCTCTGCTCTGAGCTGGACCAAAGCAGGAATGCTCAGTTGACCCAACACTTGGCAGGGCTACTGAGCCTTAGGCTGGGACCAGTTCAGGTCTGGAGCGATCCTTGTGGAGCACTTTCCAAGTTCTGCCAGCCCCGGAAGTGGGACTCGTGGCTTCCTCAGTGATCTCGGGTCCCAGCCTGTGGCTCCTCCTGCACTTCCCCTGCCCCTTGGTCAGGGGGCGGGTGGAGATGGGGGCCAGAGCAGCCCCAAGGAAAATCTGTACCGTGAAACTGAGCCGTGGTGGGTGTCCTGGGGAACACAGCCTTATTTCTGAAACTGAGTCCCCCGAAAACCGAGTTCTCCTACTGCCTTTATGATTAATCTCTCTGTCCATAACTTTATTCCCTTTCTTGTCCCCTCTGACCTCAATCCTGTGCTCACTGAACACTAATCAACCAAGGTCAGGTGACTAAGGTTGCTGGCATTGATAAGATCGTACCTAACAATCGTACTAAGGAAAACTGCTGGGACTTCCCTGGCGGTCCAGTGGCTAAGGCTCTGCACTCCCAGTGCAGGGGGCCCGGGTTCGACCCCTGATCAGGGAACTAGATCCCATATGCCACAACTACGAGTTTGCATGCTGCAACTAAAGACCCCACGTGCTGCGATGAAGATCCCGCACATGGCAACGAAGATCCCGAGTGCCGCAACTAAGACCCGGCGCAGCCAAATAAATAAATTAAAAAACCCTGCTGCTGTCGATATATCATCATTAACGTACACACTCAGGTTGTTTCTCCAGGGCAAGATGAGCTAACAGACCCCTGAGCCATGAGCCACCGGAGACATCTTGACCCCTGAAACCATGATTAAGTAATGTCACAGAAATGTCACAAGATGATGAGCAATCCCAGCCTCTTTGTTGTTCCCATTTAAAGCACCCCCAACTCAAAGACCAGGCTGGGGTGGAACTGAGGCTTGTCTCCCGCTCCTTTGGTTGGTGTCCTGTTAATAAACCCTTGCTACAAAATCCTGTCATCACAGTTTGGCTTTCTGCACTGCAGGCACAGGAGCCCTTGCTTACTTACAAATCCACCCCCAACCTCAAGCATCCTGGAGAGTTTGTGATCAGTTTTCAATTCTGCCTCTCAAGCCCAAATCCACCTCCTGCAGGCTTACTGCCCGGGGAAAGTGGCCTTTCTCTTCTGGATCAGGTGCTGGTCAAATGTGGCCACAGAAAAAAGCCAGCAGCATGGCAGGTGTTGTACAACCCCACCTCTGTTTGCATCCGGAACAGGCATATCCACAGGGACGGAGAGAGAGCCTGGGTGCCTGAGGCTGGGGGTTCCAGTGAAGGGCTGTGCAGTGTCTTCCTGGGGGTCGGTGCAGAAGTCTGGGCATAGACCAAAGCCCACTGAACCGCACACTTCAGAAGGGTGAACTTTATGGCATGTGAATTACATCTCAGTAAAAAACAAATGTGACAGCAGAACCGAGAGGCACACAGTAGAAGCCGAGCACCTCATGCTGCTCTCCTTGTGGGAAAGTCCCTGAGTTTTGCTCTTGCTTTTGGCTTAGCTGGAGGCTACTGGCCACGTGGGAGAAAAGCCTACAACTCAGGAGGGACGGGGTCCCTCTCCCTGCGCTGGCTCTCTGCCCTTTCTTCTTCCCTAAGTCAGAACCTGGGTTGCTCAGAAGCTGTGAAGTGGCTGCCTGAGTTTATTCGCCTCCAAAACTGCAGCACAGGGGTTCCGTCTGTCCTTCAAGGCCCTTTAACTCCCGTCGTTCATCCAGGTTTGGGCCAACTGTGTGCGACTCACTGCTCTGGGCACTTGGGATACGTCAGATCTTCCCACGGTAGTCAAGAAGACAGAAACACGGTAAACATTTAAGAAAGTAAATCATGGGGCATATAAGAAGGTGTGAAGTGCTAGAAAAGAGAAAAGCAGAGCAGGGTAGGGGGTTGGGAGCACAGGGTAAGGGTGCAAGTTTAAACCACTGGGTGGGCAGAGCAGACCCACTGAGAAGGTGTCATCCGAGCAAAGAGCACGAAGAGACCCGAGAGAGCCCTGCAGGGAGCTGGGCAGGAGCTGTTCTGCCGAGGCTCGGCCCCAAGGCAGGAGGAGCTTGCCAGGCAGCTGAGGTGCAGCCAGTAGGCAAGGAGGCCAGGAAGCCGGCAGAGGGCACAGCTCAGGGAGGCACCACAGCTATTAACTGTGTCTTCCTTATGCTGTGTTTTTGATGCTTTGACATCTTGGGGCCTTGCTGACCCTGGAGGGACTGCTCCTCCCAGGTCAGCTCATCCCCAGAGACAATAAACATGCAAACCACCCAATGCAGAGCCCACTCCCAGCCCCTCCTCCATACACTCTCACCATCCAGGCCACTGCTCCCCTGGCCTGCTCACCCCGAGGCCAGGAACCAGGAAACTCGGGGCAGCTTATTCAGTCATTCAAACCTCCCAGTCCCTACACCATTACCAGCCTTGCCTGCACCTTCCTGTGGAAACCACAGTAAAGGCTCTTGGCCACATTTTCCCATAGAGGCAGCCTCCAGACTGGCCTTGAGGCTTCCCCACATGGCCCTGTGTGGCGTGCCTCCTGACTCTAGGGAGCTGTCAATATAAAATCTTCCTTCATGGGGCTTCCCTGGTGGCGCAGTGGTTGGGAGTCCGCCAGCCAATGCAGGGGACACGGGTTCGAGCCCTGGTCCAGGAAGATCCCACATGCCGCGGAGCAACTAAGCCCATGCGCCACAACTACTGAGCCCACGAGCGACAACTACTGAGCCCACACACCTAGAGCCCGTGCACCGCAACAAAGAGTAGCCCCTGCTCGCCGCAACTAGAGAAAGCCTGCGTGCAGCAAAGAAGACCCAACGCAGCCAAAAATAAAATTAATTAATTAAAAAAATTCTTCCTTCATGACAGTAATTCCCATGTCTATGTGTCTTACCATGCCTGATGAAAACAAACCCTGGGTCCCCTTAGAAGACAGGGTCTTTGGCTGCTGCCCTGAAAGAGATGCAACCCCTGGGTGGTTCAGAGCAGAGGAGGCTGTGGCGGACATGCTGGTTGCTGGGCTGAGAAGAAGCTCAGGTCTGCGTCGTCCTGGTGATGACAGTGGTGCTGGGCCAGGGTAGGGGCTGCGGAGGTGGTGAGAGACACAGACCAGATGCGTCGTGAACGCAGAGCCTGCCCAGTTAATGTGAGGTGTGGAAGAAAGAGGAGTCCAGGTGACTCCAAGTTTTGCCCTGAGCAGGAGGGATGGCACTGGCCTGAACTGAGACGGAGCAGGTTTGGGGAGGAATTTAGCTCTGGGAATGCTGCCTTGGAGAGGAATATCAGCTCTCCAAGCAGAGATGTCAGGTAAGCTGCTGGATACACGAGTTTGGAGCGTGGAGGAAAAACTGAGCTGGGTGTACTTGGGAGTGGCCAGCAGGTGGGTGGTATTTCAAGCCACAGGATCTGAGGAGACTGCCCAGGGAGAAAGAGGGGTGGCCCCGGGAAGCCCCAGGCCAGCCCAGGAGGACTGGGGTGCAGTGTCGGGAGGCCACCTGCATCACGGGACCAGGTGTGATCACCTGTGTCACATGCTGCTGAGGGGCGAGCACTGAGAACTGACCATGAAATTTGGGAACACACAGGCTCTTGTTTTGAGTAGGTCGCTGGAGGAGAAAAATGGCAGGAAATGAGAGGACCAGGTGTGGGAGGACTCACCTGCACGTGCCCTGAAAGCTCAGAGCAGGTGTGGCCTCGGAGAGACATGGTGACCCAGGGGAGATGGGCGAACCTTGCTGGGGCCGGGTGATGTCTGTAGAATCTGAGCCTCGGAGCTGGGACTTCAAGGAGGAGGGATCATGGTCTGGAGTGAGGAGCCCTGCCCGGGTCTTCCCAGCCAGAAGAACCCACTTGACTACACAGTTGCACCAGCTGCTGGGACTCGGTGGGGCTGTGACTCAGCGGGGCTGTGACTCAGCTGGTGGCTCTCAGGATAGCAGGGGTGTTGTTCTACCTTCCAGGCTCACTTTGTCCAGAGGAAAATGAATGGGTTGTAAGGGTTGAGGAGTGATGGACTGAGGCCATGGAGGGACTATTCTGACAGTTTCATCGAGGAGGTTACTTCCTGACTTGTGACTGTTCTGGTTAGAAAGTGAGATAATCATTCACACTCCAGCGATCCCAAGATCACGGAAGCAGATAAAGACCCAGAGAAATCAAAGGCAGCCTCTGTCCTTGCAGTGCCCAGCCCATTGCTGGTGAGTGTGAGGCCCAGGAAAGGAGGGAGGGAATTTTTCCCCAGCCTGGCTGTAGAATCACTCTCCTGATTGTCTTTCTGCTGGTACAGGGGTTCAACTCTTCCAAGGTATTTTAAACCAGAGACAAAAGGCAGCAAACACGTTGCAGAGAATGGGGAGGATGGTCCGCGCGAGATGAGCATGTGTGCAGTGTATCCTTGCCTGAAGGAGCCCCGTCAGCTCTGAGAGCCGCCCTCCTTCCCTCTCACTTCTGTCCCTTCCTTGACCCTCCACCCTTGCCCCTTTGCCTGTTCTGGGCTACTGCGTTTCCCTCTCCTCCTCAATCCACAAGTTAGTGTGCTCACCACCAAGAAACATGCATTTTCTCAGTGGGTGTTCTGGTCATGATTCAAAATGAAAAATTGGTGTTTTCCTTCAAGAAGTTCAAAGTGGTTTTCAGGCTTTAATCTTTTCACGACTTGTAATTATCAGGACTATCTCCAAGAGGTAGAAAGGAATGCAGAGATGCTAATTGTCGGCTGTATACTTATTTATTTATTTATTTATTCTTGGCTGCTTTGGGTCTTCATTGCTGTGCGTGGGCTTTCTCTAGTTGCAGCGAGCGGGGGCTACTCTTCATTGCGGTGCGCGGGCTTCTCATTGCGGTGGCTTCTCGTTGTGGAGCACGGGCTCTAGGCACGCGGGCTTCAGTAGTTGTGGCACATGGGCTCAGTAGTTGTGGCTCACGGGCTCTAGAGCACAGGCTCAGTAGTTGTGGCACATGGGCTTAGTTGCTCCGCGGCATGTGGGATCTTCCCGGACCAGGGCTCGAACCCGTGTCCCCTGCATTGGCAGGCGGATTTGTAACCACTGCACCACCAGGGAAGTCCCTCCCCCCCTGCCCATTTAATCATCCTTTTCTCCTAAAATGCAAAGCTCTCTGGTCTCGTGGTTTTGAAGTGTCAAAAAAATATCTAAATGTTCACGTGTAAATAAAGCAAACGAAAACGTCTTGGTTTGAGCCTCTCAGACAAGCCAGGCTCTCCATAGCTCTGTGCAGGGACAAAGCTGAGCTGGGGTGTCCCATTGAGAGTAGCTCAGGACAGCCCTGGGCATCTGGTACCAGGCACCAGTGGTGTGAACACCCTTGTGCGAAGGCACTTAGGTCTGGGCTTAGAAAAACCTCCTTGGCATCAGTTCTGAGAAGCCCTTCTTTGTGTCTCCAAAGCAAGACCTCAACCCCTCTGATTCCTGCAGACGCCCGTTTGCCTGGGACACTCTCAGTTTATACCTGTCCTCTCGGCTCAGTTATTAATAGCATCCCTCTCAGTTTAAGAAGGACCCCAGTTCAGAAGAACATTTTACAGCCACCACACTTATTCCTCACTGCCTCCCTGGGTCTGGAGGAGGTGGTCACTGCTGATGTGCTTAAGTCCACTGATGGTGAAGAGAGAATTTATTACAAACCCTTGGTTCCACACGTTGACCTTGAGAACACGTGCAGGATCTCCAGGCCGTTTGCCAAGCCTCCTGCAGGATCACAGGACCGTTGAGGCTGGGGTGGGAGATTTGTGACCATCCATGCTCACTGTCAGAGAGAAATCTGTGGACCCCTGGCTCTTTGCCCACCATTGCCACCAGTCCCTCCCCAACCTGAAACCAAGCAGGACCCTGTAGGGCCTTCCCCCGGTGTCACCTGCCTCTTGTTTATAGAAAAGCTTTAGCCTCCTAGACCTTCCCCAAGTTTCAAAGAGCAAATTTAACCAGAGAAGTGAAAAAAAAAAAAAACAGAAACAAAGGAAAGCAGTCAAGCAAGACAAAATAATAATAGTTTAGCCATAAAACAAAGTCAAGGACCTTTAGTTCCTCCTCAGGGGCTGTAGATAGTAATGTCCTTGAGCTGTTCTGCAGATACTAAAACCCCCACCAGGTGGAGGAAGTTAACTGCATGCTGCCCACCAGCACGGAGACCCCAGACTGGCTGGAGCTTAAGGATTGATAACGCTAACCCCTGTGACCTCACCTGGTTACTTCATCAAGCCACCAATCAGAAAATTGTGCATGAGCTGATCACATACCCTGAGATCACACACTGTCTTTAAAAAACCTTCCCTGAAAGCCATCGGGGAGTTCAGGTCTTTTGAGCATTAGCTGCTCATCATTCTCCTTGCTTGGCCCCTGCAATAAACTCTGTACTTTCCTTCATCACGACCCAGTGTCAGTAGACTGGCTTTATTGCACACGGATGAACAGACCCAAGTTTGGTAACAAACCCAACTCCTGTTAAGTATCACCTAACGAATTCCAAAAAAATGGTAGTTTTTTAAACTTTTTGTTATTTTCCGAAAAAAAAAAAGTGCTCATGGCAAAAAATTATAAAAGAGATAAAAAGAAAACAATATGTTAATAATCAACCATAATCTACATTCTATAAGACAGCTGGGCTGGAATGTTCCAAAAGTCACTGTCATGGGGAAAAAGTGGAGTGATTGTTTCTAGATTGAAAAAGATTAAAGATTACCTAGTAAACAATTGCAGTTGGTTTGGGGGGACATCTCGAATATGGATAGGTAACCATTATTATGGGGTTATTTTAAACATTCTTAGATGTGATAATGGAACAAAAATGTGTGCACACACATGCACACATACACACATGCACACACAAATATGGCAAAATGTTAACGTGGTGAATCTGGTTAAAGGCCATATGGGTATTCATTATACTGTTCTTTTAAACTTTCTTCCTCATTTGAAAAATCTCAAAATAAAAAGCCAGAGCTATATCCACCCATAACCATTCCACTGAAAGGTAGCCACCTTTTTATGTATTTACATATATCACAGATATGTTTTAATTAAAATTCAGTTACACGTACATAATTTGGTAACCTCTTTAGAGCAATGTCTACATTTTATTTTTAAATAATTAAAAAAATAAAATTGAGTAACACACAATTTTGAAATCTCTTATTCTGACTCTTTATTGTAAGCATTTTCTGCCACTAAATATCTGTAGAAAACATAACTCTCAATGCTGCCCAATATTGTGCCATGTGATTATGTCATAATCTACTCGACCATTTTCTGATTTAGTTGGCTCCCACACTAATAAATAACTCATTATAAACAACTTCACATAAATCTTTGTTTGATTTTGTTTATCGTCTGTACTTGACAGAATGCAGGTGGCCGGTGTCCTTTCTAAACCCATGGTAGAGTTGCCTTTATCAATACACAGTTTCTTTTTTTTTTTTTTCAGAACAGTTTAGATTTATAGTTAAATTAGGAAGATTGTACAGAGACTTCCCATACACCCCACACTCAGTTTCCTCTATTATTAACATCTTACACTATTAACATTTGTTACAATTTATGAACTAATATCGACATATTATTATTAACTATGTCCATAATTTTTTTTTGATTTCTCTATTTTCTCCCTAATTTCCTATGTAGTTGGCAGGACTCCAAGTCTGCTCTGAGCTGTGACAATTTCTCTCAGTCATTTCTTCTATTTGGTGGCACTTTTGAGGATACTGGTCAGGTATTTTGGAGACTGTTTCTCAGTTGAGATTTATCTGATGTTTCTCTTTTTTTTTAAAATAAATTTATTTTATTTATTTATTTTTGGCTGTGTTTGGTCTTCGTTGCTGCGTGCGGGCTTTCTCTAGTTGTGGTGAACGGGGGCTACTCTTGGTTGTGGTGCGCGGGCTTCTGACTGTGGTCGCTTCTCTTGTTGTGGAGCACGGGCTCTAGGCGCATGGGCTTCAGTAGTTGTGGCACGTGGCTCAGTAGTTGTGGCTCATGGGCTCAGTAGTTGTGGCTCACAGGCTCTAGAGCACAGGCTCAGTAGTTGTGGCGCACGGGCTTAGCTGCTCCGCAGCATGTGGGATCTTCCCGGACCAGGGCTCGAACCCGTGTCCCTGCGTTGGCAGGCAGATTCTTAACCACCACGCCACCAGGGAAGTCCCAATGTTTCTCTCTTTATTAAAGTTGGATTTTGAGTTTTGAGGAGGGAGGCCACAGAGGTAAAGTGCCATTTTCATCACCTCATATCATATGAAACGTGCATTCTATCAACATGACTTATCACTGTTGATATTGACCTCAACCACGTGGCCAAAGAGAGTGTTTGTCAGGTTGCTTCACTGTGAAGTTACCCTCCCATCCCCTACCCTTTCCACACTGTCTTCACTGGAAGGAAGTCTCTATGCAGTCCATCCTTAAGGAGTGGGGAGTTAAGCTTCACCTCCTTGAGGGTGGAATATCTACATACAATATTTTTTTTTATTTTTAAAATTTTTATTTTATAATATATTAGAGCATAGTTGATTAACAATGTTGTGTTAGTTTCAGGTGTACAGCAAAGTGATTCAGTTCTACATATACATGTATCTATTCTTTTTCAAATTCTTTTCCCATTTAGGTTATTACAGAATATTGAGCAAAGTTCCCTGTGCCATACAGTAGGCCCTTGTTGGTTATCTCTTTTAAGTATAGTAGTGTGTATAAGTCAATCCCAAACTCCCAATCTATCCCTCTCCTCTCTTCCCCCCGGTAACCATAAATTCTTTCTCTCAGTCTGAGTCTGTTTCTGTTTTGTAAATAAGTTCATTTATATCATTTTTTTTTTAGATTCCACATATAAATGATAGCATATGATATTTGTCTTTCTCGGTCTGACTTACTTCACTTAGTATGAGAATCTCCAAGTCCATCCATGTTGCTGCAAATGGCATTATTTCATTCTTTTTAATGGCTGAGTAATATTCCATTGTATATGTGCACCACATCTTCTTTATCCATTCTTTGTCGATGGACATTTAGGTTGCTTCCATGTCCTGGCTGTTGTAAATAGAGCTGCAATGAACATCAGTGTGCATGTATCCTTTCGAACCATGTTTTTCTCCATATATATGCCCAGGAGTGGGGTTGCTGGATCACATGGTAGCTCTATTTTTAGTTTTTTAAGGAACCTCCATACTGTTCTCCATAGTGACTGTATCAATTTACATTCCCACCAACAGTGCAAGAGGGTTCCCTTTTCTCCACACCCTCTCCAGCATTTATTGTTTGCAGATTTTTTGATGATGGCCATTCTGACTGGTGTGAGGTGGTACCTCACTGTAGTTTTGATTTGCATTTCTCCAATAATTAGCAATGTTGAGTCTCTTTTCATGTGCCTGTTGCCCATCTCTATGTCTTCTTTGGAGAAATGTCTATTTAGGTCTTCTGCCCATGTTTGATTGGGTTGTTTGTTTTTGTTGTTGTTGTTGAGTTGTATGAGCTGTTTGTATATTTTGGAAATTAAGCCCTTGTTGGTCACGTCATTTGAGGAGCTTTTAAAAACTGATGATGCCTGGGCTCCAAGCAAATGGAAGCCAGATCTCTCTGGGGGGTAAGACCTGGGTATCTGAGTCCCACAGGTGATTCTAGCACCACGAGGGCTGAGAGTCACTCTCTAGGCAGCGAGATGACGCAGTTCCCCCACTAAACTCAAGTTCTGTGAGAATCCGGCATCCCAGGGATCCAGACACTAACTGATGCGGTCATGGCACAGAGTTCTGACGGGATGTAATCCATCATCTAATCCAGTCTCTCTAGTTTTCAGAGGTGTAACGAACCCCGAAGATGCTACGTTCTTACCAAGGTCACCGGATTTTGCTCTTGTGCCCAGATGATTGAGGAGATTCCTTAGTCTGGGACCCTGTGCCAGGGGACTGTGTTCCCTCCCCTTGACTGTCACTACACCAGCCCCCAAAGAGGCGGCTGTTCCAGGACAGGTCAGGAATGTGCCGCCTTTGCCTCTCCTGCCCTGACCCTGATACCTCGCTCACGTTTGATAAACACCCATCAGGTTACACACACTGGCCCAGGAGGGCTAATGCAGATGCAATGACATTGCACAGAATTTGCCACCCTGATCAAAATGCCGGCTGCCCCAAAACAAAATGGGGGAATAAATGCCTGAAATATTAATTAATTTCATTACTAGTACTTCTTCACAAAGACTTTTGAGTGGATGCTGGATGATACTTGAAAGGATATTTAAGTCCTGCTGCGGAAATGGGAACTTTATTTTTCTTTTTCCTCACTTCAGCTTTTTCCCTTTGCTGCTTCCTTTGAAAGAGGCACAAGCAAACATGTTTCTTCAGCAGCTACAAGCCGTCATACCAGAAATTCCACCCCTGAGGCTTATGGAACATGAAACGTGCAGTTTGTTTCCAAAGCACAGACTCATAAAAGCAAAAGATTGTGCAGGGACACACTGGTAAGAGTAGCTGACCTCAGCAAAGACCCATCACAGAATGACTGCCCGGCAGGCACCTTTTCTAGCCCACTTAGTCCCAGAGGTAAGAGCAGTGTTGACAAGCTAGAGCCAGACCCTGGATGGATCTCACTACCAGTGCTTCCCCCGCAACTATCAGTCACCTTTATTTTAGTCTCCATTTTTTCAGTATGTACTTTACTTCATATATAAAATATATTCCCCACAGTAACATGTTCTGGGCACCCACTGGCATCCCCTAGTCTCGCGGACGCAGAAGACATGGGCCACCATCATAACTGAGAGTCTCCTTGGCAGTCAGCCGGCCCCCCTGGTTCCTGCCGGGGAGGACCGCCCCCAGCTTATCCCACACTCAGCCTTTCTCCCAGGGCCAGTCTCACCACGCAACCCATTCAAACTCAAGAATCTTGTGCAGGCAGTTAGCTTACCGAGTGACCCTTTAGAGGCAACTGCCATGTTGTTTTCCACAGTGGCTGCAGCTTTTTACTTTATTATTTTATATGGCAGAAAGACATGGCAGATTTTGGATACACCCCATTTTGTTTATCTTTTCACCCGCTGATGGATATTTGAATTGTTTCTAACTTTTGGCTATTGTGAACAGTATTGCTATGAATATTAGTGTGCAATTTTTTGTTTGGACACATGTTTTCAATTCTTTGTGGTATATATCTAAGAGTGGAGTTGTGGAGCCATATGGTAATTGTATTTTTATTTTTTGAGGAAATCACAAGCTATTGTACCCATAGGCTGTACCATTTTACATTTCCACAAGCAATGTGTAAGGGTTCCAATTTCTCTACATTGTTGCCAACATTTGTTATTTTTAGTTTTCTTTATTATAGGCATTCTAGTGTGTTTGAAGGAGTATGGCATTATGGTATTAATTTGCATTTCCATCATGACTAATGATGTTTGATATCTTTTCATGTGTTGTTGACTATTTGTATGTTTTATCTGGAGAAGTGTCTATTCAAGTCCTTTTTGCATTTTAAAAACTGAGCTGTTTGTCTTTTTGTTGATGAACTGTAAAAGTGCTTGATATATTCTGGGGAAAGACTCCCATCAGATATATGATGTGGAAATATTTTCTTCCATTCTGTGGGCTGTCTTTTTACTTTCTGGATAGCATCTTTGGTGCACAACTGTTTTTAATTTTGAGGAAATCCAATTTATCTATTTTTTTTCTTTGTTGCTTGTGTTTTGGGGTCAGATCTAAGAAAATTGCTAAATCCAAGGTCATGATTATTTATCCTCATGGTTTTTTTAAGAGTTTATGCAATCATTCCTTGGTATCTGTGGAGGATTGGTTCCAGAACACCCTGTGAACACCAAAATCTGTGGATGCTTAAGTCCTTTATATAAAATGGTGTAGTATTTGCATATAATCTAAGCACATCTTCCTGTACACTTTAAATCATCTCCAGATTACATATAATACATATTACAATGTAAAAGATATGTAAATAGTTATGAAGAAAACAAAAATACTATGGAAATAATTGCTGGCATGTGGCAAATTCAAGTTTTTTTTAATGGAACTTTCTGGACTTGTGTTTTGTTTTGTTTTCTATCCAGAGCTGGCTGAATCTGCTGATGTGGAACCCACAATAAGGAAGGCTGGTTTTCCATCTTTCCTTATTGCTCTGCGTAGAGGTTCCAGTACAATATTGAGTAACAGTGGTGAAAGCCAGCATCATGGCCTTATTCTTGATTTCAAGAGTAAACCTTTAGTTCTTTAGCATCAAGCATGACGTTTGCTGTGGGTTTTGTATAATGTTCTTTATCATATTGAACAAATTTCCTTTTACTCTTACTTTCTTGAGTGTTTCTATTATGAAATAGCATTGGATTTTGTTTAAAGCTTTTTCTGCATCAACTGATATGACCATGTGTTTTTACTTCACATAATTATTGTGGTCTGTTACATTGCTTGGCTTTAATATGTTGAACAACCTGGAATTCTGGTGTAGAGGCACTTGCTTATGGTGCATAATCCTTTGGATGTGCTGTTGGTCTCATATTGCTATTATTTTGTGGAGGATTCTTACATCTGTATTTAGAAGGGATTCCTGGTTTGTAGTTTTCATTTTTTAAGATGTATTTGTGTGACTTGATTAGATTGGCGTTGGTGTTAGTGGCTTAGGGGGTTAGGACTAGGGCTGAGGCTGGTGTTAAGGGTTATGGTTAGGATTTATTGTTAATAGTTTTGGTTATGATTTCTAGTTTCTGGTATCTGGTTATGGTCATAGATTCTGGTTCTGGTTCAGTTTCAGGTCTCAGGATTGGGAAAGGGCTTGGGGTTAAGGGCTAAGGGCTAAAGGCTAGCGGCTAGGGTCAGGGCTCAGCTCAGAGCTTGGGCTTGGGCTTGGGCTCAGAATAGAGTTTGGGAATTAGGATTAGGACTCTTGCTGGGTATAGGGGTTTGCGGTTCAGGGTTAGGGTTACAAGTTAGGGGCTTCAGAGTTTAAGGTTTGGATTCAGGGTTCAGGTTCGGAGTTTAGTGTGCGGGTTTGGGTTCCATTACAGGTTATCTTGCAGGGTTAGAGTTAAGGGTTAAGGGTTAGGGTTAGGGATAGGGTATTAGTTTGGGTTATGGTACGGTTTAGGGCATGAGTTAGGGTATGGGTCAGGGCTAGACTGGGGCTAGTGTTTAGGTCTGGGGTTGGGGTGAGAGTTTAGGGTTATTGTCAGAGCTGTAGAGTCAGGGTGAGGGGGTTAGGGTGAGGCTAAGGGTCAGGGTTTAGACTTTAGAGGTCAGAGTTGACAGTCTCAGGGTCTGGGATTAGGGTGGTTAGGGTATAGGGTTAGAGGTTGGGGATTAGGGTTCTAGGTGAGGGTGTTAGGTTTTGAGTGTTAGGGTTAGAGTGAGCTTTAAGCATCACTGGTCACTTCCTCCTCTTTCCTCTCCTTTTCCCTGAAGCCTCCTGGATGGACATGGTTTGCCCGGGGTCACACATGAGTCAGAGGGTTGAGCTGGATGTCTGTTTTTCTGCCCCTCAGTCCCGGGCTCTGTAGAAGAATGAAATGTCTGTTCTGGTCACTGACTGTTTCACATCCAACTCAACATTAGTCAAGGGTTGTGAGGCCTCAGAGGTCAGGCACCTGAGAAGGGTGGAGCTGACCCCACTCTGTCTGGGCAGCCCAGGTTTCAGCGCAGCCCTCACACGTGGGACACTCAGTGGACACGTGTGGATTTATATAGGACGGGGTGGAGTGACCTGCCAACCCCCAGATGCTGCCGCCTTGAAGGCTGGTGGGGCCCTCCTGGGAACTGGTGGAGCATTTGTCCCGTCTGGGTGGACATCAATAGACCAGCACGTCTCAGCCAGGGCAGCCCTTGACTCTGACCATCCAGGAAGGCATCTGTGGTTCTCCAGCTCAGGCCAGCCTGGGCCCTGTCAAGCCCCCTTGGCCAACTACTGAGCTGACCGTGCTGCCGGGCAACTGAACAGCTACCCTTGGGATGTTTCAATTCCCTACATCCCTGCGGGTGAGAAAAGGACCTCCTCCCTCGCAGCCTCTTAGCCTGTCAAGAGCAGTAGTACCCTCTAAGCGCTTGCTGTGACCCTGGCCACAACAGTGAGACTGCAGACCGTGGTCCTGCAATCCTTTGGCCTTCCAGTTGTAACAAGGTTTTCACATTCATACTCATTAAGAATTAAAGATATGGGAGGAGCTGGGCCTCCCACTTGACAGTTTCACACTGAGGACACATCGTCTTGGAGAGTCATGTGTGTCCAGGGCCCGGTCCCTGAACCTCTGGAAAGGCAGCCAACTCTGCATTCCGTGGTATGAAATAATCCTTGAGCCTCCCCCTGCTTCACTGAGCAAGAGTTTCCTTACCACCCTAGCATATGGTCTCTGCTCTTTGTAAAGGAGAGAGAAGAGACTGGAAAATGAGCAGACTTGTTCTTTGGAGATGGGTGATTGATGTGGCCAGGGGGCAGGTGTAATCGAATCCCGGGCTCCCACCCTCCAGGGGCAGGAATGAGGTCTTTGTTTCTTCTGAGGACACACGGGCTATTCTGGGCCTGTATCTGAGATTCAAGGACCTGATTCACAAAGCAGGAGCCTTGAGTTTACCACCGTCAGCAACCTTGCTTTACAGCAAACGGAAGAGCATCTTGTCATCCTGGGAGGACAGCAAGGGCCCTGGATGGGTGGCCGCAGCCCTGACCCTAAGTGGATTCCTTCCTTCCTTGGCCTTCAGATCCCACAGCTGTGCAGTGGGCTGTCAGTGACAGGGAATCTGCTGCTTTCCTCCACCCAGCATCTGGTCTCATGGCCAAGCCCAGCACTGCCACTTTCCTTTGGGAACTCCTTTTTACCTGCTTTCTGTCCAAACAGCTCCAAAAGGCCGACCCTACATTTCACCCACCTTGAAGATGGGTTGATGATCTAAATCTTAGCCAATCCTGAGTTCCATCCTCTGGTTCCTGTGTTGGGTTCCAGGATGAGAATGGGACCCAAGCTGGACCAAAGGCATTTAAAGCTGTGATTTTCATGGAACCCAAGGAAGGAGAAACCCTGTCTGGTAAAATGGATTTGAGTTGGTGTCAGCCTGGAGTTGCTGGAGGCCCCGGATGCGGTGAGAGAGACTGTGCCTGTGCATGGGGACCCCACAGTCACTTAGCAGGACACAGGGTTGGAGAGGGACAGGTCACACTGAGAGGGTATGAGCCCCTCGACCTGCCAGGTCCAAACTCACTCTTAAACTTGCCACTTGCAAGTACTAATTTGTTTCTAAAATTTAAAAAATATAAAATTATTTTATTTCAGTAAATGTGTCCATTTCCTTGGAATCAAAAAAGTCCTAGGTGCCACATCAGAAGCAATACTCCTGAGACTTTCTCCATATGGTCCCCTCACTGGGTGGGACCTGGCTGGGGAGGTGAAGACACTGGGTGGGCTCAGATCTTAGGGGAGCTGCCACACAGCTCTGTCCCTGTTCCTTCCCTGTCCCAGGAATGAAAACCCCAGAGTGATGAGAGGAGAACCAGCAGAGGAGAGAGGTCCCTGGATGGCTAATTGGTTTGTGTGTATTTATTTTAGGGTCCATCTGGTTAATGTGTGTTTTCACTAGGAAATCGCCCATTTCCTCTTGGTTTCCAGTTTGATGCAATAGTTTCTCTTATTTGACTTTTATTTTCTCCTCCCTAGTTTTCTACACAATGGTGACATTAATGAATAAATAAATATCAATACCTTACTATTAACCAAAGTCCATATTTTATTCGGGTTCCCTTCATTCTACACTTTTCTGTTCCAGGATTCCATCCAGGGTATTATATAACATTTATTCATCACGACCCCTGAGGCTCTTCTTGGCCCTGACAGTTTCTCAGACTTTTCTTGTTTCAGTGATCTTCCAGGAGGAAGTCACTCTGTGGCGCCCACACCTCAGGAGAGCGGGGTCAGCTCCACCTCCCTGGTGGACGGCCAAGTGTCTCTATCAATTATTGGGAATTCTCTTGCATAGGAGATTTCTGTTCAATCACATTTATAAAAAACATATGCCATCGTTTATTTTTACCAGTGTGGACACCTGGATAGTTACTTTAAGCTTTTGGTTATAATTCAGCACTGCGGGTATTTGGTTGTTCAGTTTATTCTTGCTTTGGCTGTTGACACCTCTTCTCATTGGCTCCTATTTCCTTTGACATCACTCCTCACTCCATCTATGGTTTTTTTTTTTCTTGGTACTTCCTTACTTTCTGATAAAAGATTCAAGATTATCTTGGCATGTATATCTACCATCTCAGTCTTAGTATCAGCCATTTCTTCAAAGAGCTCTGATTCCTTTTATTAGAGGATGGTGTTAAGAACTTACATTTGGGAGCTAAATGTGCTCAGCTGACAATGCAAGGAAATTTACGCATGTATTCCAACCTATGTGCGTGGCTGTCGCTCAGGGAGTGCCACTCCAAAATCTGCACAATGGCGTAGCGATTTTTTCTTTATTGGGGTATAATTGCTTTACAATGTTGTAAAGCATTTCTGCTTTACAGTTTCTGCTGTACAATGAAGTGAATCAGCTATATGTATACCTGTATCTCCTCCCTCTTGAACCTCCCTCCCACCCCGCCATCCCACCCCTCTAGGTCATCACAGAGCACTGAGCTGAGCTCCCTGTGCTATGCAGCAGGTTCCCACTAGCTATCTGTTTTACACATGGTAGTGTATTTATGTCAAACCTAATCTCCCAATTCATCCCACCTTCCCCTTCCCCGCCATGTCCACATATCCACTCTCTACGTCTGCATTTCTATTCCTGCCCTGCAAATAGGTTCATCTGTACCATTTTTCTGGATTCCACATATATGCATTAATATCCGATATTTGTTTTTCTCTTTCTAACTTACTTCACTCTGTATGACAGATTGTTTGGAATTAAAGTTACTTAAGAAATGCACAGAGCAAGAGGGACACTCTGACCCTCCTCTCCATCTCCCTAAAAGCAGGATAAATAACTATATCTCCCATGTGAAAGGTGTAGAGCTTATGTAAACAAACACTGTTACTTCTTTAATTTAGTACCCTGAGCCCAAACTCTGCTTAGATTCTTCACTAATCGAGCACCCAAAACCTATGTTTCTTTGGCCTGTCACCTCCTCAGAAATTTATAGTTTCTTGGTCTAAAAGTATAAAAGCTACCTGCTTTGACTACTTCTTAGGTCCTACTTCTATGAGACCTCTGTGTGCAGGAATTAAATTTGTTTCTTTTTCTCCTGTTGTGTCGATTTTATTATTAGTCTAGCCACAAGAACTCAAGAGGGATAGGGGGAGAAATTTCCCCCTCCCCAACGGTATATACACCTAATTATAAAGATTTCTATGTGGAACTGTCTGTATCCATATCAAGCTAATGTGGAGTTTATAATAATATCTCCAACATTATCACGTTTCTCCCCTTGCTTATCGGCAACTTCCCACTCAAACAGTAACAAACCTGGTTCCCACCGTCTTTCATTCATTTAATTCATTTCTCATTCTATTCCAGATCACAGATACAGTGGTTTCAGCATTCTTAGCTCCTAGCCCCATGGGAAAAACCTTCATAAAATAGGGTCCAGTGTTTAGGTACAGCTCATTTTGCCTTTGGTCTACACATTCTGTTCATTTCCAGAGTTTCTGAGTCCAGCACCTTTTACCCCACCACCGACAGTGAGTTTTTTTCGTACACTTCTAATGCAGTTAGATTATTTGGCATATTCTATATTCCATCCCATGACACTCCCACTTCCTTGATTACTAGATTTGAATAGGTTCCAGTTGACTCGTTGGGCCGTAAAAATCTATGGGTTTAGACAAATGCATAGTGGCAGAGGTCCATCACTAAAATATCATATAGAATACATCTAACCCCCCACGTAATCTGTTTACCATCTCTTAGAGGTCCATCACTAAAACATCATATAGAATACATCTAACCCCCCACGTAATCTGTTTACCATCTCTTAGTTTGCCTTTTCCAGAATGTCATATAAATGGGGTCATACAGTGTGTATGTAGCCTCTTCAGACTGGATTCTTTCACTTGTGAAAGGAAAATCAAAATGGAATTGGTATTGATAAGAGAGCTCTTTGGAATGGAGCTGGAAGGCCATTAAGAAACTGTGACTTACCACATCTCAGCCTGAAAGGAATCTGATGTTTTGACCAGGTAAAGTCATCCAGAACATCTGCCAGAAACTTATTGATGTAACAGCCTATATACTTACTGTATCCTTACCTTAAAGTAGTTCATGACAGTCTATCTACTTAACAGACCCTTACCCTAAAACAGCTCGTGATTCCTTAAGGACAAATATTTTCTGACTCAAGTCAGAGTCAATCACAATTATTGCCAGGCGGCTTTTAACAACCTTGTTGTCGTTTGTCTTTATAAGCCCCTGACTCTTTCTCTTGTCTGGAACACTCTCTAAGGGTTACTGGAATCTGTGTCTCCCAAATGCAATTCTTTCTTTCTTTTTTTTTTTTTTTTAGATTTTTTTTTTTGATGTGGACCATTTTTAAAGTCTTTATTGAATTTGTTACAATACTGCTTCTGTTTTATGTTTTGGTTTTTTGGCCACGAGGCATGTGGGATCTTAGCTCCCTGACCAAGGATCGAACCCACACCCTCTGCATTGGAAGGTGAAGTCTTAACCACTGGACCGCCAGGGAAGTCCCCAAAATAAACTCTTTTCCTGTTTGCAGTCTCCTGCATCATCATCATCATCATCATTATTAGGTTGGCACACTTAGCATTATACATGTAAGATTCATCCATGTCTTTACATAGGTTGATGGTTAATTTCTTTCCATTTCTTTTTTTTTTTTTAGAAGACAGACTTTTATTTATTTATTTATTTATTTTTGGCTGTGTTGGGTCTTCGTTTCTTTGCGAGGGCTTTCCCTAGTTGTGGCAAGCGGGGGCCACTCTTCATCGTGGTGCGCGGGCCTCTCACTATCGCGGCCTCTCTTGTTGCGGAGCACAGGCTCCAGACGCGCAGGCTCAGTAGTTGTGGCTCATGGGCCTAGTTGCTCCGTGGCATGTGGGATCTTCCCAGACCAGGGCTCGAACCCGTGTCCCCTGCATTAGCAGGCAGATTCTCAACCACTGCGCCACCAGGGAAGCCCCAATTTCTTTCCATTTCTAAATAGTATTCCATTGCATGTTGTATGGGAGGAAAAATAATTTTCCCTCTACACTTCTAGGTTCTTGGTTGAGATCCCCCCTGTAATAAAAGGCAGATTAACAGGAGAAAAGCAAACAGGAGTTTAATAACATGTATACCTCTGGTACAGTTGGGAGATAATCAGGAAAACTGAGTAACTGCCTGAAATGGCCCAAGCCATACCTTAAATGTCATCTTCAGCTAAAAACAAAAGAAAGATGATGCAGGATGGGGGAAACCAGTTAACGGAGGCTATCGGGCAAAGCACAGTAAACAAGAAAATGGTTGTTAACGCAGACTTAAGTTCAGGCCTTCTCCTTTGATAAGAGTTTCTTGAGATATTTATTCTATTCCTGGTACTGAGAGGGAGACACCTTTACACATGGACATTTGCCTTATAAATGTAAATTTCCCTCCCAAAAGGGCAGCTTCTACTCAGTTTTCAGAGATTCTCCTGTGTCTGCTGGTTTTAAAAATTAATCATCCCCAAATAATCCTTACGTCAAAGAGGTATATTTTGAGGTGTTATGTCCTGCTCCCCTTGACATAGACATATGCCAGTTTCAGAAGGACATCATAATTTCTTTAAGTTCTTAGCCTTTATGAATAGAGCTGCTGTGCATTATTGCATGCTAGTTTCTGTTTGGACACTGTTTTTCAAAGCAGTCGTCTAAGTACTAGGGGCTAGATGTTGGATCCTCAGGTCGTCCTTGTTTATTAGCTTTGGAAAAAACTACCAAACTCTCTTTCCAAATGTACATACATTTCACCAGCAATGAAGGAGTGTTCCTGTCATTCTTCACCCTTCAGTTATTGGTATTGTCTTTTTTTTTTTTTTTTTTTTTTTAGTTTAGTAGTTTTGATAGGCGTGCAGTGGTATCTCATTGTGGTATTAATTGTAATTTCCTAATGGTATATGATGGTGAGCATATTTCTGTATGCTATCTATATATCTTCTTTGGCCAGGTGTCTGTTCAGCTCTTTACCTATTTTTAATGGGATTGTGTTAGAGGTCTTTGCATATTTTGAGACAAATCCTTTATTAGATAATGGGTTTGCAAATATTATTCTCCCAGTTTGTGACTTGTCTTTTGATTTTCTGAATCAGGTCTTTCACAAGTAGAAATCTTTCATTTTACAAAGTCCACAGTGTTACTTGTTTTTCCTTCTGGTTTGCCTTTTTTGTTGTTTGTTAAAACTCAAAGCTCATGATCTACATGACCAAACCCAAGCGCATGTCAGTTTTCTTCTGTTTTCTTCTGTAGATTTGAATAGTTTTGAATAGTCTTCTAAGGGTTCACAAACCCACTGCTCTCCAGGCCTCTCAGGAGTTGCGTCACCTTTTGATAATGGTGGTGCAGCTTTAATCCGAGTGTGATGAATCCAAGGCTTTATCCCAGCCAGTTTGACAGATGAGTGCATGGTGAGTAGTACCATGTGTGGGCCTATCCCCCTTGCGGTCAGCTGGTTCTCAGGCCCTTGTTCTCTCCAGGTTTTAAGAAGGACTCCATCTCCGTGTCGGAAAGGATGTAAGGCTACTTCAGTTGGATAGGCAGACCTGCTGGAAGCAAACTCATGAACAGAAGTTAGTATAGTGCTCAAAGCTTTAACATAGTTAACAACAGCTAGGTCTTTCAGAGCATTTACAGATGCCCCTGCCCGGGCAGACACCTGGAATGGCCTACCATGCAGTATTTCAAAGGGGCTTAATTTAAGCTGCTTCTGGGAGCCACTTTGATCTGTAGCAGGGCAACTGGCAAGGCCTTATCCCAAGTTAAATTAGTTTCTTGACGTATTTTAGCAATGCTCCTTTTCAATGTATGATTCATTTTCTCAGACCACAATCAATGAATGAATGAATCCATTCATTGATTGTGGTCTCCAGGATGAATGCAGCTTCCAATCAATTCGCAGTGCTTTAGACACTTGTTGGGTTATGCTAGAGACAAAAGCAGGCCCGTTATCACTCTGAAGGGTGTTAGGTAGTCCGAACCGGGGGATAATTTCCTTAAGGAGGTCTTTAACCACTTCGGAGGCCTTTTCTGTCCCGGGGGGATATGCTTCCACCCATCCTGAAAAAGTGTCCACACACACTAGCAGGTACCTGGAATTTCCTGCAACTCGAGGCATTTGAGTAAATTCTATTTGCCAGTCCTCGGTGGGGCAGGTCCCTTTGGGCTGAGTCCCCATCTGGGGAGGTCTGACAGCAGTTTTGGGGTTATTTTTAGCACAAATCATGCAATTCCAAGTGACTCGCTGGATAGTCTTTTGTAGGAGAGCTCCCATTATATACTTTTGAATCCATCGCAGGGTGGCATCTCTCCTGTAATGGGTACTGTCATGAATGTGCTTCAGCACAGTGTCCAAGAGGGCCTCAGGAATCAAAACAGTTCCTCGTGCATTACATTTCCAGCCAGGTGAGTTATGGTCAAGAGTGAAACCCCACTCTTTGGCCCTCTCCTTGTCCTTTTCTGAATACATTGGCTGATATTTTGACAAGTCGATCTGCAGGCGAAGTGACCCCATCGTGGCTTGTTAACCCCTTTCCTTTGCTGCTGTCTTTGCAGCTTGGTCAGATAATTGATTGCCCTTTATTATATGAGTCTCACCCTTCTGGTGGCCTGGGCAGTGCATTACGGCCACTTGTGAGGGCTTCTGGACTGCCCCTAATAGTGACAGGATTTCAGAAGCATGTTTTATGTCTTTATCGTTTGAGGTGAGAAGCCCCCTTTCTTTCCAGATCGCCCCGTGAGCATGCACCACAGAGAATGCGTAGCGGGAGTCTGTGTATATACTTACTCACTTCCCTTCAGCGAGGAGCAGGGCTCTTGTCAGAGCAATGATTTCTGCCTTCTGCGTCAAGCTCCCTGGGGGCAGGGCTTTTGCCTCAACAATCCTTTCAAGGGGTACCACCGCATACCCAGTTCATCACCTACCTTGGTCCACGAAACTGCCTCCGTTGATGAGCAGTTCCGTATCTGGCTTGGCCGGGGCTTGGCCTGCTAAATCCAGTCTGCTAGAGTGCACTGGCTGGATGGCATGCAGGCAGTCACGCTCCGGGGATCGTGCAGCATCAATCGGAAGCAACGTGGCTGGATTTAGGGCCGAAGTGACTTGGAGTCTTACGTTGGGGCTGTCCAGGAGAATGGCTTGGTACTTTCTCGTTCTCCCAGAAGTCAGCCAAATAGCCCCCTTTCTGCTCCAGCAAAGAAAGGACACAGTGAGGAACATACACTGTGGAGGGTTTGCCCCAGGGGAAACTTCTCAGCTTCCTGAAGTACGTCACAAGTAGCTGCTACAGCTCGAAGGCCTCCCCTTAACAGTCTGTTCTAGGTGTTTTTCTAAACATCTTTATTGCAGTATAATTGCTTTACAATGTTGTGTTAGCTTCTGCTGTATAACAAAGTGAATCAGCTATATGTATACATATATCCCCATATCCACTCCCTCTTGTGTCTCCCTCCCACCCTCCCTGTCCCACCCCTCTAGGTGGTCACAAAGCACCGAGCTGATCTCCCTGTGCTATGCGGCTGCTTCCCACTAGCTATCTGTTTCACATTTGGTAGCGTATATATGTCCATGCCTGTCTCTCACTTCGTCCCAGCTTACCCTTCCCCCTCCCTGTGTCCCCAAGTCCATTCTCTATGTCTACGTCTTTATTGCTGTCCTGCCCCTAGGTTCTTCAGAACCTTTTTTTTTAGATTCCATATGTATGTGTTAACATACGGTATTTGTTTTTCTCTTTCTGACTTACTTTACTCTGTATGACAGACTCTAGGTCCATCCACCTCATTACAAATAACTCAGTTTCATCCCTTTTTATGGCTGAGTAATATTCCATTGTATATATGTGCCACATATTCTTTATCCATTCATCTGTCGATGGACACTTAGGTTGCTTCCATGTCCTGGCTATTGTAAATAGAGCTGCAGTGAACATTGTGGTACATGACTCGTTTTGAATTATGGTTTTCTCAGGGTATATGCCCAGTAGTGGGATTGCTGGGTCGTATGGTAGTTGTATTTTTAGTTTTTGAAGGAACATCCATCCTGTTCTCCATAGTAGCTGTATCAGTTTACATTCCCACCAAAGTGCAAGAGGGTTCCCTTTTCTCCACATCCTCTCCAGCATTTATTGTTTGTAGATTTTTTGAGGATGGCCATTCTCACTGGTGTGAGGTGATACCTCATTGTAGTTTTGATTTGCATTTCTCTAATGATTAGTGATGTTGAGCATCCTTTCATGTATTTGTTGATAATCTGTATATCTTCTTTGGAGAAATGTCTATTTAGGTCTTCTGCCCATTTTTGGATTGGGTTGTTTGTTTTTTTGTTATTGAGCTGCATGAGCTGCTTGTAAATTTTGGAGATTAATCCTTTGTCAGTTGCTTCATTTGCAAATATTTTCCCCCATTCTGAAGGTTGTCTTTTCGTCTTGTTTGTGGTTTCCTGTGCAAAAGCTTTTAAGTTTCACTAGGTCCCATTTATTTATTTTTGTTTTTATTTCCATTTCTTTAGGAGGTGGGTCAAAAAGGACCTTGCTGTGATTTATGTCATAGAGTGTTCTGCTTAGGTTTTTCTCTAAGAGTTTTATAGTGTTTGGCCTTACATTTAGGTCTTTAATCCATTTTGAGTTTATTTTTGTGTATGGTGTTAGAGAGTGTTCTAATTTCATTCTTTCACATGTAGCTGTACAGTTTTCCCAGCACCACTTGTTGAAGGGGCTGTCTTTTCTCCATTGTATATGCTTGCCTCCTTTATCGAACATAAGGTGACCATATGTGCGTGGGTTTATCTCTGGGCTTTCTGTCCTGTTCCATTGATCTATATTTCTGTTTTTGTGCCAGTACCATACTGTCGTGATTACTGTAGATTTGTAGTATAGTCTGAAGTCAGGGAGCCTGATTCCTCCAGCTCCGTTGTTCTTTCTCAAGATTGCTTTGGTTATTCAGGGTCTTTTGTTTCTCCATAAAAAATGTGAATTTTTTTGTTCTAGTTCTGTGAAAAATGCCATTGGTAGTTTGATAGGGATTGCATTGAATCTGTAGATTGCTTTGGGTAGTATAGTCATTTTCACAATGTTGATTCTTCCAATCCAAGAACATGGTATATCTCTCCATCTCTTTGAATCACCTATAATTTCTTTCATCAGTGTCTTATAGTTTTCTGCATACAGGTCTTTTGTCTCCCTAGGTAGGTGTATTCCTAGGTATTTTATTCTTTTTGTTGCAGTGGTAAATGGGAGTGTTTCCTTAATTTCTCTTTCAGATTTTTCATCATTAGTGTATAGGAATGCAAGAGATTTCTGTGCATTAATTCTGTGTCCTGCAACATTACCAAATTCATTGATTAGCTCTAGTAGTTTTCTGGTGGCATCTTTAGGATTCTCTATAGTATCATGTCATCTGCAAACAGTGAGAGCTTAACTTCTTCTCTTCTGATTTGGATTCCTTTTATTTCTTTTTCTTCTCTGATTGCTGTGGCTAAAACTTCCAAAACTATGTTGAATAATAGCAGTGAGAGTGGACAACCTTGTCTTGCTCCTGATCTTAGAGGAAATGGTTTAAGTTTTTCACCATTGAAAATGATGTTGGCTGTAAGTTTGTCATATACGGCCTTTACTACGTTGAGGTAAGTTCCCTCTATGCCTACTTTCTGGAGGGTTTTTATCATAAATGGGTGTTGAATTTTGTTGAAAGCTTTTCCTGCATCTGTTGAGATGATCATATGGTTTTTCTCCTTCAATTTGTTAATATGTTTTATCACATTGATTGATTTGTGTATATTCAAGAATCCTTGCATCCCTGGGATAAACCCCACTTGATCATGGTGTATGATCCTTTTAATGTGCTGTTGGGTTCTTTTTTTTTTTTAATCAGTCATCAATTTTATACACATCAGTGTATACATGTCAATCCCAATCGCCCAATTCAGCACACCACCATCCCCACCCCACCGTGGTTTTCCCCCCTTGGTGTCCATACGTTTGTTCTCTACATCTGTGTCTCAACTTCTGCCCTGCAAACCGGTTCATCTGTACCATTTTTCTAGGTTCCACATACATGCGTTAATATACGATATTTGTTTGTCTCTTTCTGACTTACTTCACTCTGTATGACAGTCTCTAGATCCATCCATGTCTCAACAAATGACTCAATTTCATTCCTTTTTATGGCTGAGTAATATTCCATTGTATATATGTACCACAACTTCTTTTTTTTTAAAAATTAATTTATTTAATTTTGGGTGTGTTGGGTCTTCGTTTCTGTGCGAGGGCTTTCTCCAGTTGCGGCAAGCGGGGGCCACTCTTCATCGCAGTGCGCGGGCCTCTCACTATCGTGGCCTCTCTTGTTGTGGAGCACAGGCTCCAGACACGCAGGCTCAGTAGTTGTGGCTCACAGGCCTAGTTGCTCCACGGCATGTGGGATCTTCCCAGACCAGGGCTCGAACCCGTGTCCCCTGCATTAGCAGGCAGACTCTCAACCACTGCGCCACCAGGGAAGCCCTACCACAACTTCTTTATCCATTCGTCTGTCGATGGGCATTTAGTTTGCTTCCATGACCTGGCTATTGTAAATAGTGCTGCAATGAACATTGGGGTGCATGTGTCTTTTTGAATTACGGTTTTCTCTGGGTATATGCCCAGTATTGGGATTGCTGGATCATATGGTAATTCTATTTTTAGTTTTTTAAGGAACCTCCATATTGTTCTCCATAGTGGCTGTATCAATTTACATTCCCACCAACAGTGCAAGAGGGTTCCCTTTTCTCCACACCCTCTCCAGCATTTGTTGTTTGTAGATTTTCTGATGATGCCCATTCTAACTGGTGTGAGATGATACCTCATTGTAGTTGTGATTTGCATTTCTCTAATAATTAGTGATGTTGAGCATCTTTTCATGAGCTTCTTGGCCATCTGTATGTCTTCTTTGGAGAAATGTCTATTTAGGTCTTCTGCCCATTTTTGGATTGGGGTGTTTGTTTCTTTAATATTGAGCTGAATGAGCTGTTTATATATTTTGGAGATTAATCCTTTGTCCGTTGATTCATTTGCAAATATTTTCTCCCATTCTGAGGGTTGTCTTTTCGTCTTGTTTATGGTTTCCTTTGCTGTGCAAAAGCTTTGAAGTTTCATTATGTCCCATTTGTTTATTTTTGTTTTTATTTCCATTACTCTAGGAGGTGGATCAAGAAATATCTTGCTGTGATTTATGTCAAAGAGTGTTCTTCCTATGTTTTCCTCTAAGAGTTTTATAGTGTCCGGTCTTACATTTAGGTCTCTAATCCATTTTGAGTTTATTTTTGTGTATGGTGTTAGGGAGTGTTCTAATTTCATTCTTTTACATGTAGCTGTCCATTTTTCCCAGCACCACTTATTGAAGAGACTGTCTTTTCTCCATTGTATATCTTTGCCTCCTTTGTCATAGATTAGTTGACTATAGGTGCATGGGTTTATCTCTGGGCTTTCTATCTTGTTCCATTGATCTATGTTTCTGTTTTTGTGCCAGTACCATATTGTCTTGATTACTGTAGCTTTGTAGTATAGTTTGAAGTCAGGGAGTCTGATTCCTCCAGCTCCGTTTTTTTCCCTCAAGACTGCTTTGGCTATTCGGGATCTTTTGTGTCTCCACACAAATTTTAAGATGATTTGTTCTAGTTCCATAAAAAATACCATTGGTAATTTGATAGGGATTGCATTGAATCTGTAGATTGCTTTGGGTAGTATAGTCATTTTCACAATATTGATTCTTCCAATCCAAGAACATGGTATATCTCTCCACCTGTTGGTATCATCTTTAATTTCTTTCATCAGTGTCTTATAGTTTTCTGCATACAGGTCTTTTGTCTCCCTAGGTAGGTTTATTCCTAGGTATTTTATTCTTTTTGTTGCAATGGTAAATGGGAGTGTTTCCTTAATTTCTCTTTCAGATTTTTCATCATTAGTATATAGGAATGCAAGAGATTTCTGTGCATTATTTTTGTATCCTGCAACTTTACCAAATTCATTGATTAGCTCTAGTAGTTTTCTGGTGTCATCTTTAGGATTCCCTATTTATAATATCATGTCAGATGCAAACAGTGACAGTTTTACTTCTTCTTTTCCAATTTGTATTCCTTTTATTGCTTTCTCTTCTCTGATTGCCGTGGCTAGGACTTCCAAAACTATGTTGAATAATAGTGGTGAGAATGGACACCCTTGTCTCATTCCTGATCTTAGAGGAAATGCTTCCAGTTTTTTACCATTGAGAATGATATTTGCCATGGGTTTGTCGTATATGGCCTTAATTATGTTGAGGTAGGTTCCCTCTATGCCCACTTTCTGGAGAGTTTTTATCATAAATGGGTGTTGAATTTTGTCAAAAGCTTTCTCTGCATCTATTGAGATGATCATATGGTTTTTATTCTTCAATTTGTTAATATGGTGTATCACATTGATTGATTTGCGTATATTGAAGAATCCTTGCATCCCTGGGATAAATCCCACTTGATCGTGGTGTATGATCCTTTTAATGTGTTGTTGGATTCTGTTTGCTAGTATTTTGTTGAGGATTTTTGCATCTATATTCATCAGTGATATTGGTCTGTAATTTTCTTTTTTTGTAGTATCTTTGTCTGGTTTTGGTATCAGGGTGATGGTGGCCTCATAGAATGAGTTTGGGAGTGTTCCTTCCTCTGCAATTTTTTGGAAGAGTTTGAGAAGGATGGGTGTTAGCTCTTCTCTAAATGTTTGATAGAATTCACCTGTGAAGCCATCTGGTCCTGGACTTTTGTTTGTTGGAAGATTTTTAATCACAGTTTCAATTTCATTACTTGTGATTGGTCTGTTCATATTTTCTGTTTCTTCCTGGTTCAGTCTTGGAAGGTTATACCTTTCTAAGAATTTGTCCATTTCTTCCAGGTTGTCCATTTTATTGGCATAGAGTTGCTTGTAGTAGTCTCTTAGGATGCTTTGTGTTACTGCGGTGTCTGTTGTAACTTCTTTTTCATTTCTAATTTTATTGATTTGAGTCCTCTCCCTCTTTTTCTTGATGAGTCTGGCTAATGGCTTATCAATTTTGTTTATCTTCTCAAAGACCCAGCTTTTAGTTTTATTGATCTTTGCTATTGTTTTCTTTGTTTCTATTTCATTTATTTCCGCTCTGATCGTTATGATTTCTTTCCTTCTGCTAACTTTGGGTTTTGTTTGTTCTTCTTTCTCTAATTGCTTTAGGTGTAAGGTTAGGTTGTTCATTTGAGATTTTTCTTGTTTCTTTAGGTAGGCTTATATAGCTATAAACGTCCCTCTTAGAACTGCTTTTGCTGCATCCCATAGGTTTTGGATCATCGTGTTTTCATTGTCATTTGTCTCTAGGTATTTTTTGATTTCCTCTTTGATTTCTTCAGTGATCTCTTGGTTATTTAGTAACGTATTGTTTAGCCTAGTGTTTGTTTTAGTGTTTGTGTTTTTTACGTTTTTTTCCCTGTAATTCATTTCTAATCTCATAGTGTTGTGGTCACAAAAGATGCTGGATATGATTTCAATTTTCTTAAATTTACTGAGGCTTGATTTGTGACCCAAGATGTGATCTATCCTGGAGAATGTTCCGTGTGCACTTGAGAAGAAAGTGTAATCTGCTGTTTTTGGATGGAATGTCCTATAAATATCAATTAAATCTATCTGGTCTATTGTGTCATTTAAAGCTTCTGTTTCCTTATTTATTTTCATTTTGGATGATCTGTCCATTGGTGTATGTGAGGTGTTAAAGTCCCCCACTATTATTGTGTTGCTGTCAATTTCCTCTTTTATAGCTGTTAGCAGTTGCCTTATGTATGGAGGTGCTCCTATGTTGGGTGCATATATATTTATAATTGTTATATCTTCTTCTTGGATTGATCCCTTGATCATTATGTAGTGTCCTTCTTTGTCTCTTGTAATATTCTTTATTTTAAAGTCTATTTTGTATGATATGAGAATTGCTAGTCCAGCTTTCTCTTGATTTCCATTTGTATGGAGTATCTTTTTCCATCTCCTCACTCTCAGTCAGTATGTGTCCCTAGGCCTGAAGTGGGTCTCTTGTAGACAGCGTATATATGGGTCTTGTTTTTGTATCCATTTAACCAGTCTATGTCTTTTGGCTGGAGCATTTAATCCATTTCCATTTAATGTAATTATTGATATGTATGTTCCTATGACCATTTTCTTAGTTGTTTTGGGTTTGTTATTGTAGGTCTTTTCCTTCTCTTGTGTTTCCTGCCTAGAGAAGTTCCTTTAGTATTTGTTGTAAAGCTGGTTTAGTGGTGATGAATTCTCTTAGCTTTTGCTTGTCTGTAAAGTTTTTAGTTTCTCCATCGAATCTGAATGAGATCCTTGCTGGGTAGAGTAATCTTGGTTGTAGGTATTTTCCCTTTCATTACTTTAAATATGTCCTGCCAGTCCCTTCTGGCTTGCAGAGTTTCTGCTGAAAGATCAGCTGTTAACCTTATGGGGATTCCCTTGTATGTTATTTGTTGTTTTTCCCTTGCTGCTTTTAATATTTTTTCTTTGTATTTAATTTTTGATAGTTTGATTAATATATGTTTTGGCATGTTTCTCCTTGGGTTTATCTTGTATGGGACTCTCTGCGCTTCCTGGACTTGATTAACGATTTCCTTTCCCATATTAGGGACGTTTTCAACTATAATCTCTTTAAATATTTTCTCAGTGTCTTTCTTTTTCTCTTCTACTTCTGGGACCCCTATATTCGAATGTTGGTGCATTTAATGTTGTCCCAGAGGTGTCTCAGATTGTCCTCAATTCTTTTCATTCTTTTTTCTTTATTCTGCTCTGTGGTAGTTATTTCCACTATTTAATCTTCCAGGTCACTTATCCGTTCTTCTGCCTCAGTTATTCTGCTATTGATTTCTTCTAGAGAATTTTAAATTTTATTTATTATGTTGTTCATCATTGTTTGTTTGCTCTTTAGTTCTTCTAGGTCCTTGTTAAACGTTTCTTGTCTATTCTCCATTCCAGTTCCAAGATTTGGGATCATCTTTACTATCATTACTCTGAATTCTTTTTCAGGTAGACTGCCTATTTCCTCTTCGTTTGTTTGTTCTGGTGGGTTTTTACCTTGCTCCTTCATCTGCTCTGTGTTTCTCTGTCTTCTCATTTTGCTTAACTTACTGTGTTTGGGGTCTCCTTTTCACAGGCTGCAGGTTCGTAGTTCCTTTTGTTTTTGGTGTCTGCCCCCAGTGGCTAAGGTTGGTTCAGTGGGTTGTGTAGGCTTCCTGGTGGAGGGGACTGGTGCCTGTGTTCTGGTGGGTGAGGCTAGATCTCGTCTTTCTGGTGGGCAGGACCACGTCCGGTGGTGTGTTTTGGGGTGTCTGTGACCTTATTATGATTTTAGGCAGCCTGTCTGCTAATGGGTGGAGTTGTGTTCCTGTCTTGCTAGTTGTTTGGCATAGGGTGTCCAGCACTGGAACTTGCTGGTTGTTGAGTGGAGCTGGGTCTTAGTGTTGAGATAGAGATCTCTGGGAGAGCTTTCACCATTTGATATTATGTGGAGCCGGGAGGTCTCTGATGGACCAATGTCCTGAACTCTGCTCTCCCACCTCAGAGGCACAGGCCTGACACCTGGCTGGAGCACCATGACCCTGTCAGCCACACGGCTCAGAAGAAAAGGGAGAAAAAAAGAAAGAAAGAAAGAAAGAAAATAAAACAAAGTTATTAAAATAAAAAAATTATTAAAAGTAAAAAAAAGTTAAAAAGTAATTAAAAAAAAAGAAAAAAAGAAAGAAGAGAGCAACCAAACCAAAAAACAAACCCATCAGTGAGAACAAGCACTAAAAACTATACCAAAAAACCCCCCCAAAAAACAAAAAACAAAAAACGGACAGACAAAACCCTAGGACAAATGGTAAAAGCAAAGCTATACAGAAAACATCACACAAAGAAGCATACACATACACACTCACAAAAAGAGAAAAAGAAAAAAGTATATATATATTAAAAAAAAAAAGGAAGAGAGCAAGCAAATCAGTAAACAAATCTACCAATGATAATAAGCTCTAAATACTAAACGAAGATAAACATAAAACCAGAAACAAGTTAGATGCAGAAAGCAAACCCCAAGTCTACAGTTGCTCCCAAAGTCCACCCCCTCAATTTTGGGATGATTTGTTGTCTATTCAGGTATTCCACAGATGCAGGGTACATCAAGTTGATTGTGGAGATTTAATCCGCTGCTCCTGAAGCTGCTGGAACAGTTTTCCCTTTCTCTTCTTTGTTCGCACAGCTCCTGGCGTTCAGCTTTGGATTTGGACCTGCCTCTGCGTGTAGGTCGTGTAGGTCGCCTGAGGGCGTCTGTTCCCGCTCAGACAGGATGGGGTTAAAGGAGCAGCTGATTCGGGGGCTGTGGCTCACTCAGGCGGGGGGGGAGGGAGGGGTACAGAGGAGGCGGGGCGAGCCTGTGGTGTCAGAGGCCTGCGTGACGTTGCACCAGCCTGAGGCGTGCCATGTGTTCTCCGGGGAAGTTGTCCCCGGATCACGGGACCCTGGCGGTGGCGGGCTGCACGGGCTCCCGGGAGGGGCGGTGTGGAGAGTGACCTGTGCTCGCACACAGGCTTCTTGGTGGCGGCAGCAGCAGCCTTAGCGTCTCCTGCCCGTCTCTGGGGTCCGCGCTGATAACCGCGGCTCGCGCCTGTCTCTGGAGCTCGTTTAGGGGGTGCTCTGAATCCCCTCTCCTTGCACACCCGGAAACAATGGTCTCTTGCCTCTTAGGCAGTTCCAGACTTTTTCCCGGACTCCCTCCCGGCTAGCTGTGGCGCCCTAGCCCCCTTCAGGCTGTGTTCACGTAGCCAACCCCCGTCCTCTCCCTGGGATCTGTCCTCTGAAGCCCGAGCCTCAGCTCCCAGCCCCAGCCCGCCCCGGCGGGTGAGCATACAAGCCTCTCGGGCTGGTGAGTGCTGGTCGGCACCGATCCTCTGTGCGGGAATCTCTCCGCTTTGCCCTCTGCATCCCTGTTGCTGTGCTCTCCTCCATGGCTCCAAAGCTTCCACCCCGCCACACCCCCGTCTCTGCCAGTGAAGGGGCTTCCTGGTATGTGGAAACTTTTCCTCCTTCACAGATCCCTCCCAGAGGTGCAGGTCCCGTCCCTATTCTTTTGTCTCTGTTTTTTCTTTTTTCTTTTGCCCTACCCAGGTACATGGGAAGTTTCTTGCCTGTTGGGAGGTCTGAGGTCTTCTGCCAGTGTTCAGTTGGTATTCTGTAGGAGTTGTTCCACGTGTAGATGTATTTCTGATGTATTTGTGGGGAGGAAGGTGATCTCCACATCTTACTCCTCTGCCATCTTGAAGATCCCCCCCTTTCCTTTTGTTTAATCATAAGTTTGTCTTCTAAGTCTGTGAGTGTCTTCTCTGTGGAAATATGTTCACTGGTTCCAATTTTTACATAACCCCTAGAAGTGATATCGTAGTATATTTGTCTTTCTCTTTCTGACTTACCTCACACAGTATGATTATCTCTAGGCTCATCTATGGTGCTGCAAAGGGCAATGTTTCATTCTCTTTTCAGGCTAATATTCCACTGTGTACATGTGCCACTTATTCTTTGTCCATTCATGTGTCAATGGACATTTTGGTTCTTTCCAAGTTTTGACTGTTGTACATATTGCTGCAGTGCAGGTTTGGGTGCCTCTGCCTTTTCGATTCTGGTATCCTCAAGTTATAGTGGGTCTGGCAGATCATATGGTATCTCAATTTTTACCTTTTTACCTTTTAAAGGCACCTCCATTCTGTGGTCATTAGTGGCCATTACCTGTTTACATATCTCCAACAGCATATGAGGGTACACATTTCTCTACAACTACTTCAGCATTTATTTTCTGTAGACTTTTTGCTGATGGCCAAGCTGCCTGGTGGGACGTGATACCTCTCTGTTGTTTGGATTTGAATGTCTCTATTTGAGATGTTCACCATTTTTCCATGTCCTTTTTTTTTTATTAATAAAAAAGAGTGAGTAAAGTTTAACTCGTGATATTTTCTTCCTGAAAATTTGCCCTTTTTTGAAATTTTTGTTGATTTCAGACCATAGGACATATTTTGTGGGCAGGTGTCATTTACAGCCTTGCAATCTTTGTGAATTATTAGTGACCATTAGCACTAGTTTTAAAGCTGCTGTTGCAGGAAACGGCCACAAAGCGGCAGGATTTCTATGTTCCCAACTCTGGTTAGTAGGGCAACAGAGCCTTCCTGGAAGTCCTGTTCCTATGTTGTCAATTAGAGGGGAATGTGCCAGGACAAACCCCAAAAGCTTATGTCTCATTATTTCTCGTTTGTTCTTTTAATTTAATTTGTATTTTCTATCAGAGTAAATTTGATTACAATGTTGTGTTGGTTTTAGGCGTGCAGAACCTGGTTCATTTATATATACACATATATATATATTCATCCTCGGATCTTGTTCCCTTGTAGGTTATTAAAGGGTGTTGAGTACACTTTGTTTGGTACACGGTGGTCTTTGGCAATTATATATTTTACATGTATTAGTATATGTATATTAATTCTAGTACCCTAATTTAGCCATTCCTCACACCTTTACTTTTGGTTAACCGTAAGTTTTTCTTCTAAGTCTGTGAGTGTCTTTCTCTGTGATAATATGTTCATTGGTATCAATTTTAGATAACACCTATAAATAATGTCATAGAATATTTTTCTTTCTCTTTCTGGCTTACTTCACGTAGTATGATTACCTATAGGCTCATCTATGGTTCTGCAAAGTGCAGTTTTTCATTCTTTTTTCTGGCTAGTATTCCACAATGTACCATTTTTCCATTATGTACATGTACCATCTTTCTTTGTCCATTCATGTGTCAATGGACATTTTGGTTGCTTGCATGTCTTGGTTATTGTATATCTTGCTGTGGTGGACGCTTGTGTGCCTGTGTCTATTTGACTCTGGTCTTCTCAGTTTCTTGGCCCCGTAGTAGGTCAGCCAGATTAAATGTAGCTCAATTTGTACCTTTTAACGGCACCTCCATTCTTTTCTCATTAGTGGCTGTTACCAGTCTACATCCCTCCAACAGCATAGAGGGTACTCATTTATCCAAAACCACATTAGTATTTATTGTTTGTAGACTTTTTGCTGATGGCCACTCTGACGGATGTGAGGTGTAGTTTTTCTAGTTTAGATTTGCATGTCTCTAACTATGCGTGTTGTTGAGCAATTTTCCATGTCTTTTTATTTTTCTTTAAAAAATACAGTGAGAAAAATTTACCTCTTGAAATTATCATCTTGAAAGTTTGCCGTGTTTTGAAATATTTGTCAATTCCCGATGCCAGGACATTTTTTGAGGGCAGGTGTCAATTACAGCCCTGCAATCTTTGTGAATATTGAGTGACCATTAGCACTGGGTTTAAAGCTGCTGTTGCAGGAAACGGCCACAAGGCGGCAGCATTTCTCCATTCCCAAATCTGGTTACTAGGGCAACGGAGCCCTCCTGGAAGTCGAGTTCCTAGCTTGTCAACTAAAGTGGAATGTGCCAGGACAAACCCCCAAAGCTTATGTCTCATTACTTCTCGCTTTTTTTTCCTTATAAATTTATTTATTTATTTATTTTTGGCTGCGTTGGGTCTTTGTTGCTGCGCGCAGGCTTTTCTCTAGTTGTGGTGAGTGGGGGCTACTGTTCTTTTTGGTGCACGGCTTCTCATTGCCGTGGCTTCTCTTGTTGCGGAGCACTGGCTCTAGGTGTGCGGGCTTCAGTAGTTGTGGCTCGTGGGCTCCAGAGTGCAGGCTCAGTTGTTGTGGCGCATGGGCGTAGTTGCTCCGCGGCATGTGGGATCTTCCCGGACCAGGGCTCGAACCTGTGTCCCCTGCATTGGCAGGCGGATTCCTAACCACTGTGCCACCAGGGAAATCATTTCTTCACTTGTTTTTTTAATTTATTTTTAATTTTCTATCAGACTGAATTTAATTACATTGTTGTGTTTGTTCTAGGCATACAGAATCTGGTTCTTTTATACATACACATATATCTATTCATCCTGGGATCGTGTTCCCATGTAGGTTATTACAGTGTGTTGAGTACACTTTCTTTGGTACACGGTGGCCTTTGGCGATTATATATTTTATATGTATTAGTATATATATGTTAACCTCAGTATCGTAATCTATCCATTCCTCACACCTTTACTTTTGGTTAACCATAAGTTTGTCTTGTAAGTCTGTGAGTGTCTTTCTCTGTGGAAAATTGTTCATTGGTATCAATTTTTGGATAACACCTACAAATGATGTCATAGGATATTTGTCTTTCTCTTTCTGACTTATTTCACATGGTATGATTATCTCTAGGCTCATCAGTAGTACTGCAAAGGCCATTGTTTCATCCTTTTTTGTGGCTAATATTCCATTGTGTGCATGTACCATTTCCTCTTTGTCCATTCACGTGTCCATGGACATTTTGGTTGCTTGCATGTCTTGGTTATTCTATATCATGCTGCAGTGGATGCTTGGGTGCCTTTGTCTTTTTGATTCTGGTCTTCTCAGTTGATAGGCCCAGTAGTATGTCTGCCAGATCATATGGTAGCTCAATTTTTATATTTTAAATGCTCCTCCATTCTGTTCTCATTAGTGGCTATTACCAGTCTACATCCCTCCAACAGCATAAAGTGTACGCATTTCTGCAAAACCACTTCTGTATTTATTGTTTGTAGACATTTTGCTGATGTCCACTCTGACTTATGTGAGGTGATATTTTTTTCTAGTTTAGATTTGCATATCTCTAATTATGTGTGATGTTGAGCAATTTTCCATGTCCTCTTTTTTTTTTTCTTTAAAAAATACAGTGAGAAAAATTTACCTCTTGAAATTATCTTCTTGAAATTTTGCCGTGTTTTGAAAATTTTTGTCAATTCACCACCCCGGGACATTTTCTGAGGGTAGGTGTCATTTACAGCCCTGTAGTCCTTGTGAATATTAAGTGACCATTCGCACTGGATTTAAAGATGCTTTTGCGGGATACGGCCACAAGGAGGCATGATTTCTGCATTCCCAACTCTGGTTATCAGGGCGAAAGAGCCTTTCTGGAAGTTGTGTTCCTAAGTTGTCATTTGGGGTGGAATGTGCCAGGACAAAGCCCCAGAAGCTTATGTCTCATTATTTCTTGTTTGTTTTTAATTTAATTTTTATTTTCTATCAGAGTAAATTTGATTACAACGTTGTGTTTGTTCTAGGTGTACAGAACCTTGTTCCATTATACATATACATATATCTATTCATCTTCAGAGCCTGTTCCCATGTAGGTTATTACACAGTGTTGAGTAGACCTTCCTTGGTACATGGTGGTCTTTGGTGATTATATATTTTACATGTATTAGTATATGTATGTTAACTCCAGTATCCTAATTTATCCATTCCTCCCACCTTTCCTTTTGGTTAACCATAAGTTTTTCTTCTAAGTCTGTGAGTGTCTTCCTCTGTGGAAATTTGTTCATTGGTATCAATTTCTAGATAACACCTGTAAATGATATCAGAGGATGTTTGTCTTTCTCTTCTGACTTACCTCACATAGTATGATTATTTCTAGGCTCATCTATGGTGCTCCAAAGGCAATGTTTCATTTTTTTTCTGGCTGTTACTCCACTGTGTATATGTTCCACTTATCCTTTGTCCATTCATGTTGTTGATGGACATTTTGGTGGCTTTCAAGTCTTGTCTGTTGTAAATGTTACTGCAGTGCACATTTGGGTGCCTCTGCCTTTTCGATTCTGGTCTTCTCAGGTTATAGGCCCAGTAGTGGGTCTGGCGGATCATATGGTAGCTCAATTTTTACCTTTTAAAGGCACCTCCATTCTGTTCTCATTAGTGGCTGTTACCAGTTTACATATCTCTGACAGCACAGGACGGTACGCATTTCTCCACAACCTCTTCAACATTTATTGTTTTTAGACTTTTTGCTGATGGCCATTCTGCCTGGTGTGAGGTGATACCTCTTTTATTTTTGGATTTGCATGTCTCTAATTATCTGTGATGTTGACCATTTTTTCTGTCCTTTTATCTTTTAATATTTATTTATTTATTTGGCTGTGCTGGGTCTTAGTTGCGGCATGCAGAATCTTTAGTTGTGGCATGTGAACTCTTAGTTGCGGCACGTGGGATCTAGTTCCCTGACCAGGGATCAAACCTGGGCCCCCTGCATTGGGAGCATGGAGTCTTAGCCACTGGACCACCAGGGAAGTTCCTTTGTCCTTTTCTTTTTAATTAAAAAAAAAGTGTGAGTAAAGACGCTGAAGATGCATAGATATGTCTATATGTATCACTGAAAATGATTCTGTATACCTACAACATACACAACATTGTATATCAATGTTACGCCAATAAAAAATAAAAATTAATCTAATTTTTAAAATGGTAATGAGACACAAGATTTGGGTGTTCGTTCTGGCACATTTCTTTCTAATTTACAAGCCCCAAACAGGATTTCCCCTAAGGCTCTGGTTCCCGGGGTAAGCAGAGTTGGGCCCGAGGAAATTCTGCCGCCTTGTGGACTTTTCCCACAAAAGCAACCTCGATACGATTGCTTATGGCACTTAATATTCACAAGGACTGCTGAGCTCTAAATGATACCTGCCATCAAAAAATGTCCAGGGGTAGTGTTCAAAAATAATTGAAAACAGGGCAGACTTTCAAGAAGGCAATTTGAACAGGTAAATTCTCCTCACACTGTTTATGAAGAAAAACAGCCCATAGAAACATGCTCAACCTAGCAATTAGCAGAGACATCCAAGTCAAAAACTACCACAAGGGATCACCTTACACCGCTCTGAAAGGCCATCATCAAAAATCGACAGTGAGTTAATGGTGTAGAGGGCATGGAGTAAAGGAAACCCTTTTGTGGTGATGGTGGAATGTAAATGGTAACAGCCACTATAGAGAACATTATGGAAGTGTTGCCGAAATATCGGCTTCCCTGTGCACAGACGCCGAACAGAAATACGGAGACAGGGATTTTGGAGGAAGAGAGAGATGGCTTTATTTTTCTTCCAGGCAGAAGGGAAGGCACAGCCGGCTAGCACCTCAGGAACTGTGCCCCCGCCTTGGGAATCAGGGAATATTTTATACGTGGGGCTCTCGCAGTCCGGGGTATAAGGATCAAAGTAGTGAAGGTCTTGCATTCTTACTTTCCTTTGCATTATTTCAAAACAGTCATAACTGGCGTCAGGCCGCCCGGTAATTGGGGTCCGGCAGTCTGGTAACTGCGTCCGTTTGCCTCTGGTTTATCGGCCAGTGACCTTGTTTCTTAAATGCAAAAACTACCGGGGGTGATTTCTTACGAGGGGCGTATAGAATGTAAGCGCCGGGAAGTAATAAGGTTAGGGAGTGAGAGGCATAGGATGTAACTCACACAGAGTTAGGGGTGATGGGTGCCGAATATAAATTACATAGTGTCAGGGAGTGAGGTTAGCTTTGTAAAGTACAAATCTAGTTACTACAAATTAGTGACAAAGTAAAACAAGGAGTGATTAACTCTTTCAGGGCAGGTTGTTTCTCCTCTAGCCTGTTTGCTGTTTCCTTTGTTTTCCTTGCTCTAAGGAGAAGAAGAAAGAAAACTCACTTCTATTTACATTGCAACAGAGCTACCATATGATCTGGCATTGCTACCCCAAAGAGTAGATGCAGAGAAAACCAGGATCCGAAAAGACACATGTACCCAAGTGTGCACTGCAGCACCATTTACGAGGGCCAAGAATGGAGGCAAACAAAATGTCCATGGACAGATGAACAGATAAAGTAGCCTGATACATGTATGCAATGGAATATGATTCAGCCATGTAAGTGAATGAAATCATGCCCTTTGCAGGAACACAGATAAACCTACAGATAATCATACTATGTAAAGTAAGTCAGAATCAGAAAGACTAATATCATATGATATCACTTTTAGTTAGAATCTAAAAATACACACCATTGAACAAATTGAGAACACATAAACAGACTCAGAGACTTAAAAAACATATGATTACCAAAGGGGACAGAAGGGGTCAAGGGATAAATTAGGAGGTTGGGATTAAACAATACCAACTATTTCATATAAAATAGATAATCAACATGGACCTATGTATACTGGGGAGGTCTATCAACACTCTCTAATAACCTACCTGGGAAAGGAGGCCGAAGGTGCATAGATATATGTGTATGCATAACGGAAAAAGATTCTCTATACCTGCAGCATACACATCATTGTATATCAATATTTCTCCAATAAAAAATAAAAATTAATCTAATTTAAAAAGCGGTAATGAGACACAAAGTTTGGGTGTTTCTTCTGGCACATTCCAGTCTGATTTACAAGCCCCAGACAGGATTTCCCCTAGGGCTCTGGTTGCCAGGGTAAGCAGAGTTGGGCCCATGGAAATCCTGCCGTCTTGTGGACATTTCCCACAAGAGCAACTTCAACACTATTGCTCATGGACACTTAATATTCACAAGGACTGCTGGGCTCTAAATGATACCTGCTCTCCAAAAATGTCCAGGGGCAAGTGTTTGAAAATAATTGAAAACAGGGCAGACTTTCAAGAAAGCAGTTTCAAGAGGTAAATTCTACTCACACTGTTTATGGAGAAAAACAGCCCATAAAAACATGCTCAACATAGCAATTAGCAGAGACATGCAAATGAAAACTACAACTGAGGGATCACCTTCCACTGGTCTAAAATGCCATCATCAAAATTTACAACGAATAAATGGTGGAGAGCACATGGAGAAAAGGAAATGGTTTTATGGTGCTGATGGGATGTAAATGGTGACAGCCACTATATAGAACATTATGGAAGTGCCTTTAAAGTATAAAAATAGAACTACCACATGATCCTGCAGTCCCTCCCCTAAGAATATATGTTAAGAAAACGGGCATTCGAAAAGACACATGCACCCATGTGTCCCCTGCAGCACCATTTACAATAGCCAAGATAAGGAGGCAAACAATTATCCATGGACAGATGAATGGATAAAGAAGAAGCGATACATATACACAATGGAATGTGACTCAGCCATGTAAAAAAATGAAATAATGCCATTTGTAGGAACATAGATTAACATGGAGGTAATTAAACTAGTGACGTCAGTCAGAATAAGAAAGACAAATATCATATTACTTATAGGAGGAATCTAAAAATGCACGTGAATAAAATAATTGAGAAATCATAAACAGTCTCAGAGACTTAAATAATATATATTAAGTTTACCAAAGTGGAAAGAATGGGGCAAGGGTTAAATTCTGAAGATAGGATTAACAAACACAAACTCTTTCATATAAAATAGATAATCAGCGAGGACCTGTATATACCAAGGGATGCCTACCAACACTCTGTAATAACCTATATGAAAAAAGAATCTAGTGATGGTTGGATATATGTGTATGTATAAATGAGATAGTTTGTGTATACCTACAACACAGACATTGCATGTCAATGTTACTCCAATTAAAAGATAGAAATTAATTTAATAAAAAGAAGACCTAATGAGACACCAGCTATTGGGTGTATGTTCTGGAAATTTCCACTCACATTTCAACCCCGAATCAGGACTTCTGCTAAGGCTCTGGTTGCCGGACGAACCAGTTAGGCACGAAAAAAATCCTGCCGCCTTGTGGACATTTCTGGCAACAGCAATCTGAAAACTATTGCTTATGGGAACTTAATATTCACAAGGACTGCTGGGCTCTAAATTATACCTGCACTCAAAAAATTTCCAGTGGCAAAGCAATTGGAAATAATAAAAACAGGGCAAACTATCAAGAAGAAAAAATCAACAACTCGCACCATTTAAAAAAAAGTACAGGAAATGATGCTCATCGTGGCATATTATTAGAGATACGCCAATCAAAACTGCAAGGCGATACCCCACGCACCCATCAAAATGGCCATTATCCAAAAGACTACAGACAATGAATGCTAGAATGGGGGTTAAGAAAAGGGGACCCTCCTGTGGCACTGGTGGGATGTAATTGGTAACAGCCAGTATAGAGAACATTATGGACGTGACTTTAAAAGGTAAAAATAGAGCTACCATATGAGCCAGCAGTCCCACTTTTAAGAGTATATGCGTTGAAAACCAGAATTCGAAAAAACAAGTGCACCCAAGCGTGCACTGCAGCACTATTCACAATAACCAAGACATGGAAGCAAACTAAATGTCCATCGACAGATGAATGGATGAAGGAGTGATACATGTACACTTGGGATATGACTCAGCCATGAAAAAAATGAAATAATGCCATTTGCAGTCACCTATGGACCTAGAGATAATCATAGTAAGTTAAGTAAGTCAGAAGGAGAAAGACAAATATCCTAAGATGTCGCTTACAGGTGGAATCTATAAATTCATACAAATGAAATAATTTCCAAAACAGATACAGACTCAACGGACTTAGAAAATCAACTTCTGATTATCAAAAAGGAAAGGTAGGGAGAGGGATAAATTAGGAGGTGTGGATTAACAGATACACACTAATATATATCAAACAGATAATCAAAAAGGACCTACTGAAGAGCACAAGGAACTCTACTGAAAACACTGTAATAACCTATATGGGAAAAGAACCTGAAAAAGAATAGATATACGTCTGTGTATAACTGAATCAAGGTTCTGTACACCTAAAACACAACATTGGAAATCAACTCTACTCCAATATAAAATAAAAATGAAATTACAAAAAAAAAAATTTGGACTTGAAGAAATGCTGCCGCCCAGTGGCTGTTATCCCATAACACCAACTTTAAAACCTGTGCTGTGGGCACTTAAAATTCACAAGGCCTGCGGGGCTGTAAGTAAAAAAACACCTGCCCTCAAGAAATGTCCTGGGGTAGGTCATCGAAAAAGAATTCAAAAAAAAAAAAAAGAATTGAAAACAGGGTAGATGTTCAAGAAGCCAATTGCAAGAGGTAACTTTTACTCACACTGTTTAAAAGAAAAATCACATGAAAAAATTTCAACATCGCTAAATATTAGAGAAGTGGAAAATCAAAACTACAATGAGGTATCACCTCACACTGTTCAGAATGGTCATTGTCAGAAAGTCTACAAACAAGAAATGCTGGAGAAAGTGTGGCGAAAAGGGAACCCTCCTGCACTGATGCTGGGAATGTATGTAAAATGGTAAAACCCACTGTGGGGGACAGTGTGGAGGTTCCTTAAACAATTGAAAAGAGAATGAAATTAGATACTCCCTAATACCATACACAAAAATAAACTCCAAATAGATTAAAGATCTAAATGTAAGGATGGATACTGTAAAACTCTTGAGGAAAATATAGGCAGAACACGCTTTGGCATAAATCTCAACAAGTTCTTTTATGATACACCTCTTAGAATAATGAAAAATAAAACAAAAATAAACAAATGGGACCTAATTAACCTTCAAAGCGTTTGCACAGCAAAGGAAATCATAAACGAAAAAAAAAGACAACCCTCAGATACCCACAAGGAATTCATCTCCAAAACATACAAACAGCTCAAGCAGCTCAATATCAAAAAATAATCAACCCAATAAAAAAATGGGCCAAAGATCTAAATGGACATTTCCCCAAAGAAGGCATACAGACGGCCAGAAAGCACATGAAAAAATGCTCAGCATCACTAATTATTATAGAATGCAAATCAAAAGTCCAATGAGGTATCACTTCACACTGGTCAAAATGCCCATCGTCAAAAAATCTACAAAATAGATGCTGGAGAGGGTGTGCAGAGAAGGGAACCCTCCTGCACTGTTGGTGGGAATGTAAATCGGTGCATCCACTATGGAGAACAGTATGGAAGTTCTTTAAAAAACTAAATGTAGAAGTACCATGTGACCCATCGAAACCTTGCCTGAGCATAGATTCAGAGAAAACCAAAATTTTAAAAGACACCTGCACCACCACGGTCATGGCAGCACTAGGTACAATAGCCAAGACACAAAAGCAGCCTAAGTGTAGAAGGACAGATGAATGGATAAAGAAGATGTGGTACATAAACACAATGGAATATTACTCAGCCATAAAAAAGCATGAAATAATGTAGTTTCCAGCCACAGGGAAGGAAGTAGAGATGATCATACTAAGTGAAGTAAGAACAGGGAGATACAAGTATCATATGATATCACTTCTAGGTGGAATCTAAAAATGGATACAAAAAAAAATGGATACAAATGAACTTCTTCACAAAACAGAGACAACCTCACAGACATAGAAAGGAAATTTATGGTTACCGAAAGGGAAAGGTCGGGGGCAGGGAGAAATTAGCAGGTTGAGATTAACATATGCACTCTACTATTTATAAAATAGTCAACGAGGACCCACTGTATAGCACAAGGTACCCTACTCAACACTCTGTTATAAGCAATATGGGAAAAGAACCTGAAAAAGAACACATATATGTCTAGGTATAAGTGAATCAAGAGGCTGTACACCTTAAAAAAAAAAAACACACAACATTGTAAATCACCTATATACTCCAATCCAAAATAAACATTAAAAAGAAAAAAAAAAAGAAACGCTGACTCTATTCCCCTCAGTCCTTGGTGACCTGGGCTTGTGTCACATCCCTGGAGCCTGAGCAGGCTTGTGTCCCAAAGCTGGACTGCCGTGGGGCTGAGGGAGCTGGGGAGGATGTGCCAGTGCGCCAGTGAGGATGCCAGTGAGCCAGCCAGTGAGCCCCTGGAGTGCCTGTTCCCCTCTGTGTGAGCCCACAATCTCCAGATCCAGCCGGACCCTCCTACAGTGAAAGCAAGCCTAGTGCACCCAAAGGATGGTGGAGCCTCGGGTCTGGAAGAGCTTTGAAAAGTTTCCTGGGCTCCATGTCTCCTGGTGGGGGGTTTCCCACCTCCAGCCTCCTTCCTCAGGGTTGCCCCATCTATGGATGACAGCATCCTCAGCAGAGTGGTGTTTCAGGAGTTGGGATTTGTCCCGGGGAGAAAGGGTTAGGGGGAAGAAGTCACGAGACACAAGCCTTGGGTGTTTCTTCAGGCACATTCCACTCTAATTGAAAACCCAGGAAGAGGACTTTTGCTCAGGCTCTGGTTGCCCAACTAACCGGAGTTGGGCATGAAGAAATGCTGCCGCCTTGTGGCCATTTCCCATAACAACAACTTTAAAACCGGTGCTGAGGGTCACTAATAATTCACAAAGATTGCAGGGCTGTAAATGACACCTGCCCACAAAAAATGTCCTACGGTCCGAAATCGACAAAAATTTCAAAAGAGGGCAAATTTTCAGGAAGAAAATATCACAAGTTAAACTTTACTTACTGTTTTTTGTTTTTTGTTTTTTGTTTTTAATCTTCACTAGGCCTGCAGGGCTCTAAATGTCACCTGCCCTCAAGAAAGGCCCTGGGGTAAATCATCGGAAAAGAATTCAAAACTGGGCCAACTTCCAAGAAGCCAATTGCAAGAGGTAAATTTTACTCACACTGTATAAAAAATAAGCTCATGGAAAGATACCCAACGTCACTAATTATTAAAGAAATGCAAATCAAAACTACAATGAGGTATCACCTCACACCGGTCAGAATCGCCATCGCCAAGAAAAATCTACAAAGAATAAATGCTGGACAGGACGTGGGGAAAAAGGAATCCTCCTACACTGTTGATGGAGATGTAAATTTGTGCAGCCACTGTGGAGAGCAGTATGGAGGTCCTTAAAAACCAAAACATCGAGTTCCCGTTGGATCTGGCAATCCCACTCCTGGGCTTAGATCTGGAGAAAATCATAATTTGAAAGGACACGTGCACCCCTATTTTCAGGGCAGCACTATTTACAATAGCCAAGACAGAGAAACCACCAAATTGTCCATTGACAGAAAAATGAAGATGTTGTACAGACATAAAATGGAATACTACTCAGTCCCAGGGGGAGGGGGGTGGAGCCAGGATGTGGGTGCCTGGGCCTCTGACCCGCAGGTGAGAGCAAGGAGGAAGACCAGTCCTGAGGGCAGGGGTTCACTGAAGTCTGTGAGCCCCGGTGCCCTGATGGGGTTCATTCCCAGTGGGGATGTGAGCGGGGCCTGTAGTGGTTCTGTTTTCCACCAGGGCCCCTTTGATGAAGCCATGGCAGCGCTGGGCCCAGAAGTCTCCTGGCGGTGCTTCAAACTGTCATAGCAGTTTTATAAAGGAACGAGAGAATGAAGCTGAGCCCCTAACAGCCACCCCTTTCTGGTTCTGAGTTGCTTCTATCAGGACCGCAGTCACCTGCACATAGTCTGCTGTGACCCACCTGCCTCCGCCTGGCCTTTCCTCTCCCTCCCCGTGATGATTCCAGTGACATTTCCAGCCTGGACCCCTCTCCCAGGCCAGACGCCTCTGTCCAGCCATTGCATCCCCATCTCACCCTGGGGGCTAACAGGCCCCTCAGAGGACTGGGATCCTGCAGCTCCCCACACCCAGGAGGTACCCACCTTCCCTGGTTGCTGAGCCCAGACACCTGCTGTAACCGAGCAGGACCCTCTGGGGCCTTCCCGGGACAGACCCCTCCTTCACATCCTTTGTTGTAACTCCTCTCTGAAGTACCTAGATAATAATATCTGATGCACACTTCCCGAGTTGTTTTACAAATACTAAAACCACCACCAAATGGAAGAAATTAACTCCTTGATGATCATGAACACGTAGCCCCAGAGCTACTGGTGCCTAAGAATTTATAATGTTAACCGCCCTGTTACCTCACCATCAGCCAGAGAACTGTGCACCAGCTGATCGCATACCCTGCAACCCCCTTCCCTCGCCTGGCCTTTAACATTGCTTTGCTGAAACCCTTCAGGGAGTTTGGATTTTAGAGCACAAGCCACCCGTCCTCCTTGTATTGGTGCTTTTACAATTAATGCTTTGCTTTCCTTCACCACAGCCGGTGTCAGTAGACTGGCTTTACCACCCATGGGTGCGTGGAACCAAGTTTGGTTTGGTATCACTGGGGCCTTCCAGGGTCCCACTGTCCTTGTGCTCCAGTGACTGTCAGCTCCTCCTCCAGAGTCCATGGCCAGTCCCCACACTAATTCCCCTCTACACCCACAGCCCTGTCTTGGGCCTCGTTCCTCCATCAGGCCCTGACAAAGCTCCCTGTCCCTGTAACAGGGAAGAGCTAAATCGGACTCCAAGTTTGATCTGTTTCTTTGACTTTAAACTTTGCTCTTCATTGCTTTTGTTATTATAATCATACAGAATGTCCTGCCTCGGGGAACCCTGCCCCTCTGCCTGAACGTTAAACCAAAGTGCCTTTGTGCATCCTGACCCCGTCCACCTGCGGATGGCTGCAAGAAAGAAGAAATTAACACATCCCCTCTCCGAGGCTGGCCATTCCAGGGGACATCTGCAAATGTTATGGCCTTTTTACTTTACTTCCTCATCTCCTCCCCCCTCTGTGCTATGAAAGAAACTGGCATCCAAACCCTTTATTGGAGACACTAGTCTGCCATCTTCTCGGTCTGCCAGCTTTCCGAACAAAGTCCTAGAACAAAGTCCTATTCCTTACCTCAGCACCTCGTCTCCAATTCATTGGCCTGTCGTGTGACGAGCAGAGTGAGCTTGGACTCAGTAACAAATTTGGCTTAGCCAGCCAGGAGCCCTGCTGCTTGTGGCTAGCCGGCCCCCGTCAGGGAATACTGGGGCAAGGCCCCAATCCTGATATGTTCTCAACCATAATACTAGTTATTCTAAAATGTTAAATCCAAATTTCCTGCCAGTTGCATTGTACTCAAATCTTTAACCATGCTGTTTTTTTAAACATCTTTATTGGAGTATAATTGCTTTACAATGTTGTGTTAGTTTCTGCTATATAACAAAGTGAATCAGCTATACATATACATATATCCCCATATCCCCTCCCTCTTACGTCTCCCTCCAACCCACCCCTCTAGGTGGTCACAGAGCACCGAGCTGATCTCCCTGTGCTATGCGGCTGCTTCCCACTAGCTATCTATTTTACGTTTGGTAGTGTATATATGTCCATGTCACCCTCTCACTTCGTCCCAGCTTACCCTTCCCCCTCCCCATGTCCTCAAGTCCATTCTCTATGTCTGCATCTTTATTCCTGTCCTGCCTAGGTTCATCAGAACCATTTTTTTTTAGATTCCATATATATGTGTTAGCATACGGTATTTGTTTTTCTCTTTCTGACTTACTTCACTCTCTATGACAGACTCTAGGTCCATGCACCTCACTACGAATAACTCAATTTCGTTTCTCTTTATGGCTGAGTAATAGTCCACTGTATATATATGCCACGTCTTCTTTATCCATTCATCTGTCGATGGACACTTAGGTTGCTTCCATGTCCTGGCTGTTGTAAATAGTGCTGCAATGAACATTGTGGTACATGACTATTTTTTTTAAAATAAATTTATTTATTTATTTTTGGCTGCATTGGGTCTTCATTGTTGTGCACGGGCTTTATCTTGTTGCAGAGCACAGGCTCTAGGTGCATGGGCTTCAGTAGCTGTGGCTCGTGGGCTCCAGAGCACAGGCTCAGTAGTTGTGGCACATGGGCTCAGTTGCTCCGCGGCATGTGAGATCGTCCCGGACCAGGGCTCGAACCCATGTTCCCTGCATTAGCAGGTGGACTCTTAACCACTGCACCACCAGGGAAGTCCCACATGACTATTTTTGAATTATGGTTTTCCCAGGGTATATGCACAGTAGTGGGATTGCTGGGTCATATGGTAGTTCTATTTTTAGTTTTTTAAGGAACCTCCATACTGTTCTCCATAGTGGCTGTATCAATTTACATTCTCACCAACAGTGCAAGAGGGTTCACTTTTCTCCACACCCTCTCCAGCATTTATTGTTTGTAGATTTTTTGTTCATGGCCATTGTGACCGGTGTGAGGTGATACCTCATTGTAGTTTTGATTTGCATTTCTTTAATGATTAGTGATGTTGAGCATCCTTTCATGTGTTTGTTGGCAATCTGTATATCTTCTCTGGAGAAATGTCTATTAGGTCTACTGCCCATTTTTGGATTGGTTTGTTTGTTTTGTTGATATTGAGCTGCATGGGCTGCTTGTATATTTTGGAGATTAATCCTTTGTCAGTTGCTTCATTTGCAAATATTTCCCCCCATTCTGGGGGTTGTCTTTTCGACTTGTTTATGGTTTCCTTTGCTGTGCAAAAGCTTTGAAGTTTCATTAGGTCCCATTTGTTTATTTTTGTTTTTATTTCTGTTTCTCTAGGAGGTGGGTCAAAAAGGATCTTGCTGTGATTTATGTCATAGAGTGTTCTGCCTATGTATTCCTCTAAGAGTTTTATAGTGTCTGGCCTTACATTTAGGCATTTAATCCATTTCGACTTTATTTTTGCGTATGGTGTTAGGAAGTGTTTTAATTTCATTCTTTTACATTTAGCTGTCCAGTTTTCCCAGTACCACTTATTGAAGAAGCTGTCTTTTCTCCATTGTATATTCTTGCCTCCTTTATCAAAGATAAGGTGACCATAATGTGCGTGGGTTTATCTCTGGGCTTTCTATGCTGTTCCATTAATCTATATTTCTGTTTTTTGCCAGTACCATACTGTCTTGATTACTGTAACTTTGTAGTATAGTCTGAAGTCAAGGAGCCTGATTCCTCCAGCTCCATTTTTATTTCTCAAGATTGCTTTGGCTATTCGGGGTCTTTTGTGTTTCCATATAAATTGTGAAATTTTTTGTTCTAGTTCTGTGAAAAGTGCCATTGGTAGTTTGATAGGGATTGCATTGAATCTGTAGATTGCCTTGGGTAGTATAGTCATTTTCACAATGTTGATTCTTCCAGTCCAAGGACTTGGTATATCTCTCCATCTGTTTTTATCATCTTTAATTTCTTTCATCAGTGTCTTATAGTTTTCCGCATACGGGTCTTTTGTCTCCTTAGGTAGGTGTATTCCTAGGTATTTTATTCTTTTTGTTGCAATGGTAAATGGAGTGTTTCCTTAATTTCTCTTTCAGATTTTTCGACATTAGTGTATAGGAATGCAAGAGATTTCTGTGCATTAATTTTGTATCCTGCTACTTTACCAAATTCATTGATTAGCTCTAGTAGTTTTCTGGTAGCATCTTTAGGATTCTCTATGTATAGTATCATGTCATCTGCAAACAGCGACAGTTTACTTCTTCTTTTCTGATTTGGATTCCTTTTTTTTTTTCTCTGATTGCTGTGGCTAAAACTTCCAAAATAATGTTGAATAATAGTGGTGAGAGTGGGCAACCTTGTCTTGTTCCTGATCTTAGAGGAAATGGTTTCAGTTTTTCACCATTGAGAATGATGTTGGCTGTGAGTTTGTCATATATAGCCTTTATTTTATTTTTTTATTTTTAAAATAAATTTATTTATTTTTGGCTGTGTTGAGTCTTCGTTGCTGTACACAGGCTTTCTCTAGTTATGGTGAGCAGGGGCTACTCATGTTCACGGTGCATGGGCTTCTCATTGCGGTGGTTTCTCTTGTTGCGGAGCACGGGCTCTAGGCGCGTGAGCTTCAGTAGTTGTGGAACGTGGGCTTTAGTAGTTGTGGCTCACGGGCTGTAGAGCGCAGGCTTAGTAGCTGTGTGGCACAGGCTTAGTTGTCCATGGCATGTGGGGTCTTCTGGATCAGGGATCGAACCCATGTCGCCTGCATTGGTAGGTGGATTCTTAACCACTGCGCCACCAGGGAAATTCCATGGCCTTTATTTTGTTGAAGTAGGTTCCCTCTATGCCTACTTTCTGAAGAGTTTTTTTTTAATCATAAATGGGTGTTGAATTTTGTCAAAAGTTTTTCTGAGTCTATTGAGATTCTCGTATGGTTTTTATCCTTCAATTTGTTATTATGGTGTATCACATTGATTGATTTGAACATATTGAAGAATTCTTGCATTCCTGGGATAAACCCCACTTGATCATGGTGAATGATCCTTTTAGTGTGCTGTTGGATTCTGTTTGCTAGCATTTTGTTGAGGATTTTTGCATCTATGTTCATCAGTGATATTGGCCTGTAGTTTTCTTTTTTTGTGACATCTTTGGTTTTGGTATCAGGGTGATGGTGGGCCTTGTAGAATGAGTTTGGGAGTGTTCCTCTCTCTGCTATATTTTGGAAGAGTTTGAGAAGGATAGGTGTTAGCTCTTCTCTAAATGTTTGATAGAATTTGCCTGTGAATCCATCTGGTCCTGGGCTTTTGTTTGTTGGAAGATTTTTAATCACAGTTTCAATTTCAGTGCTTGTGATTGGTCTGTTTATATTTTCTATTTCTTCCTGGTTCAGTCTCGGATGGTGTGCTTTTCTAAGAATTTGTCCATTTCTCCAGGTTGCCCATTTTAGTGGCATACAGTTGCTTGTAGTAATCTCTCATGATCCTTTGTATTTCTGCAGTGTCAGTTGTTACTTCACCCTTCTCATTTTTAATTCTGTTGATTTGAGTCTTCTCCCTTTTTTTCTTGATGAGTCTGGCTAATGTTTGATCAATTTTGTTTATCTTCTCAAAGAACCAGCTTTTAGTTCTATTGATATTTGCTATTGTGTCCTTCATTTCTTTTTCATTTTTTTGTTTGTTTGTTTTTTGTTTTTGAGAGGAAAATCAGTTGTTAAATATAATAAAACCTTTTTTTAACATCTTTATTGGAGTATAATTGCTTTACAATGGTGTGTTAGTTTCTGCTTTATAACAAAGTGAATCAGCTATACATATACATATATCCCCATATCTCTTCCCTCTTGCATCTCCCTACCTCTCACCCTCCCTATCCCACCCCTCCAGCTGGTCACAAAGCACCAAGCTGATCTCCCTGTGTTATGCGGCTGCTTCTCATTAGCTATCGATTTTATGTTTGGTAATGTATATATGTCCATGCAACTCTCTCACTTTGTCCCAGCTTACTCTTCCCCCTCCCCATGTCCTCAAGTCCATTCTCTAGTAGGTCTGCATCTTTATTCCTGTCCTGCCCCTAGGTGCTTCATAACCTGTTTTTTTTTTTAGATTCCATATATATGTGTTAGCATACAGTATTTGTTTTTCTTTTTCTGACTTACTTCACTCTGTAGGACAGACTCTAGGTCCATCCACCTCACTGCAAATAACTTAATTTCGTTTCTTTTTATGGCTGAGTAATAGTCCATTGTATATATGGGCCACATCTTCTTTATCCATTCATCTGTCGATGGACACTTAGGTTGCTTCCATGTCCTGGCTATTGTAAATAGAGCTGCAATGAACATTGTGGTACATGATTCTTTTTGAATTATGGTTTTCTCAGGGTATATGCCCAGTAGTGGGATTGCTGGGCCGTATGGTAGTTCTATTTTTAGTTTTTTCAGGAACCTCCATACTGTTCTCCATAGTGGCTGTATCAATTTACATTCCCACCAACAGTGCAAGAGGGTTCCCTTTTCTCCAATAAATGCCTCTCCAGCATTTATTGTTTGTAGATATTTTGATGATGGCCATTCTGACTGGTGTGAGGTGATACCTCATTGTAGTTTTTTTTTAAAATTTATTTTATTTATTTATTTTTGGCTGCGTTGGGTCTTCGTTGCTGTGCGCGGGCTTTCTTTAGTTGCAGTGAGCGGGGGCTACTCTTCATCGCAGTGCGCGGGCCTCTCACTATCGTGGCCTCTCTTGTTGCGGAGCACAGGCTCCAGACGCGCAGGCTCAGTAGTTGTGGCGCACAGGCTTAGTTGCTCCGTGGCATGTGGGATCTTCCCAGACCAGGGCTCGAACCCATGTCCCCTGCATTGGCAGGCAGATTCTTAACCACTGCGCCACCAGGGAAGCCCCCTCATTGTAGTTTTGATTTGCATTTCTCTAATGATTAGTGATGTTGAGCATCCTTTCATGTGTTTGTTGGCAATCTGTATATCTTCTTTGGAGAAATGTCTATTTAGGTCCTCTGCCCGTTTTTGGATTGGATTGCTTGTTTTTTTGATATTGAGCTGCATGAGCTGCTTGTAAAGTTTGGAGATTAATCCTTTGTCAGTTGCTTCATTTGCAAATATTTTCTCCCATTCTGAGGGTTGTCTTTTCGTCTTGTTTATGGTTTCCTTTGCTGTGGAAAAGCTTTTAGGTTTCATTAGGTCCCATTTGTTTATTTTTGTTTTTATTTCCGTTTCTCTAGGAGCTGGGTCAAAAAGGATCTTGCTGTGATTCATGTCATAGAGTGTTCTGCCTATGTTTTCCTCTAAGAGTTTTGTATTGTCTGGCTTTACATTTAGGTCTTTAATCCATTTTGAGTTTATTTTTGTGTATGGTGTTAGGGAGTGTTCTAATTTCACTCTTTTACATTTAGCTGTCCAGTGTTCCCAGCACCACTTATTGAAGAGGCTGTCTTTTCTCCATTGTATAGTCTTGTCTCCATTATCAAAGATAAGGTGACCATATGTGCGTGGATTTCTCTCTGGGCTTTCTATCCTGTTCCATTGATCTATATTTCTGTTTTTGTGCCAGTACCAAACTGTCTTGATTACTGTAGCTTTGTAGTATAGTCTGAAGTCAGGGAGCCTGATTCCTCCAGCTCCGTTTTTCTTTCTCAAGATTTCTTTGGTTATTCGGGGTCTTTTGTGTTTTCATACAAATTGTGAAATTTTTTGTTCTAGTTCTGTGAAAAATGCCATTGGTAGTTTGATAGGGATTGCATTGAATCTGTAGATTGCTTTGGGTGGTATAGTCATTTTCACTATGTTGATTCTTCCAATCCCAGAACATCCTATATCTCTCCATCTGTTTTTATCATCTTTAATTTCTTTCATCAGTATCTTATAGTTTTCTGCATATAGGTCTTTTGTCTCCTTAGGTGGGTTTATTCCTAGTTATTTTATTCTTTTTGTTGCAATGGTAAATGGGAGTGTTTCCTTAATTTCTATTTCAGATCTTTCATCATTAGTGTATAGGAATGCAAGAGATTTCTGTGCATTAATTTTGTATCCTGCTACTTTACCAGATTCGCTGATTAGTTGTAGTAGTTTTCTGGTAGCATCTTAAGGATTCTCTTTGTATAGTATCATGTCATCTGCAAACAGTGACAGCTTTACTTCTTCTTATCCAATTTGGATTCCTTTTATTTCTTTTTCTTCTCTGATTGCTGTGGCTAAAACTTCCAAAACAATGTTGAATAATAGTGGTGAGAGTGGGCAACCTTGTCTTGTTTCTGATCTTAGTGGAAATGGTTTCATTTTTTCACCATTGAGGACGATGTTGGCTGTGGGTTTGTCATATATAGCCTTTATTATATTGAGGTAAGTTCCCTCTATGCCTACTTTGTGGAGGGTTTTTATCATAATGGGTGTTGAATTTTGTCAAAAGCTTTTTCTGCATCTATAGAGATTATCATATGGTTAATATCCTTCAATTTGTTAATATGGTGTATCACATTGATTGATTTGTGTATATTGAAGAATCCTTGCATTCCTTGGATAAACCCCGCTTGATCATGGTGTATGATCCTTTTAATGTGCTGTTGGAATCTGTTTGCTAGTATTTTGTTGAGGATTTTTGCATCTATGTTCATCAGTGATATTGACCTGTAGTTTTCTTTCTTTGTGACATCTTTGTCTGGTTTTGGTATCAGGGTGATGGTGGCCTCGTAGAATGAGTTTGGGCGTGTTCTTCCCTCTGCTATATTTTGGAAGAGTTTGAGAAGGATAGGTGTTAGGTCTTCTCTAATTGTTTGACAGCATTCGCCTGTGAAGCCATCTGGTCCTGGGCTTTTGTTTGTTGGAAGATTTTTAATCACAGTTTCAATTTCAGTGCTTGTGATTGGTCTGTTTATATTTTCTATTTCTTCCTGGTTCAGTCTCAGAAGGTGTGCTTTTCTAAGAATTTGTGCATTTCTCCAGGTTGTCCATTTTATTGGCATATAATTGCTTGCAGTAATCTCTCATGATCCTTTGTACTTCTGCAGTGTCAGTTGTTACTTCTCCTGTTTCATTTCTAATTCCATTGATCTGAGTCTTCTCCCTTTTTTTCTTGATGAGTCTGGCTAATGGTTTATCAATTTTGTTCATCTTCTCAAAGAACCAGGTTGTAATTTTATTGATCTTTGCTGTGTGTTCTTCATTTCTTTTTCATTTATTTCTGATCTGATTTTTATGATTTCTTTCCTTCTGCTAACTTTGGGGGGGTGGTTTTGTCCTTCTTTCTCTAATTGCTTTAGGTGTAAGGTTAGGTTGTTCATTTGAGATTTTTCTTGTTTCTTGAAGTAGGATTATATTGCTATAAACTTCCCTCTTAGAATTGCTTTCACTGCATCCCATAAGTTTTGGGTTGTCATTGTTTTCATTGTCATTCTTTTCTAGGTATTTTTTGATTTCCTCTTTGATTTCTTCAGTGATCTCTTGGTTATTTAGTAGCGTATTGTTTAGCCTCCTTGTATTTGTATTTTTACAGTTTTTTCCTGTAATTGATATCTAGTGTTATAGCTTTGTGGTCAGGAAAGATACATGATACGATTTCAACTTTCTTAAATTTACCAAGACTTGATTTGTGACCCAAGATATGATCTATCCTGGAGATTGTTCCATGAACACTTGAGAAGAAAGTGGATTCCGTTGTTTTGAATGGAATGTCCTGTAAATATCAATTAAATCTATCTTGTTTAATGTGTCATTTAAAGCTTGCGTTTCCTTATTTATTTTCATTTTGGATGATCTGTCCATTGGTGAAAGTGGGGTGTTAAAAGTCCCCTACTATGATTGTGTTACTGTCAATTTCCCCTTTTATGGCTGTTAGCATTTGCGTTATGTATTGAGGTGCTCCTATGTTGGGTGCATAAATATTTACAATTGTTATATCTTATTCTTGGTTTTATCCCTTGATCATTATGTAGTGTCCTTCTTTGTCTCTTGTAATAGTCTTTATTTTAAAGTCTATTTTGTCTGATATGAAAATTGCTACTCCAGCTTTCTTTTGATTTCCATTTGCATGGAATATCTTCTCCCATCCCCTCGCTTTCAGTCTGTATGTTTCCCTAGGTCTGAAGTGGGTCTCTTGTGGACAGCATATATACTTGTCTTATTTTTGGATCCATTCAGCCAGTCTATGTCTTTAGGTTGGAGCATTTAATCCATTTACATTAAAGGTAACTATTGATATGTATGTTCCTATTACCATTTTCTTAACTGGTCTGGGTTTGTTTTTGTAGGTCTTTTTCTTCTCTTGTGTTTCCTGCCTAGAGAAGTTCCTTTAGCATTTGTTGTAAAGCTGGTTTGGTGATGCTGAATTCTCTTAACTTTTGCCTGTCTGTAAAAGTTTTAATTTCTCCATTGAATCTGAATGAGATCCTTGCTGGATAGAGTAATCTTGGTTGTAGGTATTTTCCTTTCATCACTTTAAATATGTCCTGCCAGTCCCTTCTGGCTTGCAGAGTTTCTGCTGAAAGATCAGCTGTTAACCTTATGGGGATTCCCTTGTGTGATATTTGTTGTTTTTCCCTTGCTGCTTTTAATATTTTTTCTTTGCATTTAATTTTTGATAGTTCGATTAATATGTGTCTTGGCGGGTTTCTCTTTGGATTTATGCTGTATGGGACTCTCTGCACTTCCTGGACTTGATTTACTATTTCCTTGCCCATGTTAGGGAAGTTTTCAACTATAATCTCTTCAAATATTTTGTCAGACCCTTTATTTGTCTCTTCTTCTTCTGGGACCCCTATAATTTGAATGTTGGTGCATTTAATGTTGTCCCAGAAGTCTCTGAGACTGTCCTCAATTCTTTTCATTCTTTTTTCTTTATTCTGCTCTATGGTTGTTATTCCCACTATTTTATCTTCCAGGTCATTTGTGTGTTCTGCCTCAGTTATTCTGCTATTGTTTCCTTCTAGAGAATATTTAATTCCATTTATTGTGTTGTTCATCATTGTTTGTTTGCTCTTTAGTTCTTCTAGGTCCTTTTTAAACGTTTCTTGTATTTCCTTCATTCTATTTCTAAGATTTTGGATCATCTTTACTATCATTACTCTGAATTCTTTTTCAGGTAGACTGCCTATTTCCTCTTCATTTGTTTGGTCTGGTGGGTTTTTACCTTGCTCCTTCATCTGCTGCATATTTCTCTGTCTTCTCATTTTGTTTAACTTACTGTGTTTGGGGTCTCCTTTTTGCAGGCTGCAGGTTTGTAGTTCCCGTTGTTTTTGTTTTTGGTGCCTTCCCCGAGTGGGTGAGTGGCCTGTGTAGGCTTCCTGGTGGAGCAGACTGGTGCCTGTGTTCTGGTGGGTGGGGCTGGATCTTGTCTTTCTGGTGGGCAGGGCCACATCCAGTGGTGTGTTTTGGGGTGTCTGTGAACTTAGTATGATTTTAGGCAGCCTCTCTGCTAATGGGTGGGGCTGTGTTCCTGTCTTGCTAGTTGTTTGGCATGGGGTGTGCAGCACTGGAGCTTGCTGGCCATTGGGTGGAGCTGGCTCTTAGCATTGAGACAGAGATCTTTGGGAGAGCTCTCGCCAATTGTTATTATGTGGGGCTGGGAGGTCTCTGGTGGGCCAGTGTCCTGAACTTGGCTCTCCCACCTCAGAGGCTCAGGCCTGACACCAGTGCCTGGTCAATGTTGGCATCCGACCGCTTGGTGGGGGACAGTGAGTACTCAGTGTAGTGCAGGCCCTCACTCCACTAACCGTGCTATTTTAAGTCTTGTCCTGATGCCTTTACAAAATGAAGGTTTTCAAGGCGACTAATAAAAAGGAACTTTTTAACAAATATAAGTTTCTCATAGCCTTTACATAATATCACTGGATTGGGTAACAAATGATAAAACTAATGGGAAACCTGATTATTTGATCCAGATCAACAGGAATTAATGACATGGGACTGAAAAAACTGGTAAATGTGATTTATAACTTTATGACTTTGGGAAATATACTGGCTTTAATGTTTGTTTTTCGGAAAAACATTTTCTCGTATGCTATGACCTACAACAAGTTGATAAAGTGTGACTTTGTAAACAAAGACGAAACATTTATCTTTTTCTCTCTACCTGATCCTGTCAGAATTTGTCGTCTCCAGCTGGCTCTCCTGTGGACTTGATATCATGCTAATCATTGTTTTCATTTGTTTTTATTTCCAAATTATTTGTGCTTTGTGTCTTGCTGCTGCACTATGTCTTTGTCAGTGTTACCAGCTGCATTACTTATATCCTGTGTATTTTATAAGATTGTTGTCTCTTGCAGTACCCAGTGTGTAACCGGGCCTCCAGCAAAATTTCTGTGGCTGAAAATCTTAAGGAAGTAGATCACTTTTATAACATAAAATAATCGTAATAATGTGATTCTAGGTATGGGAAGGAGCAACAAGGGAAAATGTGGACTGGATCATAATTAGACAGAGGATCCAGAGAATCTTTAATTATCAATAGGGCCTAATCCGAAAATTAGCACCTGGAGTGGCATATTGAGAATTTCGCCTGACCTGGGATGAGCCTCCCAGCACCATGGGACAAAATTTGATCACAAAATGTCTCCCTAATATTGGTCAAATTCCTGACCAGGAGGAGAGGATCAGTCATCAGTGATTGCAGCCCTCCAACATGAGCCAGTGAGCTCTGAGGAAACTCAGGATATGCAAATATAGGATACAGGCCCCAGATAGCTGTGGTACATATCAAAAAAATGATTTCGGTGAGCCCAGATTCTTGCATCTTTCCATACATAAAAAAATGCTAAATTCCTTAACTGCATTCCTAACTTAGCCTTAGCTGACCCCCAGCCAGCTGCTCCTGAACTTTATCCACCCTTCCCAGGGAAGCAAGCCTAAATATGTGCAAGGACCTTACCGGCTAGAGGAAAGGGCTTGGAGCCACGCCAGTGACAGCATGCTTGCTGAGTAGGGTCCCGCAGGCCATACAGGGTGGTCCTGGCCCCAGATGCTCTTCTGGAAGCCTTCCATTTCCCTACCTGGGTTACCCCTCCTCTCCTGGCCCCCACTGCCTTTTTCCTTCCTCACCTCTGCCTGGGGAGAACTTCCAACGGCAGGTATGGGCGACACATCCTCTTCCTTAGCAGGTAGCAGCCCGGCAACTCCAGTGGAAGGTCCAGCAGAGCCCCACTCAGACCGGGCCACCCACAAGGCCGTGGGCCCTCACTCCCTTCCACAAGCCCAGCCCTGTGGCGGCTGATGGGGCAGAGAGTATGGCCTTAGGCACAGCTGCAGGGGCTCTTGCTGCCTGGAGGGGTGTCTCTACAGAGCTCAACCCAGGCACACCTGGGGAAGGGCTGGCCGCCCAGGTCAGGCTGCCCAGGTCAGCCAGTCGTCGCCCCTCAGGGGCTCATAGTTGCAGAAAATGGGCCTTGCTGCACTGGCCAGGTCCAAGGAACAGGTGTAGGGTCCTGAGGGTCAGGATAGACAAGGGGCTGCAGCTCTGGCTTGTTTTCTAAACATTTTATCTGGTTCAAGAGTGGGAGACAATTTCAAGAAGACCCTCTCCTACTGAGAAGAACCCAGGAGTCAGGGAGAAGAGGGGTGGTGGGTGGAGACAGGAGCCCAGTTCCCCAGGTGCAGCGGAACCCTCTGGAAGACCCGGTGGAGGGAGGCCACATGAGTGAAGCCCAGGGTCACAGACCTGTCGGAGCTGCTGTTTGTTAGTTCAAGCCCTGCTCTGAGGTGCTCAGGGTCAGCTCTGACCAACAGGTGGGCTGGGGGTGCTCTGCAATGAGGGCTATGTGCACGGTTCCTGTGTGCCCAGCCCTGTAGGGGTGCCTGCCCAGATGGGCCCTGTGCCCTGGGAGGAACCTGCCCACATGAGCCCCGTGGGCTGCTGGGTGCCTGCCCAGGTGTCCTCCATACCCTGGGAGGGGCCTGCCCAGGTGGGTCCCATGCCCTGGGAGGGGCCTGCCCAGGTGGGTCCCATGCCCTGGGAGGGGCCTGCCCAGGTGGGTCCCATGCCCTGGGAGGGGCCTGCCCAGGAGAGCCCTGTGTGCTGGGAGGGGTGTGTGAATGAGCGTCCTCTCTGATTGTTTCCTGAGAATATTGGTGGAGGGGGGCATTCGGGCAACAGGACAAACTGCTTGCTCTGGACGTTCTTGTGGGGAAGTGGGGGCTTAGCAACAGGGGCTCAGCCCGCATAACCCCAGAAGCCCTCCCAGGACAGCTCCAGAACCGCTTCTGGAATGGCAAGGAGAAGTGGGTCTTCCACCTACTAGACGTGGAGGAGAGGGCTGGGGTTTGCAGGGCCGCCCTCACCTTCAGGGACTGGCTGGGAGGCTCACAGGACCCAGCACATGCTTGTGGCTTGTGTGCTCATAGCTGAGATGGGTCACAGCACGCAGTAGGGATGCACGGGAGGGAGGGCCCCTGCTCCGGTCACCTCATGACCCTTCATGCCCACTCCTTCCCTCGAGGGTCTCTAGGGTGTCTCTTCCCCCAGCGACGAAGGGCAGAACCATGACAGTTACCCGCACCCCCGTCCCCCCAGGGAGGCTCATTAGACACTTGGCACCCGGCTCGGGGCTGGTCACGTGGTGTTGTCTGCCCTCACCCTCCAAAATGCCAGTGCCCAGAAGGGGAGCCGGGGCTCAGCATGAGCCACATGGTTTGTGCAAACAGCACGGGCGCAGGGGGCTGCCCCTAACGGGAGGCGGGAGGGTTTAGATCAGGGCAGGGAGCTGCTCACCAGCTGCATTAGCTTCCCGGGGTAGCTGTGATAAACGACCACAAACCGAGGCTCAGAGCGACAGAAACCTGTCCTCTCTCAGCCCTGGAGACCAGACGTCTGAGATCAAGGTGTCCGAGGGCCACCTTCCCTCCGGAGGCTCCAGGAGAGGGTCCTTCCTGCCTCTTCTAGCTTCTGGGGGCTCCAGGCGTCCCTGGGCTTGTGACCACATCTCTCCCATCTCTGCCTCCGTCTTCACCTGCTGTCTCCTCTGTGTCTGTGTCTCTTCTCTGGTCTCTTAGAAGGACACTGTCATTGATTTACGGCCGCCTTGATCCAGGATGACCTCATCTCCAGATCCATAACTAATTACACCTGCAAAGACCCTACTTCCAAATAAGGTTCCATCCTCAGATTCTGGGGGGCATGATGTGGACATAACTTTTGGGGGCCCCCCATTCAACCCACTATAGCAGTCAGTTCCCAGATGCCAGCCAACCTTCCTCAGGACACCATCAGGCTGGTGATGTTCTGTCTTTCTGCACAGAGGTGTCTTTTGTTTCTTGTGGTAACTTAGTGAGGTTGGGTGGGGGGCACTGCTGGCTGACCTCCCGGTCATTCCAGAGGCCATGCTGAAGTGTCATACCTGGGAGTGTGGGAGCACGGCCACCGCTCTGTGGTCAGACACCTGCATGGGCTGGACCGGTCCCTGGACCACTGCACCTTCTACCACATCCACAGCCTGGTGCACTGTGTGCAGGCCTCCGACCATGACGTGTGGACCGGCAAGATGGGTGGGAGCCCTCCTGCCTGCCACGTGGCCTCCAGCCCACCACAGACCCTCCGGCCCTGCTGTGCACACCCCCACCCAGTCGTGAACCCCTGCTCCTGCCATGGAACCCCCATCCCATTAGCCTCCAAGAGGCCTTCTGGGAGGGGTAAGAACTTGGCCATGAAGAAGACAGGGCAGGCCCTAACTGCAGCAGGTGTACGCAAGTACTGGGGGTGCTTGGGTATTGGTCTCCCAAATGCCCAGAATATGGGTGTCTGAGCCATGAGTGCTCTGACTTGAGGGGTCCACCTCCACCTGAGCTTACCTGGGGGGGGTCCCTGCAGGGACAGCACATCCTTGGGTGATTTTCCAACTCTCCCCACATCAGCCTCAACCCCTGGGCCCCCCTGGCCCCGTTAATAGTCTTTAAGTGGTGTTTCTCACCCAACAGGCCTGCGAGGGAGATTTTAATATTGTGTGGGAGTCCAGTGACCAGCGCCCATGTGTCCTGTGTGTCTTGGGAGGGGACGGAGCCTCGCTCTCACATTCCTGCCCCAGTGCACCTGGGGTCGGGGGCAGCAGACCCAGGCTTTGTTCTGGCAGAAGCTCCCTTTCTGTGAACAAGTCTTCCCCCACTCCTGTTATCCTTCCTGGAGGCTCAGGAGGCCACAGCATCGGGGCACCTCCAGCACCAGGACCCCACCCTAGGGAATTTCTCAAGAGCAGAGACCAGGCCTGGGGGCTGAGGGGAGGAGGGAGCCGGCCTCTTCAGGATCCCCGGGGCTAGGATGCCTCCTACGCAGGAGGGCCTTGGACTCAGCTTAACTTCCACCCGGGGTCTCCTACCCCTCCCCTGGTAGAGGGGCCCTTCAGATTTCAGGGCCCCAAGATCCTCCCCACAGACTTCTGACCCCACCTGCAGAGTCGGGGACCCAGAGACCCCTTCCCCGGCTCCTTTTTTCTTGGAGGCTCCCAGAACTCCCTAAAGCTGTTACAATCTGGGTTTATTACGGTGAAGGATGCAGATTAAAATCAGTGAGGACAGAGGTGAGGAGCAGGGTCCAGCGTCCTCAGCTGTGGCAGCCCAGGGAAGCCCACCTGACTCCTGAGGTGCAGGGTTTATTGGGGTCTGTCATGTCAGCGTGGGGACCACCATGTGCCTGACCTTGGCCTCCAGCCCCCGAGGGGGACTTAGGAAACCCCACCGTGCATCACGCCGTTTAGCACAGACCAGCCTGGAGCGAGGCCCACGGAGCACGGACACTCCCGTCAGACTCAAGGTGACCTCCCGGAGTCAGGAGCAGAGGCCCGGCCTCCCTGTGGGCAGGTGAACCCACACCGCACGGGCCCTGGTGCAGTGCCCTTTCCGTGTGGTTAGCATGGGTGCACGCTGGTCAGCCAGTGTCCGTGTGCCTCAGCCTGTGACCGCTGACCACACTGTCCTGCTCTGCTCGCAAGAGCGAGGCCAATGGAGGGACAACAGGGGTGGGAACAAAGCCGGTCACAGGCTGGGTGAGAAAGGGTCCGAGGAGTGAGAACCGGCTGCCCTTGCTTGGTGAGCTGAGACCTGACGTCCACCCTGTGGTCAGTCGTCTCCCCACATCCCACCGTAGGGCAGCCTTTCCTGCATCCTGGGGCAGGGTCATGCCTGTGTATACAGCAGGACGCACAGCAGTGCATGTAGCAGGCCTGATGCCTGCCCTCGCCATGGAGTTGGGGTCTTGGTGACGGTGGACCATCCCAACAGGACACGGTGCCGACCCCGGGGAGGATGTAGGGGTGAAGCGTTTGGGAGCATCTGGAGGGGATCCTCACCCGTCTGCACAGGGGGATTGAGGACAGCGACCAAGGGTGGGCAGGCAGGGGAGCCCAGCGAGAGTCCTGGGTCATCCCTGAGGCTGGACGAGGGTTGTGGAGCTGGGGGGTGATGGCGGTGGGGAGGAGGGGCTGATCGTCAGACAGTGAGGAGACGGAGCATCCGAGGCACCTAGGAAGGTGAAGACTGTGCCGGATGGGAGGACGGAGAGACCAGCAGGCGGCGCTGTAGCTGCGGTTATCAGGGCTGCTCCCTGTTGGGCGGCGCCCGAGCCCTGCAGGGCTGGAAACCACCTGGTGTCCAGCAGGCGGCGCTGTAGGCGCGGGATCAGGGCTGCTCCGTGCAGGGCGGCGCCTAGCCCCGCACCGCTGGAAGCCACCTGGTGTCCGGCCAGACCCCAGCCGGGAAGAGAAAGGAAGCCCCGTCTACACTGCTGAAAACACCAGTGCGGGACGTTTGCCCTCCTCAGGTGAAGAACCTGGTGGGGAAACAGGCAAATTGAAGTGGAGAGTGATGGGGTGGAGGTGGGAAATGTGGGTGCTCGGAGCCTGGAGAGGAGGGTTCCTGAGGGGGTGAGGCCACAGGGAGCAGGAGAGGGACAGGGGGAGGGTCAGGGGGACGGGCAGTGAGTGTCCGGCGCTGGAGCACGTGCATCCTCGCTCGGGCCGGCCCCCCTCCCCCGCAGGCTGGGTCTATTAACACAGGGGACCCTGGAAGGGGGTTTTCTGTCCGGCTGGTTCACTGAAGCTGGTGTTTTGAGCACATGGGCCAGTCTGGCGGCCCCGGAGAAGACATCGTTCACTCTCAGGGAATGAGGGGGACACTCAGTCCCCGGTCTGTGGATGGTGTAGTCCTCTGGGTGTCTTGTCTCTTCTTGGGGGTCACTGGGGCTTTCTCCTCACTCCGTGGGGTACAGCAGGGGAGGGATGGACACGTCCTGGGCTCACTGCGTCTGGGCTCCTGGGGAGGATCTCTCTGGCCCACATGTTCACAGGCCTCAGTCACCCCTGCTCAACAGCCCCCTCCAGGGACTCGGCACGAGGACCTGCCCTGTGAAATGGGGCGCCTGGGTCGGGGGGCTGGTGGGTCCCTTCTCAGATGGCCACACTCAGGTCTGGCGATGGGTGCGGTGGCCTGTGGCCACTCGCCGAGGTCACCACGCCGCTGCGGCTCCTTTCTGGGGCCTGAGATGCCCCAGGGGTGGCTGGGGGAGGGGGGAGGTCGCCGTGACAGGGACGTGTGGGACGGGGGTCCTGGGCCCTGGGTCCTCCCCGAGGGGGGAGTGGGCGTCATGCCCAGAGGGGAGGCGACCAGTGACGGTCCTGGGTGTCAGCAAGCACAGCGCCGCCCCCCGCAGGCGGGGTGTGGGATTCCTGCGGCCCCGGCACAGAACGCCAGACGGGGGGCGGGGTTGGGACAGGGGACGCATCCTTTCAGGCCTGGAGTCCGAGGCCAAGGTGCTGGGGGCCGCTCCTCCGCGGGTTCTGGGGTCGGTCGGTCCCAGGCCACTCCCAGCCCCATCTCTGTCTCTGCCGTCACATCGCCTTCTCCCCCGTGTGTCTGGGTCCAAATGCCCCCCATGAGGACGCCCGCACACAGGCCAGTGACCTCGTCTCACCCCGGGCAGCTCTGCGGTGGCCCATCTGCACACAAAATCCCATTCTAACGTCCCGGGGAGTCTGTCTTCCGGGGTCTCTTGAGGTGACAATCCTGGTGGTCGACACAGCTCCTGGGGGCGTGGGGGCGTGGGGGGGGGCGGGGCCCCAGGCCGGAATCCGGGAGCCTCACGGAGGAAGCGGTGTCCTGACTCAGGGAGGACGGACGGACAGGCAGAGGCGGGAGGGAGGCCGAGGGGCGGTCAGCCCTGCCCTCCGGGGAGTGAGGAGTCTCTAGAGGGCCGGGCCGGAGCTGGCGGGGGGACGCGGCGGTCAGAGGCGGGCGGCCTGGTCTGCGACGGGCAGGGTCACTTAGGGGCAGAGGCACGGGGGCCTCAGGGATGCCCTCTGTCTGCTCCTGCGAAGGTGGCCGGCCGCGGGCTCCCTGCCAGGTTGGGCCAAACGTGGAGCGGTTTGAAGACACACCCCAGGGCCGCCTTCGAGAAGTGCCTTGTGCCTGGGGACACGGAGCCTCCAGCCTGCCGGGGAGCGTGTGGGGCTGGCGGCATGTGGGGCTGCATCCAGGGCCCTGAGGAGCTCGAGGTGCCTGCTCCAGGCCTCACCTGGTCCGGGACGGAGGGCGGCTGCCCTGGGCCTCCTGCTTCGGGCACCGCCCCTGGGCTGGGAGGGGCCAGCGGGTCCCCTGACCCGTCATTGCAGCCAAGCTGAGGCTGCTGAGCGGCCAGGGCCGGAGCACGGCCTGTGGGTGGGATGTGCGTGGGGAGGTCGCGGGACAGCGGTGGGGCGCCTGCATCAGCAGAGGCTGGTCATCCACTGGACATAGGACAGGAGCGAGCGGGACAGCAGGGCAGCCCGACGCCCGGCTCGGGTGCGGAGGCGGCTGCGTGTCCTCCATCTTCAGCACCCAGACGTGTGTGTAGAGATGCTCGTCCAGACACCGAGGGGCTCTTTCCTCCGATGCCTCGTGTCTCATCATCTGGCAGGTGTGGGGATCCTGGGGCAACCGTGACAACATGCCACGAGCCGGGGGTGTCACAACAGCAGAGATTTCTCTCTCGCAGCTCTGGACGCTGGAAATACACAATGAAGGTGTGGTGGTTCCTTCTGGAACTTCAGGGAATCTGCCCTGGCCTCTCCCGGCTTCTCTGGTCTCCAGAAATCCTTGGCGCCCCTGGACTTGGGGCTGCATCACCCCCACCTCTGCCCCCTTGTCACGTGGCTTCTCCTCTGTGTCTGTGTCTAGATTTCCCTCTTCTTATAAGGGCACCAGCTGCTGGACTTAGGGCTCTCCCTGATCCAGCATGACCTCATCTTAACCACATCTGCAGACACCCTGTTCCAGAAATAAGACCTCATCTTAACCACATCTGCAGACACCTTGTTCCAGAAACAAGGCCTGATTCTGGGGTCAGAATGGATATAAATTTGGGGAGGGGGACACTATTGAACCCACAGTAGTAGGTGAGGTGTTAGCAGATGGAGGGAACGAGAAGTGCCCACCGAACTGACAGGGCATCGTGAGACTGAAAACTGAGGCAGGCAGCTCCAGGTAATCAGTGGATCAGTTTATTATTGGGTAGTTTACTCACAGGGTGGGATCGGGATTGGGGGACAACGGTCGGAAACATGTGCAGCTGCGCTCTGCACGGCCAAGGGGTCACCGGGACAATTTATGGTTAACATGGGGGCGGTGCTTGGAAACAGGATGTACATTCCTAAGTCAAGGTTCATGACGGGTAACTGGCCTCATGGGCGCCGGGAACACAACAGCGAAGGTCTTCCTTGTTTGGGGACTAACAAGGCATAGAGACCACCTGGTCCTGCTAATTACTAAACAGCCTCTATTAACTAGAAAGGCCTTGAGGACAGAGAAGTGATTGACCACACAGCACAGTCCTGGGTCGGGTCAGCGGAAGGACGAGCCCAGGATGGCATCAGTTATGCTGACAGCCTTACATGGCGGGGAGGCAGGGCTGGGGAAGGTGCGGGCTTGAGTCCCGCAGGTGCCCCAGAGAAAGGGATGCGGGCCGGGCAGTGGGGTGGGCCTTGCACCTCGAGCGGGACAGGGGCGTGGCCCTAAGAAATGACCTGACACTTGTTCGTAGGGACCCCTCTGTGCAGGGTGGACACGTCTGTGTCCAGGGTCCCGTCCTGCTGCATGGGGCCCGACCTCTGCGTGACCTCTGCAGGCCATCCTGAGTGGGAGTGTATTGCGTCAGGAGCTTCAGGCAGAACACATCCTCCGGGTTTGGGGAGGACCCCCAGGAGGCCTTGGAGGTCAATTCTGGTGGGGGAGGGGTGAGGGTTCAACTCTGCCGCTGTAAGGGCGGCGTCCACACATGGAGGGGGCGGTGTTATCAGTTTACCTGAGAAAACACACTTTCAGGTCCCCTGTGCGTTACGGGAAAATCCTGTTTCTAACATGTGGGTGTTCAGGTAGCTGGAAATGCTCCGGCCTTACTCTGTGGCTGGGCCCGTGCTCCTGCAGCTCCCGAGGACTGACTGCAGCGCCGTTGGCTTCACCTGGCAGGTCCCAGCCTTGGGGCGCGAGGGAGCGGGCCACGGCCCCGGTGTCCAGGGCTGCAGTGAGGCAGTACCCGGCCACCGGCCCTATGGGGCTGTTCACAGTGCGATGATAAATCCCTGACTGTCCCTGTGAGGGGTTGTTCATGCCCTCATTTACACTCCACGGCCCCCTCGAGGTCGCCCGGGGTCCCAGGAATCACCTGGGCAAGCAGACAGGGTCTCTTGGCAGAAATGGAAATTCCCTGAGGTGTCAAGTTGTAGATGTGACGAATAATTTTTTTTAGTTGTGATTAAAATATATGCAACATAAAATTCACCATTTACCATTAAATTGAACAACTCAGTGGTATTTATCACATTCACAATGTTGAGCCAGCACCACCTCCCTCTGGTTCTAAAACATTCTCATCCCCTCAAAAAGAGACACCCCTCCCCCTCCCCTAGCCCTTGGCACCACTAACCCCCTCCTGTCTCTGTGGATTTGCCTCTTCTGGACTTTTCATATAAATGGAATCATACGGTTTGTGGTTGTTCTTGGCTGAATGTTTGTGTCCCTCCAAAATTCACATGTTGAAATCCTTACCCGCAAGGTGATGGTATTAGGAGGCCGTGCCTTTGGGAAGTGATTAGGTCATGAGGGTGGAGCCCCTATTGTGGGATTAGTGGCCTTATAAAAGAGACCTCAGAGAGCTCCCTCACATCTTCTCCATGTGGGGACACAGGGAGAAGATGCCATGTACAACCAAGAAGAGAGCCTCACCAGAACCTGACCGTAGTGGCACCCTGATCTCTGACTTCTGTCCTCCAGAATGGTAGGAAATACATTTCTGTTGTTGAATACCCCAGCCTGGTAGTTTGTTATGGCAGCCCAAGCAGACGAAGACAGTGTCCTTCTGTGTCTGGCTTCTCTCACTGAGCATTGTGTTCTCAAGGTTTGTCAACACTGTAGTGAGTGTCAGTGCTTCACTCCTTTTCATGGCTGAGTAATATTCTATTGTGTGGATGGGCCACATTGCGTGTATCTGTTCTCTGTTTACCTGTTGATGGTCATTTGGGTGGTTTCCACATTTTGGCTGTTGTGAATCATGCTGCTATGAACATGCATGTACAAGTGTTTGTGTGGGTGTGTGTTTTCCTTTCCCTTGGGTTTATACGTAGCTGTGGAATTGCTGGGTCTTGTAGTGACTCCATGTTTGACATTTTGAGGAACTGCCAGACTGTCTTCCAAAATGGTGGCACCATTTCACATTCCCACTAGTGGTGTTTGAAGGTTCCAATTTTTCCCCTTTTTATTGTCTGTCTTTGGGATTCTAGCACCTTAGTTGGAATGAAATGCTATGTCATGGGTGTTCTGTCAACCCATCAGACCCTCACCCCTTTTATACCAGGTATGTTGTAACGCTCCCCTCACTTTCTGAAATCAGAGGCAAAGATAAGATAATCTCTCTACACATATAATTTAATTATAATTATGTATATGTGTGTATGCAGCTCTAGTTACAATAAAGAGAATTAAAGATAAACACGGTTTATTGAAATAATACATAATTTAATAGGTGAATGCTTGGCTTCAACTACACTAAGTAATCAGATGTTTGCTTAAATTTTTCTTCAATTTAGATTTAAGAAAAGGCAGGTAACATTCAACTCGATTCAGACTTTATACCTAATGTTTTTAAATGAGGACAAATAGGCATTGTTGTATAGAATTGGAATAACTGTGGTGACAGCAATCCTGGTTCATTTACTGGCAATTCAGAAACTCTGAGCCACTTTACGAGGAGATTTGATTTTCCAAAATGTCAGAGAGTTCTTGGTAAAGTTCTGAATAACTGTGAGAACAAGCTTTCCTAGAATCACATCGTTGTTCTATTCCTGCAAAATTCAGTATGTCTTACAGCCATATAGCAATAACTTGTGTGTAAAGCAGAAGAGAGTCAGATTCTCAGCTCAGAAAATCACGAGCAGGTCCTTCCCAGGAAGGGCGGGCAGGCACAGGACAGTGCCTAAAACAATTGTCAAATACATAGTTCTATATGATCAGTGATTGTAATAGTATAACTCTAGATATGGGAAGACGCTACAAGAGGGAAACATTTCCTGGACCATAACAGACTAGGAGGACAGGCGACCCAGAGGCTTTGGGCTACTGTTAACAGGGCCTAGTCCAGTAACAGTACATTGAGTGGCTTATCAAGGAAATCCTCGCCTGAACTGGGAATGAGTATTCCTAGCGCCGTGGGATAAATTGGTCATGAAATGCCTCCTAAACCTTGGTCAAAATTAAGACCAAAAGAGAGGGGATTGTAACATAAAGAAAGTTGCCCATGATTCAGTTCTACAAGAATTAAGTCATCAACCACCACAGTCGCTGACTTACAGGACACCCTGAAAGGAATTCAGGGCGAAGATCAGGATGAGGAACTTTGTGCTCTGGGCCAGAACTGGCCCTCAGAGAGTTCGATATTTTCAGGAGAAAATTTTTATGAACCTGGATTCTTGCCTCTTCCCACATTTAGAAAAGCACTAGAACCATTAAGGTATGTGTCCCTCCTGAATAGCAGTAACCTCCTACCAAGCTGTGTGCTTGGTTGCACGTACCCCTTCGTAAAATTCACACAAATGGGTCACTTTTTAAATACAAGCAGCTCTTTCCAGCCTTCGTGTAGAGAAAAGCCGGTCATGAACAGCATTTCACAGGAGAGCAAACTGAATGGGCCAATCGACAGTGGTGAGATGGTCCTCGACACGCGCCTTGCCCTACGTGGTCTGAGGTCCCACGTGGCTCTCCTTTCACCCACCGTGTTGGGGGAAGATGAACCAGAATGTCCGGTCCTGTGTGTCTGACATGCCCGCGCTGGCCCCCCTGGATATGGGGCCCCTGGTGGGAGAAAGCGCAGCCCCTCAAGTCCTTCTCTTTGGTCTCAGGTGCAGGGACCAGCCCTCTGTGGCCGGATGCTTTGGTGCAAGCAGCCACTGGCGGGGGCGCCCCCACTGAAGCAGCAGAAGAGGAAGGTCGCCGTCACCACGGAGGTGACCCTCTTCAAGAAGTACTTGCCCAGGGGACGTACTCTGCGCAGGTGCAGCCACTGCGCAGTTGCGGACGTGGGAGTTGCTGGGGCACGTGGTGGGGGAGGGATGCTCCACGCCGGGCAGGGTCGGTGGCTCGAGCCCGTGGCAGCACCGCAGCCCTGTGGTGCCCTGCCCGCCAAGATGCCACGTGAACCTGATCCCGTGTGCGGGTACCGCACCCGATCTCTCAGACATGTGTGCTCGCTGCTGACCCATCACGTGTGCCTGACGTCACACACACACAGATGTGCTCACTGCTGACCCATCAGGTGTGCCTGACGTCACACACACAGATGTGCTCACCTGCTCACTGCAGGCCCGTCACACACACTTCATCACACACCCGCTCACTGCTGCCTGTCGCCCCCAGTCCACGTGGGTTGAGTCCTCTAAGGAGCTCGGGGTCGCCCTGCCGCACCTCATCAGCTGGTCCAGGGCTGCCGCTGCGAAGGGGAGCCTCGCACGGGGGCTTCCTGGTGTCCTTCACACTCGGGTCCTGAGCCGCGCTCTCCTGCCCAGTCAGTTTCCAAGAGACCAGGCGGGCTCAGACCTCTTCGAGGGGCTGGCTTAGGTAAGGGCCTGGCTTGTTTTCTGGGCAACATTATCTGTCATCTCAGAGAGAAGGGGGATTGTGTACCCCCCAGGGAAAGAGACATCCATGTCCTGACCCCAGGGCCTCAGGACATGACCTCATTTGGAAGTAGGGCCTTGTTGTGTAAGTAGGTAAGACACGGGCCTTAGGGTGGCCCCAATCCTACTGTGTCCTTATAAGATGAGTGGAGACACAGACACAGAGGGGAAGCCACGTGAAGATGAAGGCAGAGATGGGAGGGATGAAGCAACATGCCCAGGAATGCCTGGAGCCTCAAGAAGCTGGAAGAAGCAGAAAGAACCCTCCCCTGGAGCCTCAGCACTTTCCAACTAGACAGTTACCATGAGCGGGCCTGAACTGAAGGCAGCACCGTGGTCCCTGACCAGTCTGTCTTGCCCGCTTGGCACTGTGGGGAGCAGCTCTCACGGGAGACTGACCAGCGAGTTGGTTTCCCATGAGACCGTAGGACGCTGGTCCTGTAAACAGGCAGGCCCATCTCACCCTTCCTCCTGGGCTCTCGTCACACAGGGCAACTGTGCACCGTGTGGGGCTGGGCTTTCAGCCTCTTCACAGGACCGCTTGGTGTTGGTTAAAAGTTCAGCTTACAGCCCAAGAATGATGGAAGGTGAAAGTCTCATCAGCCCTGTGCAGAGCAGGCAGGGAGACACAATTAATTATAGAGTTAAAAGCAGAGAGGGTAGGGGTGACTCAGCCATGGGAAAGGAGTGAAACACTGACACAGGCTATGATGTAGAGGAACCTCGAAAACATGATGCTCAGTGAGAGAAGCCAGACACAAAAGGACAATTAGTGGATCCCACTTACATGAGACATCCAGAACAGGCAAGCCCACAGAGACAGGAAGTGGACTGGGGATGCCGGGGCTGTGGGAAATGAGGGGGGACCTCTGAAGAGTGGGGTTCTGGGGAGATGATGGAAATGTTGTCAAATGCACGTGCGGTGGCTGCACAACCCTGTGCTTAATACTTAAAATGGGTTAACTAACTGCGTGGTACAGAAATGCAATGTCAATAACGCTGTTATCAAATGTGAAAACCTGGAGGCTTCCAGGCCCACCTCCAGAATCTGACACCAGAGGTGCGGGGTCGGACAGGACCTGCGCGTCTGAAAGCCCCATGTGTCCAACCAGGTGGTCTGAGGGCACCTTGCGAAATTCTCCCTGTGGCGTCAGAAGCGTGGGGCGCTAGTGTGGCCAGGCCTCAGGCAGAGAGGCTGGATTCTGTGGCCTTGCTGTCCTCTCTTAGGGACTGTGCCATCGTCTCCGTAGAAGGAGGTGGGTCAGCTTGAAGCCCGGTTCCCTCTTCTGCACGTTTCTTCTTTCTCTCCCAGCGATGGTGCCGGCCGAGCTGTGCCACAGCAACCAAGGCAAAAGGGTCATGCACAGAACGACTGAGAACTTTGACCAGGTGCCGTGGGCTCCTCAGAGGCAGTGACCCAGGACTGAGGTCCCAGAGCCTCCTTCTGAGTGTCGCGGCCCCGCTGCCCCTCTCACGGGAGTTGTTGTCAGGCTTGATGGTTGAAGCAGCCATGGTATCGAGATTTCACTGGTAGAAACTATTCCTTTTCTTCCCTGTGAGAAGCAGGTCTCCTTCTACTTTGTTGGGGAGACTCCCTTTTTAATAAACAAAAATGATAAGCTGTAAGTACATATTAAGGATTAGGTTATACATATGTAAGGAATAATCATAAAGATCATGAAACAGAACATGACGAGTGGACACCCAGGAGTGCCCTTCCCTCGTCACAGCGTCCTCCCCGCCGTGAGGTAGCTGTTCTCCTGATTTTGTGTCAGTGACGTGTCCTCATAGTTTACACCCAGGCTCGCATCCCTAAACAACGCAGCCCAGCTTTGCCTAGTTCCAAAGTCGGTAAGTGCGTGTACCGTGCATGCTGCTTTATTGCTCTTGATGGCTCAGCCTGTGTCCATGAGATTCTTTCATCTTGTGAATGTAGTATTTTTTATTAATAATTTTTATAGTTTTACTACCTTTAAACAAAATGTGCTCCATTGCTGTGGAATACTCCTTCATAGGAGCGTACAGGGTTCATTTCTGCATCCGCCTGTGATGGCCTTCAGGTTCTTTCAGGTTTGGCTCCTGTGGCTGCGAGTCCATGTCCGTGTGTCCTGGTGCAGGGCTGGTGGGTTTGTGTTCAGCTGGGAGGAGCACTGTGGGTCTGTGTGCACAGACTTCGCTATCTGAGGCCCGATTGTTTCAGAAGTGGTTGCATCCCCCGCTGCGTACCAGGCTTTCCATTGCTCCACATCCTGCTGATGTTTGATACTATGTCTTTCACGTCTGCCATTCTGGTAGGTGTATGCACAGTATTTTTCTTATGGCTTTAATCCCTCGGTTGTTAGTGAAGTTGTGCATCTTGTGGTATTCATGGACTATTTCCTGTTGTTTTTTAAAAAGTTTTAAAAATTGTGGTCAGGTACACATAACATAAAATGTACTATCTTAACCATTTTTAAGTGCACATTTCAGGGTCAAGAAGTAATTCACACTGTTGTGCAAACCTGACCACCATCATCCTCCAGAACTTTTCATCTTGCAAAATTGAAACAGTCCCCATTAAACACTCACTCCCCATTGTCCCTCCCTCAGCCTCTGGCACTCAACATCCTACTTTATGTCTCTATATTTCCGACTGCTCTAGGGGCCTTGTATGAGTGGATCAAGCACTGTTTGTTTTTTTGTGTCTAGCTTACATCACTGAGCATAATGCCCTCAAGGTTCATCCCTGCTGCAGCCTGTGTCAGAATTGCCTTCCTTTTTAGGCTGAATAGCATTCCCTTGTATTGATGGACCGTGTTTTTCTTCTCCATTCATCCATTAGTGGACACATGTAATATCTACATTCATTTCTCCTGTCATAATATTTGTGGAATAACATCAGAAAGTCCTATGAATCAAAAGTCATTTGCCATTAACTTTTTTCTTAAACTTTTTATTGTGAAAAACATCAAGGCTAAGAAAAGGGAAAAATACATGTCAGCTTCACTTGTGTTCAGGAATTAATGCTTTACGGATTCACTTTATTCCCTGTGTGTGTGCTATGCGTGTGCATGTGCCTGTTTGCATACATATGCTGTGCATGTGCATAGGTATGTGCACTTGCACACATTAGTGTGTGCATGGGCATATGCGTGCATGTGTGTTCACATGCTAGTGTGTGAATATATTTGTGCTGTGCACGTGCATATGTTTGTGTGTGTGCTGTGCCTGCCTGTGCGCACACCTGTGTGTTTGCTGGAACCACTTGCAAGTTGGCTGCAGACTGAATTGTGCCCCAGATATATCCGCACGCAGCTGCTCTAACAATCCTGCGTAGCCACGTAAAGGTCACAGATCTCAGGGATTTAAATGGATGGAGCAGGATATCCTGACACAGAGTTTGTCTTCCAATGACTGTCACTGTCTCAGTAACATCCTTCACACCTTCTTTAAGCCCCATTCAGGGTCCAGTTTAGACTCCCATTACATTCAGTCACCTGTCCCAGGTCCCCTAAAGCAACAATGTCACCGTTGGAGAGCCCGGCCAAGGCTGGGGGTGCCCCTCCTGTTGGCCTGGCCTCCAGGCCCTGCCCTTGGCTCCTGTGTTCTCATCTCTCAGCCAGGCCCCGACTTGGATGGGGCCGCCACCTCTTTCCTCACAGGGTCCCATCGCCCAGTCAAGGGGGTTCATTCTCCCCAAACACAGCATCAGGAGTGGGGGGGTGACAGTCCCCACTGGGTCTCCTTCATGTGAGACCCTGTGCTGTTGAAAGAGCAGGCACCCTGCCCTCGGGGGTGGGGGGCTGGGGGGCGACATGCGGCCCACGATGGGCAGGCGGGTCTCCGGGTGGGGCGAGCCAGTGTGCAAGGAGTTCCGCGGTGGGTTCTCCTCTCCAACGGCTTCTGTGCCCCTACCTCTCCCCGTGCCTCCCCTCGAAGACAGCGCGGTGCCCGGGACGGGAGCCATGGGAGCCGTCAGCCACCGCCCCCTCTACACACACACACACACACACACACGCACACGCACACGCACACGCACACGCTGCAGGGAAGCAGGACCTGAGTGCAGGGCTCTCAGCGGCCCTGAGCGCCCCGCCCGGAATCGGCCAGCCGAATGGACAGACCGGATCTCCCGGCCCGGACCATGCAGGACTCTCCTGCCTGGGCTTCCAGTGTGGCCGCCTCCTTCTGGAAGCCTGGGAGGCTGGAATCAGGCCACTTCTTGTCTGTCCTGGCAGCAGACTGGGCTGCACTCTAAGAAGTTCGTGGCTCGCCCGTGGATCCTGACCATCAGGTGGCCAGAGAAATTGGGAACATTTCTGTTTTGCCTGTTGAAATGTTTAATGACAAAGATTTTGTTCAGTTTCCTGATGTGGGTGTCCAAAGATGAGAGACCCATGTGTGTGATCTGTACCTCCTATGAGATCAGCCCTAAGCTAGTTTAAACATGATCAAGTTCTGTCTACATGGTAGATTTAGACCTCTGCATGTCCTGTCTACTGATTATGTTTAGAGCTGACCATGTGTTGTCTATAATAAGAAGATTTAGACCTGACCATGTTCTGTGTACGCTAGGACTATGGGGACCTGGGTAGAGACCCGGCCTGGCCTCAGTACTGGGAAGCTCCGTGCCTGCATCTGAATGTCAGTGCTTAGATGTCTGGGGTCTGGAGCTGAGGTGGGCTTGTCTACGTAACAGCCTCTCTTCTGAGTGTGGTGACCTGGTCCTCCCAAGGGTCAGTGCTATGGTCGGGGCCTTAGTCTTAATCCCTGCAAGGTTCACCTTCCCTGGGGCTCATGGAGAATCCTCAGGAGGACTACCTGGCAATAATTCCAATTTACCAGCACGTGCATGGTGCATAGGGAAGCAGGTTTAGCTGGTGAATTGATTGCAGGGCACGCAGATCGGGCAAAAGGCCGATGGGTGACAGCTGAGGCTGCTGCTGAGCTCTCCCTCCAGTCTACCGTCCCTACTCAGCAGAGTCCAGAGCTGCCCCTCGGCTTTCAGCCCTGCTGTCCTGTGAGTTTTCTCAACATGTAAGTGAGACGAGAAAGGACTGAGCATGCCAGCACCAGGGTCGTGTGTTCAACTCTAGTATGAAAGCTTTAAAAACAGTTAAAATCACACAGAACCAAAGTGAGAAGAGGAGGACTCCTCTGGGACAAGTGTGGGGAAAGGAGACCCACCTGACACTTTTTCCCATCCCAGGAGGTCCCAGGGACCCAGCTTGTTTCCACATTGGGGGAGCCCCCTGCAGAGCCATGGTGTCCTGACCAAGGGGACGTGTGACCCCAGGTGCAGGGTCTGGGGAGGTGAGGTCACCCTGGGACTGTGGACATGTGACCCAGGTGGAGGGGTCTGGGGAGGTGGGTCACCCTGGTGAGTGTGGATGTGTGGCCCCAGGTATAGGGTGCGGGGACTGTGTGGGTCTCACCATACCTGCATGGGTCAGGATCACATGTATGGGGAGACCGCATATGCGCTCTTTGCCTGCAGTGTGTCCTGTCCCCTTTGAGATTTCCAACCTCTGCATTAAGGGTGTTGTCCTGATTAACCTGTGGTTCCTTTTCTTCTCTTAATCTTGTCACAATCATATGAGGTCAGGCATGTTTGAGTGGGTTGCTGCTCTGTGTTCCGGTGAGTGACAACACTTGGTGGTATCATATTAATACTATAGCATATCATATGTCTAATCTATGGGGGTCACCACTGCCTGGGTCCCCCTGGACAGAGGTCAGGTGAGCACAGACTAGCCCCCCCTAAGAATGGTCTCCCACGTGCTCTGTGAGGGTACCGTGATGGCCCCTAAGGTAGGGGACTGTGTCTGGGCCTCCGACATTTGTGATGAAGGGGAGTCGAAATGGAATCTCAATTAACAAGACATTATTTTAAGAATTTATTTTAAGTGAAATAAAACACACGTCACATACCCTTTACCATCATCACCATTTTAAGTGCACGTTTCTGAGGCATCAGATATATTCACTTTCTCGTGGAGCCATCACCACCATCCCTAGAACTTTTCATCTTGCAAAACCAAAATTCCACAACCATGAAAGTCTCATTCCCCATTCCCTCCCACTGCCCCTGGCACCGATATCCACTTCAGTCCCTGAGTTGTCGACTCCAGGGCACCCACTGGAGTGGAATCCTGCAGTGTTTGCTGACGGGTCATTTTGGAAGAGCTGACTTTCAGTCTGAAGCTCTGCCTGTTTGCATCTGAAGAATCTGCATTTAAGGAGAGGGTGTATGAGGAAGGGGGTGTATGCGGGACAAAGGTGTCCGGGGTGCAGGTGAGCCAGGACCTGACCAGCTGCCTTTTGGGTCCTCTGGTCCCATCTCTTGGTCTGTGCCTCATCTGCATCATCACTGTCCCCGCTGGCACCGCTGGGGTGTTGTTGTCTGAGTGAGATTCCCCTGGTGCCCCTGCTCTCCTCCCCTCCTCCTGCTGGTTGGGGAGGGAACTGCTTGTTGTGTGGTCTGTACTCCTGAGGCACGAAGGACCCTGTAGCATGGACCTGCAGAGTGTGGGATGTGGTCCCAAGAGCATGGGGCCCACATAGGACACAACATCGGGGCATGACCAGTATTAGGGCTGCCTCATCACTGACAGGGAATGTTGTCCAGATCCTGCTCGGGAGGGTGTGGTGGGTGGCCTGGGACCCTAGAGGCCCCATTCCTATCCTGGAGCTTGGAGAGTGCATCCCCATGGGCTCCAGAATCACCCCATATCTCAGCCATATCCCTCTGTCCTGTCTTTGAACTCAGGAAAACGAGCTCTCTTGTCCACAACATAGGCCTGGTCCTGTTGGTATTAGGATTCTTTAAGTTAGGCATCCTGGGATAGCTCTTTTTAGGCCTGAGAAGGAACAACTCAGGAGTGTACAACAATTTCAGATGAAACTAATATTCAATGACTATCCCTAACTACTCGGTTGTTGACTTCTATTAGTCATTATTCTCCTGGTTTTAGCTCTGATGTGGGGATTACAGAGGAGTCAACATTTAAATCTTCATAATCTGTGTATTTGTAGCTTCAGTATCATTACTGACCCATAGTTTTTTATGGTTTGGGAAGAGTTATTGATTTCATGTATCATGTAAAGGATTCACAATGATGATAGGGCAATTAAGATTACAATAATAGCTAGTAAATTGTTCACATTTTCTCTACCTGTGCATCTATTGTATGCATATGAGTTTAGATGTCAATATTAGTGAAATGATATAGAGGACTAGAGAACTTATTTTAAAAATCACTATTAATGTGTGATGATGAAAATGTAAAAGTTCTTCCATAATCGGTGATGTTGTATCTTGAGAGCCTAGATGAAATTGATATGCCTTAGTGATATACAGGATTTTAGCCTATCATTTAACTTTGACAAAGCTACATCACTTTTTACTTTTATCTCATTTATTGAGGAAGACATAATTGTTATGGTGTTGGCTTGAAACTGGTTGAAAAGGACTTGAGTCCTTCCTTATTTTACATTTACATAGGTAGGATCTTGAAACATAGGATATGGTGGAGGACATCCGTGTAACCATTCTAGGTTAGGAGTAGCAATTTCCACTGCTAAGACTTCTTGTTTAGACACAAATGCTTTTCAAAGTATGAAGATTATTAGCATTACTGCTGCTACTGAGATGAATGAGCCTAAAGACAAAATATTTCATGTTGTGTGTGCCTCAGGGTACTCAGACTAACGTAGTGACATCCCTGAGAGGCCACGAAAGTGCTGCAGGAAGTCATATTTACTACTACAAATATACTTGTGAAGTGAATTTTTGCTCATGCTGAGTTAACTGTATAACCTGAGAATAGTGGGAATCAGTGTAGGAAGCCTCCTATAATAGTGAAGACTGCTCCCATGGACATTAGGTCATGGAAGTGTGCTACTACATAGTATGTATCCTGGAGGACAATGTCTGGGGATGAGTTGGCTAAGATGATTCCTGTCAAACCACCTACTGTAAAAAGAAAAACTAAAGCCTAAAACTCATAATATAGTGGGAGGTCATATAGTATTACCTCCGTGAACAGTTGCTAACCAGGGACTTCCCTGGTGACGCAGTGGTTAAGAATTCGCCTGCCAATGCAGGGGACACGGGTTCGAGCCCTTGTCTGGGAAGATTCCACATGCCGCGGAGCAAAAAGCCCGTGTGCCACAACTACTGAGCCTGCCCTCTAGAGCCCGCAAGCCACAACTACTGAAGCCCACGCGCCTAGAGGCCGTGCTCTGCAACAAGAGAAGCCACTGCAATGAAAGGGCCGCACACCGCAACGAAGAGTAGCTGCCGCTCACCGCAACCAGAGAAAGCCCATGCGCAGCAACCAAGACCCAACTCAGCCAAAAAAAAAATGAAAAGAAAAAGAAAAATTAAATAAAGAGTTGCTAATCAGCTAGATACTTTTACTCCTGTAGGGATAGAAGTAATTACGGTAGCTGATGCAAAGTATGCTCCTGAGTCCACAGCTATCCCTATGGTAAACATATGATGGGCCCACAAGAGAACTCCTAAAAAACCAGTGGACATGACTCATACTATTCCCAGATAGCTGAAAGGCAATTTTTGTCCTAAATAGTATGTAATGATATGTGAGTTTATAACAAACCCTGTTAGGCCATGAATACAGACTTCAGGGTGAGCAAAGTATCAAAATAGGTGTTGGTATAGGATTCGGTCTCCTCCTGCAGGGTCAAAGAAAGTAGTGTTTAGATTTCTATCTCTTAACAGCATGGCAATTCTGGCTGCTTGGACTGAGATTGGTAATTATAGTAATATGGCTATAGTTGGGGAAGATTAAACAAATAATGGTGTTTGGTATTGGGATATGACTGCTGGTTTTGTATTAAAGACTATAGTAATAAAAGTAATAATACCAAGAATTGAGGAGACACCTGCTAAATGTAAGGAGAAAAGAGTTAGGTCGACAGAGGCTCCTGCATGGGCCAGATTGCAGGCTAGAGCTGAATACACGGTTCCACTGGTACCAGAACCAGCTTCTACTATTGGTGATATGAGTAGGAGTAAGAATGATGGGGGAAGTAGTCAAAAGTTTATATGATTTATTGGGGGAAATGCTACTTCAGGTGTCCGAGTTATTAGTGGCCCAAGTCAGTTTTCAAAGCCTGCAATCATAACGGGTACAGCTATAAAGAAAATTATTACAAGTGCAGGGACTGTTATGACTACCTTACAGATTTGGGCATCTCCAAGTAGCGGTCCAGGTCAGCATAGCTCAGCCTGGATTAATATAATTAAGGTGCTGCCTGCTACTCCAGCTCAAGCACCAAATAGTAAATATAAAATGCCGATATCTTTGTGATTTGTTGAAAATAATCAGCAGTGTATGAACAGAGGTAAAATGACTGAGTTAGCATTAGACTGTAAATCTAAAGACAGAGATTGAGCCCTCTTTCTGGCAAACCCTGTGGTGAATCAACAAATTGAATTGTAACTTCAGAGAAGCAGCTTCAATTCTGCCAGTGAGTTTCCTGCCTTTTTTTTTTTTCTTTTTTTCTTTCTCAAATGAAGGAGAAGTAGACTGAAGCCAGTTGACTAGAGGATTTGCCTGTTAACTAAAGTTTCCTGGGGTTAAAACTCATCAGTCTCGTAAAGATTTGGCTTAAATACAGTGTTTGCTTTACATTCAATTGATGTAGAATAAAGTCTTGCAATCCTTATTTTTAGGAATTAAGTAAATTTCACTTGCTTAGGGTTTTGAAAGCTCTTGGTCTGAACTAACCTAAACTCCTAGTCCAGCACCGATAGAATGGGTGTTGTGTGTAGTAATCGTGTGGGTATTATGATTGGTAATGATAGGAAGGTTATTTCTTTGTATGTTCAAATTGTTTTGTGTTTGTGTTGTTTAATGAAGGGAATATAGTTAGTGATGTGGAGTATGTTAGCTGCAAGTAGAAATATATGCTGAGGACTGCTATGATGGCTATTAGTGTTGGTAGAATGATGTTGTCATTTTTGTTATCTCTTGGATAATTATTCATTTGGGTAGAAACCCTGATAGTGATGGGCGATGTCCTAATGATACTATAATGGTGAGGAAAATGATTGTGATGGGAGGTGTTTTATCTCATGTGTGTGATAATGATACTCTTGTAGTACATGATCTGGGCATAAATAAGAAGAAGATAGTGTTGTTATGATATAAATTAGTATGTTTAGGATTGTTATAATCTGAATATACATTATAATAGCTGTTATTCATCCTATATGGGCAATTGATGAGGAGGGCGTAATATTTTCCAGGTGAGTATGGCGAAGTCTGCCTCAGCCTCCAGCTATGATTTATAATATCACTATGATTAATAGTATATTTAGGTTGATGGATGGTGACATGTGGTATAAAACTGATAGGGGTGCAATTTTGTCATGTTGATAGCATCAGGTCTGCTGTTCATGGGATGCCTTGTGTGACTTCAGGCACTCAGAAGTGAAATGGGGAAAGTCCTACTTTTGTGACAAGGGCGATTGTCATGAGGGTGGATGCTGCTGGATTAAAGATTTTTGTTATTCATTGTGCTCTTTGACCAGAGTATATTAGATTAATGATAATAGCCATTATAAGTAGTATTGATGTGGTGGACTGTTTTAGGAAATATTTGTTGGATGCTTCTGTAGCTTATGGGTTCATGTTTTTTATTAGAATGGGGATACCATTAACCAGTGTGAGCTTGTTATACAATTATATTTCCTGAGAAAATGGTCAGTAGAATGATGGTAAAAACAATGAGAGTTTATTAGCACAGGAAGGATATACAAAAATATTTTGGGGGTATGGGCCTGAAGCTTACTTAGAGAACTTTACTATATAGCATGTGGTGTAATGTGGTAGGTAGCATGGAGAATGTAAAATTATTAGGAAGAATTCAATTCCAGGAATAAGAGCATTGAAACCTCTATGATTTACTCTATCAAAGTAACTCTTTTGTCAGACATATTTCTTAAATTTGTGGTGGGTTGCCTGGTATGATGACAAGTAGTGAAAACTCTCATATACATAGGGTTAATGTTAGTCGTAAAAAAACTTTTTATAAGAGATGTATGCGTTGATCATATCAAAATTGTAGGTAGGAGGCTCAAATTCATAGAAAGGAGATTGTTAGATGTGTTTTAATGATGACTTGGGCTGTATATAATTCTGGCACCTAGGGATTGTCGAATGCTCCTAAAAATAGATTGCTGTGGAAATGTTTATTATAGGGAAATTGACATATTCTCTAGGAGGGACGGGGTGAATGGGCCTGCTACATTTTCTACATTGAAGACATATACAGGTTTTGATGCTACTTCTGTTAAATCAAGTGGGGCTTCATTGGATTTCTGCTACTGCGGAGATAATCAAATTCTGGGTAGGGGTCAGGAGAAAATTAGTCATAGGTGTTCTTGTGTAATAATTACTGTTGAAAGTGTAAATGATCCATTTATCAGTAAGACTGAGAATAGAATAACTGCTACATTACTTCATATGAGATGATTGTCTGTGCTATTGTTCCTAGAGCTCCAGTGAGTGAGTATTTTGAATGTGAAGTTCATCCAGATCTGAGGATGGAATAAATGGCTAGGTGTGATATGGCTAATAGAAATAATATGCCTACATTTATACTAATTAGTGGATAAGATATGGGAAGAGGAATTCATGTTGTGAGAGCCAGGGTTAAGGCTAGCATTGGGGCAATAATATATAAATTGATGATGTTGATGGACATAGTGGTTCTTTAATAAGTAATTTGAATGCCTCAGCAATGGGTTGTAATCATCCATGGGGGCTGATGATTTTTGGCCCTTTCTGGATTTGTATATAGCCTAGGATTTTCCATTTAGTTAATATGAGGAATGCTATGGTGAATTAAATTGGGTAATTTGTGAAAGAATGTTGATTATAAACATATTCTTAGGAAGAGGACTTGAACCAGTGCAGAAAAAGTTTCAGTTTTACATAATTACCGGGCTCTGCCACCGTAACGAACCCTGTTCTACAGTAGGGTATGTATAAATTAATTGAATGTAGATTATATCATCATTTAGTTTGAAGACATTTTGTAAAGTAAGCCGTATTGCTCTTGTCCTTCTTTCATACTGGAAGAAATCTGCAATAGACAGAAACCAACCAGGATGACTCCAGTCTGAACTCAGATCACGTGAGACTTTAATCGTTGAACAAACAGACAATTAATAGCAGTTATACCATTGAAATGTCGTGATCCAGCATCAAGGTCATAAACCATATTGCCCATATGAACTCCAGAATACAATTACACTGTTATCCCTAGTAAAACTTGTTCCATTGATCAGTGTTTTAGAAGAACAGGTGATAAAGCATTTTGACTAGCTGGCCTAAATTTTAATCACTCAGAAGTGGTTTTATTCTCCAAAAAATAAATGGCGCACGGGCTCAAGACACACCGGCTTCAGTAGGTTGTGGCGTGCAGACTCAGTAGTTGTGGCCCACTGGCTTAGTTGTTCCGTGGCACGTGAGATCTTCCCGGGCCGGGGATCGAACCGGGTCCCCTGCATTGGCAGGCGAATTCTTAATCACTGCATCACCAGGGAAGTCCCCTTTTAATAAGTCCCCTTTTGAAGGGAGAATCGCAGTCTCCCTTTTAATATACCTTAAGCCCAAAGAATCCATGGAAAATGGTTACAGAAAATAAGACAATAAAATATTGTAAGGACTATAACAGAAGCATATAGTACACAGTTCATATAGACACATCCCAAGCAGTTACAAAGTATATTAAAAGGGAGGCTGCAATTTTAAAAGAATAAGAAAAATTATACCCACAAACTCCCAATCTTTCCTGAAACGTTGCAATCTGAAACCCTATTGTAGGAAGCAGAAGATTTCAGGAGACATTCTACAAATGAAGGACTCCAAACCCTGTGGTTGGATAAGGAATTCTGGAAGGAAGGTATCCTCACCCAAGGAGAGCAGGTTCCTATACTTCTCTAACATCACATCCCTGTACAATTCCCATTGATCTTGGTCCAGGCATTCTCACTCCTCTTGAGAGAAATCTATGGCCACATCCTGGAATGTCAGCAGTCCCTGAAATTAAAAGTACACATGCCATGTGGCCACGGGAAGAGTTCATAATGTGACCCAAGAAGAAAACAGCAAGTTAAGAGAACTGCTTTTAATTTAGAAGAGTGTCTTCAATTATCCACTAATATATATATATATATATATATATATTTTTTTTTTCTTTTACAAAGTAACTTTCTCTACCTTATTTCTAACTACAAGAAAAGAGTATGGCATGTGATCCACAAAACCAGTATAGAGACTATACTTGTCTGGAAAAGAAATGATAAAATGATGGTTTCAACACAGGCATATGCATTTTTGAGTGTTTTATTTATATCAAACTGGATAAAATGTGTGTATTTCTCATACAGAAAAGACCTGTCGAGGTAGAAATGTACCTTTCAACTATTCATGGGTACACAAGTACACTGGGGAGATTGTAAAAGTGCAGATTGTGATTCAGTAGGTCCGGTGGGCCTGAGTTCTATTTTTTTAACAAGCTCATTTTTAACTAGTGATGCCACAGTCTCTGATTCATTAACCACAACTGTGAATATCAGAGACATAATTAGAAAGGTAAAAATTCATATTTAATTTTGAACTTAAAGTGTTTTATGGATTTTACACCTTTAATAGAATAGTGAGCACAGCAGCAACAATCATTTGTGAATATTTACTATAGACTGTGTATCTTTCTAACTTTTTCGTGTAGGATTCCAGGAAAAAGACCTGGGCTGCGGCCACAGTGGGCGTGGCCCCCAGGCCGGGCCGCCCCTCCAGGACCCCCGACGGGGCCCTGCGCTCCTGGCGGCTCCCTCCCCCGCCGCCCCGCTCCCTCCCGGAAGGCCTCGGGGCAGAGCGGTCCCACCCACTGCGCGCTGAACAGAGCCCGCGTTTCCTCAGAGCTGGAACTCCCGGCTCGGGCGGGGTCTCTTCCCTCCGCCTTCACGGAACTGCCCCGGAGCCCGAGGGGAGGGCGACCTCACTGAGGCTGCCGGCTCTGGAGGTGCCCCGGCGGCCGAAGCCATGACAGTCGCGGGGACGGCGGGCCGGGTAAGTGGGCGCCGACCCTCCGCCTGGTCCGGTGCCCGGGCGGCAGCACAAGACCAGCTTCTGAGGGGCAGGGGTTCGCTGCCACCCGCCGCTGCTGTGCAGAAAGAGCGGCCTCCAGCGTCTGGTCCCCGGGAACTTCGGTCCCTCCTCCCGCCCCTGCCCTCGGCCTGGCTCGCGAGGCCTGGTGGGCGTGGGGAGGGGGTCGGCCTGAGCGTCCTGAGGGGAAACGGGGCAAGGGAGGCGCAGGGTCCGGCTGCAGCGTCAGCGCCCCTCCTCCCGACTGCGGGGAAAGCGGCTGAAAACTCCTCCCGAGGCGCGCAGGCCCCTTATTCAGCCGAGTCCCTCTGCGCTCCTTCCTCCCTGAGCTAAAGTACCGGGGGGAGGGGACAGGGCAGGGGACTGGCGCAGGTAATGGGGAACATCAAAAGGTGATTGTTAACTAAGGAAAACCAGCTCTCCCAAGGTGAGGAATGTGGCGCTTTTCTTTGCATGGGCTCACTGAAAGCCTTCCTTTGATATGCACCTCAGCTCTCTGGGGCCTGCATTCTGTATTTGCATATCCTGAGTGCCTCAGGGCCCGCCGGCTCACATTGGAGGGCTGCAAGTGCTGAAGACTGTGACATCCTTTGTTTACTGATAGGGCAAGAAATATTCCATTTCCCACCGGCTTGAGGGGCAGACAGTGAAAAAAAGTCAGAGAATCTCACTCGGCATGTACTTTGGTTTACATATAGACAATATTTATACTTAACTGTGCTAATAGAGGTTCTCAAGTCCAATCAACTTGTACTGCTGCCCTCTATGTATCAATTTCATCAATATCATAAGATAAATGCCTATAGAATTGACTTAATCCATTTAAATAGGATAATGATTTTTAAAGGAAACATAATAGAAATATAACAGCAAAACCTTTACCACTAAAGGCTGGGTCTGGAACAACCTAAATAAATGTTCCATTGTTAAAATATTGAAAGATGTAGTCAATAGAAATATCAACAAAAATGACAAATAATAAGGGTAGCAGAATGTTGAAATGTTCTATCTTTATCATTAAAGTGGCAGAAAATCATTTATTAGTAGGCACTGGGGGCAGAAGATGCCTGATTTTATACCTTTGTCATATTTGTGCAGTTGTTTCAACAAGTAACTTAAAGACAAAATGGAAAAACAAGGAGGTTTGTGCCTGAGATCATGTTGATGTGAAACCAGGGATGGCCACCTTGTGCCAGGTGAGTTAAGTTTACCTGGCAGGTAGACCGCAGAGCTCCTGGGAAGCAAGGGTTGGAATTTTTCTGCTGGGTGCC